>NC_041222.1:41686338-41729827 GCF_002837175.3 Physeter macrocephalus | reverse complement strand
GTTCTTCTGTCTCAGTTATTCTGCTATTGGTTCCTTCTAGTGTAGTTTTCATTTCAGTTATTGTATTTTTCATCTCTGTTTGTTTGTTCTTTAATTCTCCTGGATCTTTGTTAAACATTTCTTGCATCTTCTCGATCTTTGCCTCAATTCTTTTTCCGAGGTCCTGGATCCTCTTCACTATCATAATTCTGAATTCTTTTTCTGGAAGGTTGCCTATCTCCACTTTGTTTAGTTGTTTTTCTGGGTTTTATCTTGTTCCTTAATCTGGTACATAGCCCTCTGCCTTTTCATCTTGTCTGTTTTTCTGTGAATGTGGTTTCTGTTCCACAGGCTCCAGGATTGTAGTTCTTCTTGCTTCTGCTTTCTGCCCTCTGGTGGATGAGGCTATCTAAGAGGCTTGTGCAAGTTCCCTGATGGGAGGGACTGGTGGTGGGTCTGATGTACAATATTATGTTTCAGGTGTACAATGTAGTGATTCACAATTTTTAAAGATTATATTACATTTGTAGTTATCATAAAATACTGGCTATATTCCTCATGTTGTACAGTATATCCTTATAGCTTATTTTTTAAAATTATTATTATTATTATTTTTTGGCCGCACTGCACAGCATGCAGGATCTTAGTTCCCCGACCAGGGATTGAACCCATGCCCCTGCAGTGGAAGTGCAGAGTCTTAACCACTGGACCACCAGGGAAGCCCCTCCTTGTAGCTTATTTTATACATAATAATTTGTACCTCTTAACCTCCTACCTCTCTATTGCCCCATCCTGCCTTCCCTTTCCCCACTGGTAACCACTAGTTTGTTCTATCTGTGAGTTTGCTTCTTTTTTGTTAGTATTCACCAGTTTGTTGTATTTTTTTTAGATTCTACATATAATTTTTTGTTAGTATTCACCAGTTTGTTGTATTTTTTTAGATTCTACATATAAGTTATATCATACTGTATCTTTCTCTGTCTGACTTATGTCACTTAGCATAATACCCTCCAAGTCTATCCATGTTGCTGCAAATGGCAAAATTTCATTCTTTTTTTATGGCTGAGTAGTACTCCACTGTATGTATATGTATATATATGTGTGTGTGAGTGTGTGTGTGTGTATATATATATATATATATATATATATATATGCCACATCTTCTTTATTCATTCTTCTGTTGATGTACACTGAGGTTGCTTCCATATCTTGGCAAATGTAAATAATGCTGCTATGAACATTGGGGTGCAAGTATCTTTTTGAATTAGTGGTTTTGTTTTCTTCGGATGCACCAATTTACATTCCCACCAATAGTGCCCAAGGGTTCCCTTTTCTCCACATTCTTGCCAACATTTGTTATTTTTGTTCTTTTTGATGATAGCCATTCTGACAGTTGTGAGGTGATATCTCATTGTGGTTTTGATTTTCATTTCCTTGATGATGAGTGATGTTGAGAATCTTTTCATGTGCCTGTTTGCCATCTGCATTTCCTCTTTGGAAAAATGTGTGTTCAGTTTCTCTGCCCATTTTAAAATCAAGGGTTTTTTTTTAATGTTTTTGTATGAGCTGTTTATATATGTTGGATATTAACCCCTTATCATTTGCAAATATTTTCTCTCATTCAATAGGCTGTCTTTTCCTTTTGCTGATGGTTTCCTTTGCTGTGCAAAAGCTTTTGAGTTTAATTAGGTCCCATTTGTTTATTTTTGCTTTTATTTCCTTTGCTTTAGGATACAGATCCAAAAAACTATGATTTATGTCAGAAAATGTTCTGCCTATGTTTTCCTCTAGGATTTTTATGGTTTCCAGTCTTACATTTAGGTCTTTAATCCATTTTGAGTTTATTTTTGTGTATGGTTTTTAGCTCTCTTATGATTCATACAGGGGTATGTACCAAGCAAAATAGCAATTGAGGCTCAGACTGTGTCTCTCAATGTCAGACCTCCAGATGTTTCCCAAAACCCAAAAGTTTTGATCATGTAGCTAAATTCCTGTTCCTGAGTGAATTGTTAACTTTTCCTCCTCAAGTGGCATCATGTAGGCACAGCCTGTGACTCATGAAAGTTAAGAGCAGGATCTCTCAGAGCACAGACACTGGAATCATCTCTGATGAAATATACCTTTTCTAAATAAGCAGCCAAAGAGGTCTTTTCAGGCTAGTGGCAAAACTTGGAACATGTAAAGTTTTCATAAATGTCTTAAGTAAGTTTTCGTAATAGGAAAGACAGTGTAGCATTAATGTCTTTCATGTGAGCAGAGAAGCATGCATGCTCTTTCAAATAACTTTTTCCTCAGTGTCCTCCAAGGAATCTCCAAGTCTTCCTTCTACCCACTCCTCCCTGGTTCACATGGTGGAATGGAAATTGCATGATTTACAGAGGAGTTACCCAGACCTGGAGTGGAAGTCCAGCTCAAACACTGATACACTGGCGTGTGTGCCGAGCAAAGTTTGTTCATTTCTACAGCTCCTGACAACAGAGGTGTAAGACCTAAAACCTACCTCTTGGGAGAGTTAAAAGAGTTAATATATGTAACATACTAGCACAAAGTCGAGCTATAAGTGTGTGATGTTTGTGCAGGTAGCTACATGAATGGTATGTGTCCTTGTGTCTATATAGGTCTACATAATGCTGTCACTTTATATCCTTCTCATTTTGGTGGGCCATTTGATACAAATATCATTCTCTAATCATAGGGATCATTTGAAATTTCATGCTGATCCCAGTTGTAACTCTAGAGTGAGTTGTCCATTAAAAAAATTTTTTAATGGCCTTCTTTTTAGACACTATCAGGTTGTTGGGTTTGTTTTGATCGTGTGTGTGTGTGTGTGTGTGTGTGTGTGTGTGTGTGTCTCCTAATTTTCCAGTTCTTTCCACTGTCAGTTTGTCTCCTGCAAGTCTCTGTTAGAAGCTGTCCTGGTGGCTGTCCAGTTGGTCTGGCCAGTGGGGCTGTTCCAACTCGCTGATTTCAGAATTTCCGTTGCCCTCTAACAGCCACTGTCCTTCAAATATGTCCTTAGCTAGTTTAGTGCTAGGTGGCCTGTTTGCTCTAGCAAATACATCTGAATGCTTTCTTTTGCCAGAAAAAGTTTTACTAAGGTGCTCTTTTTTTCCGCTGAAAAATATCCGCCTGGTGTTTGATGGTTTGGAACTTTATGCTTGATCTGTTGTCAATGAGTAAATTTCCAGGGGGTTAATAAAGCCCTTGGGCAGGGTGTTAACTCTTTAAGGGTACCACTTTATTACTTAGTCATAATTTGAGAGTTCTAAAAACGTATTATTTTCCTTCTCATTGAGAGAGGGTTTGAATTTGTTTCAAAAATACATGCCATATAAATTAAATAAATTGCAAAGATGTCAGATATTGGTAAGAATTCAAAACAAGAGGAAAGATAGCACCAGGCCCCGTGTAGTTGAGGTTGTCAGATAGCCAGTTGTCTCTAAGTTTCCCAGTAACCAAAGCAAAGAGGAAAACTCCCTCAGTTTTAACTGATACAGTTTGATAATATAAATCTAAACTTTTTCTCAAGCCAAGAGGGAATTCTTTGTGAACCTTCCCCAAGAAAAGCCATTGCAATAATTCTCAAAGCGCTCATTTGACCTGAATTGCTGGACAACTCAAAACCTTTGGGACAGTTTTCAGCTGACCTGGGCCTAGGAAAACACTGTGGCAGTTTTCATGGGTGTATAAACGGAACAAAGCTATAATGTGTAATCTCCTATGCATGGACATAAGAATGAGGGTATTTAAAAAAAATTTTATTGAACTATAGTTGATTTACAATGCTGTGTTAATTTCTACTGTACAGTAAAGTGATTCGGTTTTATATATATATATATATTCTTTTTCATATATTTTCTATCATGGTTTATCACAGGATATTGACTATAGTTCCCTGTGCTATACAGTAGGACCTTGTTGTTTATCCATTCTATATGTAATAGTTTATATCTGCTGATCCCAAACTCCCAATCCTTGCCTCTCCCTCTCCCCACCTTGGCAACCGCAAGTCTGTTCTCTATGTCTGTGAGTCTGTTTCTGTTTTGTAGATAGGTTCATTTGTGCCGTATTTTAAATTCCACATATAAGTGATATCATATGGTATTTGTCTTTCTCTTTCTGACTTACTTCGCTTAGTATGATAATCTCTAGGTCCATCCATGCTGCTGCAAATGGCATTATTTCATTTTTTTTATGACTGAGTAATATTCCATTGTATATATGTACCACAACTTCTTTATCCAGAAAGAGGGTTTTAGAGAGCGATGCAAGCATGTTCCTGGCTCTTCCGTGTAGCAGCGTTATGCAGTGTGGTGTAATGGAAAATAATACTAAATTACTGAATGTGTATAATTTTAGAACATTCAACTCAAGGGAAAGGTTTATTCATCTTTCAAGGGCCTGCTGAAGTGTCTCTATCCTGTGAAGTTCTGAGACATTCCAGGGGCCCTGGCATAATCCACAGCGAATTAGGGAGGGCTGTCTATGTCCTCTATGTCTCAATTATAACATTATAATGATTTACTTCCATGTCTGCTCCTCAGCTAGATTGTGAGATCACTGAGAGGAAACTGTCTTATTCATCATTGGATACCAGTGCCTAGCATGGCGCCTTCTATAGTAAATGCTGAGTGTAAGAGGAGTGGATATTATGTGCTCATCAGAGTTCTAAGTGCTTTACATGGTTTTCTTCATTTTGTCCTTCTCACAGCTCTGTGAGGTAGTTACTATTATTACTTCCATTTTACAAATGAAGAAATCATGGCCTAAAGAGTGATTTGCTATTTAATTGAAGTAAATGGTAGAAGATAATTTAAGCCCATTCTCTCAACTAGTACACTAGCATGAAGACCAAATCGTAAGTGTTTTGAGTAGGTAAACCAGTTGTGAGTTTGGGAGGCACTGCACATGTCAGTGGGTCGTGTCCCAGGAAGAGAGTAAGATACAGTGTTTATTGAGACACTTGAATCTGAATTCCCTCTCATTATCCCAGGAGTGGAGACCCCTCTCTGACTTATGACCCCTAAACATTACTTTCAGAAGCCATGGGACATCTCTAGTGGCAAACACTTTATAGATCCTCATTTCTTAAATTAAAATTTGGTAATATAGCTAAACAGGTTTGTGGATGGTACTATATTAACTGATTGGAAGCTACCAGATAGAAAAATAGAGACAATAATCTCTGCTTCTAATTTCTCCTAAATGTGTACTCTCTCTCAAGGCAATTACTCTAAACTCAGCACTTTCTTAGCTGGCCTGACATCTTCTATTGTTGTCTGGGGGAAAGAATGAAACAGTTGCACTAATCTAATCTTGGTATTTACTCTAAGATTTTGATAAATAAATCCCTGTTCTGAAAGGGAACAATGCCCTTTCGATATGCTTTGCATATTTCTTTTCCAAGGGCATCCCGAATGGGTTGACTACAAATATTTCTGCTAATGAGATGGCCTTGAAATATCACTGCTGTGATTATAGGCATAAATAGTGAATTTCATTAGGTTACTTGAGTCCCACTTTTGATGGCATAGTAAATCTCAGAACAGTAGTGGGCGGTAGATAGATGAAGAGCTTTTTTGGGTATAATTAACTTATTTGAGTGCAACTACTAGCTCTCTTAGCATAGCAATTCTAACTCAGTCTCAGGCTACTTTAAGTACATAAAGCAATTCAGCACTGATAGGAATTCTACATGAACCCAAAGGATTAATAAGTTTTTTTAAAAAAGACTCTAGTTTGAGAGAGGCATGAAGATATTGATTAAATTCTCCCTTTACTTCATAATATTCACTGTAATTTGGTTATAATCTAGGCATTAATACCTGGTACCTCAAGGCATATTACAAAGTATACTCACAATAAATTTAATTTAATCAAATCCTTAATGTTTTGTCCTAAGTGATACTCTTCTTTGTTAGTTCTTAGATGATTATTCCTCTTGTTGTATATTCTGATGAACTCAAATTTTATTTGTGAATGTGTGTTGGCATTCAGGGTGAATAGAGGGATTTTTCTAAGCCAGGAATGTACATGGTCTTGGAGATACATCTAGAGTTACAATAATAATGCATGAAAATGCCTGTTTCCCCACCTCTTCACCAATGCTGTTTTGAAGAGACCAGGCCAATTATCTTGTAGAGTGTTCCATATTCTGAATTTTTCTGATTGTTTTCTCATGGTGGTGTTTAATTTGTTTCTCTATCACTTGCACTTCCTGTAAACTTGAAGTTAGATCTAAAAGCCTCAGTAGTTTCAGGTTCAACGTTTTTGGAGCAAATTGTTCATAGGTGATGCTGTATACTTCATGTTGCATTGCATCGTGGGACATATCATGTCACATTAGCCCTCTATTCACAATGCTCGGTTATGATGGTACTCTCCATTGTGAAGGTACACTTCTCACTTCACAATTAGAAAGTAGTTGATGGAATGCATTTATTTAATGTTAAGAATATTGATCATATTTGCATATGTTATTGGCTAAGGAAGTAATTTCCATTGTTGAGGAAGCAAAGATTTTTGTTTGTTTGTTTGGAGCGGGGGCAGGGGTATTCCAGCACTTCTCAATTCGCACCAGGCAGATTCCTACTTATCAGTAAGTCCTTGAGGATGATCAGGCCAAGGAAACCTTAGACAATTCTGTTACTGAAACCATTTTAAGGCTTAAAGACAGATAAAAGATTAAGCCAGGGAATTTGGGAATCTGGGGGATAATTTTAGCTTTATATACTTTTTTAATAGGAAATACATTCATGTGATTCAAAATTCAAAACGTATAAAGGGTAAACAGTGAAGGGCTCTGTTCTAGTTATCTCTTACTGCCTAGCAAACCACTCCAACATAGTGGCTTAAAACGGTAATGATGTCATTAGTTGCTAATGAAGCTGGGGGTCAATGGGTCAGTTCTCCTTCAGGGTCTCTTATGCAGTTACTGTCAGAAAGTGGCTAGAGTTGGGGTCATCTCAAAGGTTTCTTCACTTGCACGTCTGGTGCTGGAGCTGGGAAGACTCGAGCAGCTAGGGCTTCTAGGGCATTTCTCTTCTCTCTCTCCTGGAGTGACTGTCCCAAGGGGAACCTGCAGACGCTGCCGAGACTTTTCAAACGCTGCCTTGGGCATCACGCACCACCACTTCTACTGAATTCTATTCACCAGGGCAGTTGCAAAGGCCCACCAATCTCCAAGGGAAGGGTCCTGTACTCCACCTCCTGATGGGAGGAGGGTCAAAGGATTTGCATCTGTGCTTCAAAACCTTCATGTACCCTCTCATGCTCTTTTTTCCCCAGCCACTCAGTTTACTTTTACCAATGCAACCAATGTCACCAGTTTCTTTCTTTCGTTTTTTTATTTACAAAGAGCATTTAATTAATTAATTTATTTATTTACACATAACTGAAGTGATGTTACAGTACATAAGCAATTTACAACTGTGCAGTAACGTGTTGCAAAATAAATTATCTAGAAGGCAGCAAAAATACATTGTGAACGTGTATAAAACTGTACAGCGTTTACGGGTACACTTTTTATATGATTATTGGCTCTGTAGTGTTTCAAGTTATGTTCTCAGAAAGAGAAACAAAATGCCCAAGATTAAAGGAAAAAATATACAAACCGCGTGGATTTGACTCCATTAAGAACACAGCCGAGAGTCCTGCCTCTGTGTCCCTGTGAGGTGGGCGGCGCAGCCAGGCCCTCACCCGGCCCGGCGTCCCAGCCCAGGTCCGAGGCCGGCACTGTCCGCAGGCAGCTTCGTGGTAACAGGACGGCAGCCGGCCCGAAGCGCTCCCCACCCTCCGACCCGGAGGCCGCTGTTGGTGAGGGATGAACGTCTTAATTTTATTCTCTTTAGTCGGTCAGAAATGGAACAAGGAACGTAAAAAAACGCTCTCCGTCTTGCAGCTCCTGAGATGCCCGTGCAGCCGCCGGAAAAGAGCCTGAGGCTGCAGTGTCCGGGCCCGCGTCCTTGGCTCCTCGTCCTCCCACGGCGGCGGGTGTGAAAGAGGCATGTGCCAGGGGCCCAGCGCGGGCTTCTCCCTGGGTGTCCCCACCGGGGACGTGGTCTCCTTCCACCGCCCGGACTCGGCGGCAGATGTAGGGGGCTTGCCTGTGTCCCGGGCAGCTGTCCCACCGCGTCAGGCCGGAAGGAGCACGAAGTCATCGTTGACGTCAACCATGGGCACGTAGAAGGCACCTCGTTCACACACCGGGACTGGTGCCCGGCGGGCGCTAGCTCCTGCACCTTCACCTGCCACTCCATCCTCTGCACGCGGCCTCGTGCTGCTGCCGCATCAGGAGACACTGTCACCAGTTTCTTGCGACGCATTTAAGAGCTGCTCTATAGACAAGATAAGCATACATATTCTTCCCACTTAGCATGATGTATGCGGTGTACTGTACGTTATTTTTTTCTTAACAATATTTCATGGAGATTATTCAAATCAGTCCATAAAAAGAATCTTAATTTTGAAAATACCCTTACAGTGTTGCATTATATAGATATACCATAATGATTTAACCATTCCCTTGTTAATGCATATTCAGGTCATTTCTAATCTTTTAATATTACAAACAACAATAATATGAATAACTTTGGACATACATACATCATTTTGGATGTATATAAGCCTATTTGTATTATAAATTCCTATATATAGAATTACAGGGTTAAAATGATATGAATATTTAAATTTTTGATAAATATTGCAACATTGCCCTTCATATAGGATGCAAACATTTTTACTTCCACTATGCATGAGGGGGTCCACTGCCTCACACCCTTACAAAGCAAAATTTTCTCAAATGTTTTGAGTTTTGCTACGTAAAAAATTAGTTTTAATTCAATGTGGTTTTTATGTGCATTCTTTTAATGAGTGAGTTTGAGCACTTCTTTTCCTATGTTTAAGAACCAAGGGCTTCCCTGGTGGCGCAGTGGTTAAGAATCCACTTGCCAGTGCGGGGAACATGGGTTGGAGCCTGGGAAGATCCCACATACCGCAGAGCAGCTAAGCCCCTGTACCACAACTACTGAGCCCACGTGCCTAGAGCCCGTGCTCTGCAACAAGAGAAGCCACCGCAATGAGAAGCCTGCTCGCTGCAACTAGAGAAAGCCCGCTCTCAGCAGTGGAGACCCAACACAGCCAAAAATAAAATAAATAAATTTATTTTTTAAAAAACTTGTATTTTTCTCAATTCCTGAAAAAAGTTAAAGATCATTTTAACAAAATGTTTGAGATGAGTGAAAAGTGAGATAATCCACATTTCTGATAAACCTAAAGACCTTTTAATCATTCAAAAAGTGCTATTTTCCTGACTTCTATAAATGAGTAAGCTATGAAGATTTATTATATTTGTGATTCTTTTACCTTTTTTTTTTTTTTTTTTTTGCTGCACTGCACAGCATGTAGGATCTCAATTCCCTGACCAGGGATTGAACCCGGGTTCCCTGCAGTGGAAGCTAGGAGTCTCAACCACTGGACCACCAGGGAAGCCCCCCTTTGTGATTCTTGGAGTCTCTCAAACCCAACCTTCAATTCCCAGGTGGGCAGTAATGGATGTGAGATATTATAATTAGATGATAACCACTGTTTATCAGTAAAATTATTAATTTAAGAAAGGCTTCCTCTCTATCCCTTAGGGCTTACTATAAAACTTTCATTATTTCTGTGAACCGTTCTCTAACGTCCTGATTTGAGATGAATGATCTGCCTTTGGATTTTGTGTGCTTTTCCTTGGCTTCCTCCATACACTCCACTTTTACTGTCTCTTCCTCTCCCTCCTCAGCTAATATTTTATTATTTGGATTCATGGGATTCATGGCAGTTTAGTCGGGTACAGTGACAATGTAGTAAGTAACAAACAGAATTTTGGTAAAATTCTGTAAGCAAGAGAGAGGACAAATTGGTATGGTTGAGAAGATACTAGTACTGGAGCCAAAAAACCTGCCATTCACTCACCTGGCTGCGGGCTGGTTGGTCAACTTTTCAGGGAATCCATTTATTCATAGGAAAGTGAGGATAATACTTAATTTACTGGGTTGTTGTGAAGATGAAGGGAAAGAATGTTTTCAACGAACGTTTATTGAATGCCTCTCATGTCCTGGTGTCTTTGTATTCTTGATCACATTAGTCCTCAGAGAGGTCCACTAACTTTCCAACTTACTGATAGTATTACTTTCTTAGGGCTGCCATAACAAATTACCATAAAATGGGTGGCTTAAAACAACAGAAATATATATTTACACAGTTCTGGAGACCAGAAGTCTAAAATTAAGGTGTCAGCAGGGTTGATTCCTTCTAGAGGCGCTGAGGGAGAATCCATTCCGTGTCTCTCACCGAGCTTCTGGTGGCTGCCCACAGTTCTTGGAATTCCTTGGCTTATAGATGCATCACTCCAACTCTGCCTACATCTTCATGTGGACTTCCCCTCTGTGTGTGTCTGTCTTCTTTTCTGTCTCTTATAAGAACACTTGTAACTGAATTTAGGACCCACCCTAAATCTGGGATGATCTCATCTCAAGATTTTTAACTTAATTACATCTATTAAGACCCTATTTCCAAATAAGGATCACATTCACAGGTACGAAAGGTTAGGAACTGGACATATCTTTTGAAGGCCAGCATTCAACCCACTATAGTGACCAAGCTACGAACTGAATCCAGGTTCTTTCTGATTGCAAGATCAATGTACTATGGACTCTACCATTCTCTCTCCTTCTTTGAGACTTCTTTGCCAATGTTAAGGACCACATCACGGTTTCTTCTCCTTCTTGCTCTGCAATTATATAGTTCCCTGTGCTTCTAATTCATACCAGAAAGTAACCTTGGCCCCTGAAAGAAATCACTGAATTCTACTAATTTAGGCAGGTATCCCCTGCCTAAATAATTTTTGAATAATAAGTTGAGTTGTGCATTTGGGAGTTGTTAAATTATCCAAGCTTGTAGCAAAAATCAAGAAGATAGTTAACATTTATTAACTGCTTATTATGTGTCAGGCCTGTGCTGAGTGCTTCACATGCATCATCTCATTTCATCTTAGAACAGTGACTGTTACTATCTCTCATTTACAGAAGAAAATGAGGTTCAGAGAGGTTAAGGAACTTAAGCAGCTTTTAAGTCACAGAGTTGCTAAGTGGTGGAGCTGAGATTCAAACCTAGGCATCTGACACCAAACCTTATGCTCTTGAATACAGTAACATTACCAGTGGAGCTCCTGACATGGAATTCATATCTCCCTACCACCAGGCTGGGCAGGAGGCAGTGGGGCTTAATGAAAGAAGACTTGTTAATCATGAAAATTAACCATGTATTTCTAATGGGAACAGATTGGGCGTTCAGATGTCTCTTTCTTTTCCCTCATTTCATTTTTGTAGTGACACTGTTGAAAGATACTTGGAACCGCTGAGTGAAAAGCACTTGGAACTTCAGCTCAGTTTTTAGGAAAAAAAAAAATCAGGGTATTTCCTTTGTGTCATTACTGTTCCAATCCCTTCAGTCTGGAGTTTCCCTATGCATTCATTACTCAGAACAGTTGTTTTGAATTTGTCAACACATTATAATGTAATTTTGCTGAAGAAATATAGCATTCTTTCCCCCGCCACAAAGGCCAAATTTGTTTTGGTTTGCCATTAATGTAAAACAAGTTTCCCTTCACCAAGGTAATATAATAAAAAGCCACCTAACTGCAAGAAAGGATGTTGTAAGTCAGATGTAGTCAGCCTACAATTCTTTCTTTCTAATATTTTAAAATTATCTTTAGCTGGCATAGAAAGATGAATCATTAATATGATCCCAAAATCTAAACAAAAGTTTATTGCTTTAGAGTATATTCATTTATTTTTAATGCTTATGTCTATTTTTAACGAATGGTTTTGTAAAAATATCTTAACTACTCAAAACATTAACTACACCGTCTGCCATTCCATCAACTTAAGTTAACTGCTGAACTTAACCAGAACTGCTCATTGTCTTCTCTTGCCTGTAATGCAATTCGTTAATGATGGCATGTTTATAGCTTATATGAAAAAGGTCATCTTCTTTTGTATATTGTCCTCTTTAATTAACTTAGGATCCTTAAAAAAGAATTTAAGCCTAAAAGTCCTTCTGGTAGATTTATTATTTTCCTCTTAAAGTAACAATGTCACTTGTATTTAAAGGATCAAGGTAGCTTGCTTCAGCTCCAAAGCAGTCTTTGTAAATCAGGCACTTGAGAGGTTCTTGGGAACACACGCTTGGATTCAGGGTTGCACCATAACTGCACTGGGATGAGCGAGATTAGGGGAAAAAAAACCAAGAGAGCTGGCAAGAAAGGAGAAGATTGGCACTTTTGCCCCTTTGCTCAACTACTTTTTCTTCTCAGTATTTGATACAGTAAGTCACCAGGACGACAAAAGGCAAAGAGACAGAGGATGGAATTGCATTGCAACTGGTAACCAATGTGTGTTGACTTCTGAGAGTCATAAAAAAGAAAACTAACAGTTGTACATAAAGCATCTATTTTCTTGTTTGGAGCATTATGTGCCCAAAATGAACACTTGATGATTCTAGCTCAATATACTGTTTTTAGATTTTCTATAAATTTGAAAGAAACAGAATATCTCCCCTGGGTTTCTACATGCCATGGATTTACTTGACAACAGTGAATTCAGGGAATTTCCTAACACCTCTGCGGGGAAGCTATGTTTTTCACTGTGGAGTCAGGGAAGCTGAAGAGCAGAGAGTTTAAGTGATTCGCTCAAGGTCAACTGGGGATCAGGGAATATTTGGCTCCAAAGTTCCTGGGCTAATTATTATTTGGTTACTCTCTCTCTCTGATTTATGCATATATTAATAATTGTTTTTTATTTAAAGCTGGAGAGAATGAGTCTGAAGACCTTTTAGAAAAGAAAACCAGCTTTTGGGACTTCCCTGGCGGGCCAGTGTTTAAGACTTCGCCTTCCAATGCAGGGGGTGCGGGTTCAATCCCTGGTTGGGGAGATAAGATCCCACATGCCTCACAGCCAAAAAAGCAAAACACAAAACAGAAGCAACATTGTAACAAATTCAAAAAAGACTTTAAAAATAGTCCACATCAAAAAAAAAAATCTTAAAAAAAAGAAAGAAAACCAGCTTCGGATATTTTTCTTATCAGTAAAGCACATCTCCTATTCTAGATTCAAGGCCTTTTAAATCTTTTTTCATTGCTCAAGGACTGTCCCTGTTAACTGCTATTCTATTTTTGTTTCTATTAATTTGACTGTTCTAGGTACCTCATGTAAGTGGAATCATGTACTATTTGTCCTTTTACGTCTGGTTTATTTCACTTAGCATAATGTTTTTAAGGTTCATCTACGTTGTAACATGTACCAGAATTTCATTTGTTTTTGAGGCTGAATAATATTCCATTACACACACACACACACACACACACACCATGTTCAATTTATTCATTCATCTATTTTTTTTAAAAAAAGTTTATTTTTTAATTTTATTTATTTATTTATTTATTTTTGGCTATGTTGGGTCTTCGTTTCTGTGCGAGGGCTTTCTCTAGTTGGAGCGAGCGGGGGCCACTCTTCATCGCGGTGCACGGGCCTCTCACTGTCGCGGCGTCTCTTGTTGAGGAGCAGAAGCTCCAGATGCGCAGGCTCAGTAGTTGTGGCTCACGGGCTTAGTTGCTTTGCGGCATGTGGGACCTTCCCAGACCAGGGCTCGAACCCATGTCCTCTGTATTGGCAGGCAGATTCTCAACTACTGCGCCACCAGGGAAGCCCTCATTCATCTATTGATGGACATTTGGGCTGCTTCTTTCTACCTTTTGGCTATCATGATAATGCTTCTTTGAACACTGATGTACAAATATCTATTTGAGTACCTACTTTCAATTCTTTTGAGTATATATATCTAGAAGTAGAATTGCTAGATCACATGGTAATTCTATGTTTAAAATTTGAAGAACTACCATACTGTTTTCCACAGCAGCTGCACCATTTTATATTCCTGGCAGCAATGCACAATGGTTCCAATTTCTCCACATCCTCACCAACATTTATTATTTTGTTTTTTTGGTAACAGCCATCCTAATGAGTATGAAGTGGATAATCAATTTGATTTTAAACAATATTAGCTATAGTGGACATGTGTCACATTTGCAGTGACCCATCTTCTGAATAGCTTTTCTAAATATGGAGAATTTCCATAAATTCTACCTCTCCAATGTAGATCTCAGAGTTCAAATCCCCAGCTTCTTTCACAGCTAAATGGACCTTGCATGATCCATTAATCAGATGCATCTATGCAAGATTTTAATTTCTAAATGACTAATAAAAAATATAAGCTCAGTTCAGTGCTTCCATTTGTTGGCTTGAGTGGTGGCAATGGAGCCTGGCTTTGGGGGGCAACACAGTGGCAACAGGTCCAATGCTGTCAAGTTCCTGAAGTCTAGGGTGACAGTGGGATTTCCTCATCAAGCTTTTTCTGCGGCATGATTTTGGGCATTGTTCCTGGAAACCCAGCCTCAAGCCTATTTCTCCAACCAAAAAAGTCCACTACAATCTAATTTAGTTGCATATCCAATTGATTACTTGTCTTCACCCTGCCCCATACTACCAGCTATGCTTCTGCCTGGGGGCCTTTGAGCGGGGAAAGGGCATTGTCTACATGTTCACGCTTCCTTCTGTCTTTTTCCTCTAGTCTAAGTTCTTGCATTACAGGAGCAGGGAGGATGGATAAAGATAAAAAAGAATGTTCACCTAACTGATGCCTTTGTGGTTCCCTCTCAGAGAGCATTACCCTCTCTGTGGCCTGGATCTAAATGCTGGTCCTCTGGTGGTGGACTTTTCTCTATATGCAAGTGACCAGAGAGCTGTGGAATCTGCACAAGATGTCATTAAAGAATAGCCAAGGGAGATTCAGTAAAGCATGGTTGAAGGCAGTAAATGGAAAAAAAATCAAACCAGTTTATATTTATGCCTCTCTGAATTCAGGTGGTCTAACATGCTAGTTACTGAAGATGCCTCCATTTGAGAGCCCTGTTTGTATGTGCGAGTCTCGCTTCCAGCTCCTCACATCCCCCGAACCCGTCTGCTGACCTGAGAGATCCACTCAGACTTGACTTTACCACCCCACCCCCGGCCCCAGCATAGTCCATGATAGAACACCCCACAGACTCCAGCTACTGGAGTCCTTGCTTGATGGCTCACCCTCTTGGTTGGGGTGCTAGCAAGGCAGCTCAAGCCTGGCTACTTGTGAACCCACAGGAAACTGACACAGCTTTGCCCCCACCAAATAGTGAGAGTACAGACTGCTACACATTTGCATCCTCTCTGCCCTCTGCCATCTTTTTTCATTTATTTATATAGGCACAGGGCACAGATCAGCAAGCACACTGTATAAACAGAAGCCAAGCTAAGGAATAAGATGTCAATAAGACACTTCAGATCTCTGAGAGTTTCATATTTGGAGCCCTTTTCACATTGTGGGGATTTGGAAAAAAGCAGCTTCCCTTTTCTCTCCCAAGGGGAGAGGAGGGAAAAGCCACAGTACTCTCGCCCTTCACCAGCAACACCCCACTCTCAGGATTCTCCTTTCTCTCCCTGATCTTCTCTTATATAAACTAGAGGTGGAAGGGCATATGGGGCAGAGGCTGAGAGTTCCAGAGCCCATTTAGCCACTTCTTAATAATCCCTGGAAGAACTGCCACTTGGTTTCATTTCTCTTTCAAATCTGGGGCATTTCATACCTCTTTTATCTCTGAGCACTAGGTCATGTCCCACCAACATTCTGTTACATCCATTCCCTGGATATTTGTTCTTGTGATCTCTGGACAATAGCTCATGTCCCACTCAGCAGTCTATTACATCCATTCCCTGGATATTTTTCCTCAAATTATTTCTTTCATTTTTTTCTCATTCCTTTTCTCTGTTTTCTCTTTCTGAAACTCTCGTTATTCAGATATTGGCCTTCCTAGACTGTTTTATACAATGTTTTACAACATAATGTAAGGGTTTATATTTTCTATATAAAATACACGCAAATATAAATTTATGTAACTTAATATATTATAATATTTTATATATTTCTCATATTTCCCTTTCTTTGGTTTATGCTCTGCTTTTGGGGAGATTGACTCACCTGAATTTCCAAACTTTCTATTGAGTGTTTTAGTTCTGCTATCATGTTATTCATTTCTAAGGGCTCTTTTATGTTCTCTGAATGTTCCTTTTTAAATAGCATTCTGACCCTGTTTCTAGGATTTAGTATCATTGCTTATCTCTTTGAAGATATTAATAATTGTTTTATTTTGAAGTTTTCTCTTCCCTTCATAGTTTAATTTTCCTCCAAGTTGTTTTTCTCTCTTTGTGGTTTGTTTGTTTGATCTTTTTCTTATTTATTAGAGGCACTCTGCAGCTGTCTGGTAATATTTAGGTGTCTGCTTATGTTTAATTGTGGGTGAGTAAAAAAGCTGATTGGAAGATCTGAGTGGGTTTCATTGGAGGGTGATATGGCTGGACTATTTGTTGGGGGAAACCTCAATATCAGTATCTTAAGTTTTTCCTCTGGGTCAGATATCCCAGAGATAACGCTTCTTCTAATTCTTCCACCTGGAGAGAAAACGTTTGGTCATAACCATTCTGGAA
The DNA here is from genome assembly GCF_002837175.3 of Physeter macrocephalus. Taxonomy (NCBI): domain Eukaryota; kingdom Metazoa; phylum Chordata; class Mammalia; order Artiodactyla; family Physeteridae; genus Physeter; species Physeter macrocephalus. The sequence goes on along the minus strand of NC_041222.1, from coordinate 41,713,235 downwards.
GGTAGGTGGGTGAACAGGGTTTGGAGGTGGGGTCCCACTCAGCTTTCAGTGTCTGCATATTCATCTCCTCACCCTGGTTTCAGTATGGTACTCTTGCTCTTAACCGGCTTTGTGTCATCCAAGTCCAATATACTTCTGTTTTTCCCTTTCCACAGAATAAACATCCATACTTTTGCTAGGGTGGTGTGATGGTTAATTTTATGCGTAACTTGACTGGACTAAGAGACGTTCAGATAGCTGGTAAAACGTTACTTCTAGATGTGTCTGTAAGGGTGTCCCTGAAAGAGGTTAGCATCTGAATTGGTGGACTGAGTAAAAAAGATCACCCTCACCAATGCAGGCGGGCATCATCCAATCTGTTGAGGGCCTGAATGAAAAGAAAATGTGGAGAAAGGGTGAATTTACTCTTTGCTTGAGCTGGGACATCCATCTTCTCCTGCTCTTGGACATCAGCATCCTGGTTCTTAGGCTTTTGGACTTGGAGCAGGTGGATCCTCTGGCTCCCCTGGTTCTCAGGTTTAGGTTTGGACTGGAACTCTACCACTGGCTCTCTGGGGCCTCCAGCTTGCAGACAGCAGATCATGGGTCTTCTCAGCTTCCATAATTGCATGAGTCAATCCCTCATAATAAATCTCTTTCTGTATATGTATATATACTTTTGGTTCTGTTTCTCTGGAGAACTGACTAATACAGGTGGGGAGGACAAGTCATCCATAGCATGGGGTATGGAGGGGATCGAGGAAGGTAGTGCTTCCCAAATGGCTTTCTAACCCTCCTTATTTTAAGCCACCCTCTTCATGCCTGTTTCTAATGTTACCTGGTGTCACCATCTCCTGGACTGTTGATGGTGTTGCAGAATTAACCGAGCCAGCTTCAAATCTGACTTCCTTTGATCTGCTTAGTCAGTTTTTATTTATCCATCTTCTTTCTAGCTTCTAAAACCTTTTTGTTGTCTCCTCTCCCATTCTCCATATTCTTAAATGTTCATACATTTCTAAATAATATCTATCTATTCATTGTGGTTTTTATATGGTTTCTGGAGAAGCAAAATTTGGATGAGTATGTTCAATCCACCATCTTTACCCAGAACTTTAATCTAGAAGCCTACATCCAACTGAACTATTTTTTATGACAGATGTTTTCAAAGGTTTGGAGAATAGACCTCTCTAGATCTTTGCTGAAAAAGGTTACTAAAGGATATATTTCAAAAATCAGAAAACTGAACCTTGAGGGAAAGCATGGACTGCAAGAATCAATAGACTTGGGAGCCTGGTGGAGATCCAGGCGGATGCCACCTATGGGGAAGTTATTCCCTTCTGGAAGAATGTGGGGATGTCTTTATTTTTTATTATTTATTTTTTAATTGAAGTATAATTGATTTACAATGTTGTGCTAATTTCTGCTGTACAGCAAAGTGACTCAGTTATACACATATATAATTCTTTTTAAATACTTTTTCCATTATGGTTTATCCCAGGAGATTGGATATAGTTCCCTGTGCTATACATTAGGACCTTGTCGTTTATCCATTCTAAATATAATAGTTTGCATCTACTATCCCCAAACTCTCAGTCCATCCCTCTCCCTCTCCCCTGCTTGGCAACCACAAGTCTGTTCTCTATGTCTATGAGTCCCTTTCTGTTTTATTTTGTTTTGTTTTGTTTTGTTTTGTGGTACGCGGGCCTCTCACTGCCGTGGCCTCTCCCGTTGCGGAGCACAGGCTCCAGACACACAGCTCAACCACTGCGCCACCAGGGAAGCCCTCTTTCTGTTTTGTAGATAAGTTCATTTGTGCCATATTTTAGATTCCACATGTAAGTGATATCATATGGTATTTGTCTCTTTCTGACTTACTTCACTTAGTATGATAATCTCTAGGTTCATTCATGTTGCTGCAAATGGCATTATTTCGTTCTTTTTTTATGACTGAGTAGTATTCCATTGTATATATGTACCACATCTTCTGGAAGAATGTGGGGATGTCTTTGGCCCAGTATGCAAACTTAGCAAAGAGACAGAAGGCAGCCCCCACTGTAAAGCATTTCCAAAGCTAGAGTGAAGGAAGCCACCCCAGTCCACTGCCTGGTTCTGGAAGGAAGCATAGAGGTGAGGGAATCGGTTTCCCCAGTTTTCCTCCAAGCCTAGAGGTGAGGGAATCAGTTTCCCCATGGAACATCCCCATTCCCCACCACCATGAGAGAAATTCTGCATCCAATGAGTTAGATATCCAGAAGTCTAATTTGAACCTGGGTGAGTGAATAAAACCTCCTCATAACAAAATAAGTTTAAAATGTGCGTATAAAGTTGTCAAATGGGTCATGAAAAAAAACCACCTTTTTACTTTGGGAGGAGTTATGGGGGCTCCAGCAATTCAGAAACAATATGTCTCACTTAAAAGTTTCTCTCTGTTTCTTTTTCTCAGAAGACACATTTACTGGACACAGACAGACTTGCCCCTCAGGCTATGTTATAACCAGGGCCCAAGATAACTTCCTTTAGCCTCTAGAAACAGAATCCTGTAAGATGCCCCTTGATATATTCCATTCCATTTTGTTTGCTCCACCTCAAGTATTGTCAAATAAAGGTTTCTATTTTAATCCTAAAACTATCTTCTTTTTTTAAATTTAAGTATATAGTTGATTTTAAATATTATATTAGTTTCAGGTACAGCATAGTGATTCAGTGTTTTTACAGATTATACTCCATTAAAGGTTATTACAACATAATGGCTATAATTCCCTGTGCTATATAATATATCCTTCTTTCTTATCTATTTTATACATAGTAATTTGTATCTCTTAATTCCATACCCCTAATTTGCCCCTCCCCCTTCCCTCTCCCCTTTGGTAGCCACCAGCTGGTTTTCTATATCTGTGAGTCTGTTTCTGTTTTGCATATACATTCATTTGTATCATTTTTTAGATTCTACATATAAGTGATATCATACAGTATTTGTCTTTGTCTGACTTATTTCACTAAGCATAATATTCTCTATCTCCATCCATGTTGCTGCAAATGGCAGAATTTCATTTTTTTAATGGATGAGTCATATTCCATTTATATAAATATAAACATATATATATCTCACCACATCTTCTTTATCTATTCTTTTGTTGATGGGCATTTGGGTTGCTTCCTTATCTTGGATATTGTTAAGTTGTCCTGCTATGAACATTAGGGTACATGTATCTTTGCAAATTAGTGTTTTAATTTTTTTCCAGATATGTACCTAGGAGTGGCATTGCTGGATCATATGGTAGTTCTATTTTTAGTTTTTTGAGGCACCTCCATACTGTTTTCCATAATGGCTGCACGAATTTACATTCCTACCAACAGTATACAAGATTCCCTTTTCTCCACATCTTCTTCAACAATTTGTTATTTTTATACTTTTTGATGATAGCCATTCTGACAGGTGTGATATCTCATTCGTGTTTTTATTTGCATTTTTCTAATAATTAGCAATGTTAAGCATCTTTTCATGTGCCTGTTAGCCATCTGTATATCTTCTTTGGAAAAATGTCTCCATGTCTTTTGCCCATTTTGAGTTTTTTTGCTTAAAACAACAGAAATTTATTCTTCCACAGTTCTAGAGGACAGAAGTCCAAAACTGGTAACACAGGACCAAAACTCCCTTCTGAGGGACTAGGAAAGAATCCATTCTTTGCCTCTTCCAGTTTCTGGTGGCTGAAGGCATTCCTTGGCTTATGGCCACATCACTCCTATCTCTGCCTCCATAGTCACATCTCGTTCTCCCTTTGCCCGTATTTTGACTGGGTTATTTGTTTTTTAAATATTGAGTTGTATGAGCTGTTTATATTTTTTGGATATTAACCCCATGTCGATCATATTATTTGCAAATATTTTCTCCCATTCTGTACGTTGTCTTTTAATCTTGTCGATGGTTTCCCTTGCTGTGCAAAAGCTTTTAAGTTTAATTAGTCCTATTTGTTTATTTTATTTTATTTTTTTAACATCTTTATTGGAATATAATTGCTTTACAATGGTGTGTTAGTTTCTGCTTTTTAACAAAGTGAATCAGCTCTACATATATCCCCATATCTCCTCCCTCTTGCATATTTGTTTATTTCTGATCTTATTTCTTTTACCACAGGAGACAGATCCATTAAAAAATTGCTATGATTTATGTCAAAGAGTGTTCTGCCTATGTTGTCTTCTATGAGTTTTATGGTTTCAGGTCTTAACATTTAGGAATTTAATCCATTTTGAGTTTTTTTTTGTATATGGTGTGAGGAAATGTTCTAATCTCATTCTTTTACATGTAGCTATCTGGTTTTCCCAGATCCACCTGTTGAAGAGACTGTCTTTTCTCCATTGTATATTCTTGCCTCCCTAGACTAAAACTATTTTCTTCATTACTATTTTTAATGTTCTAGTTGTTGGTAATTATAATGGAATTCACTCAATACTTTAGATTTTTCTTCTCTTCTGATAGAACATCAAAGCTACAGTTTACCAATAGTCCAATTTACATTTCTAGTTTCTATACCCCCTGTACTCGACCTCCAAAGGCAGGACACTATGTGAAAGGCTATTTTGATGACTAGACTACATCTTCAGTTTCAACTACAAGCCTAGACCTGTGAAAAACTTAGGTGGGTAGAAAATTAATAGTAAATATTTATATGGTGCTTACAGAGTGCCAGGTACTTTTTTAAGTATTCTAACAATATCAACTCATCTTGTATTCACAACCACCCAGTGAGATAGGTACTATTATTATTTTCATCTTACAGAAGAGGATACTGAGGCACAGAGAGACCAAACGATGTACTGTAGGTTCACAGGTAGTAAGTGACAGAAGACAAGTTGAAGCTTAGTGGTTTGGCTCCAGAGTCCACAGTCTCAATGACAAAATTATGTTCCCTGTTCTGATTCAACACTCTCTTATTCTTTTAAAACAGCTTTTCCCCCCCTGTTAACACTAAAAGTATTTAATTTTGCTGATGATGAAAAGATTAAGTCAGTGCCTTCTTAACCCTGGCTCAATAGAATCACTTTGGAGAGCTTTAAGGAAATAGCAATGCTTTGGTCCTATCTCAGAAATTATGATTTCATTGGTCGGGTGGAGCCCAAACTTTGTATTAAAAGAAGCAACTCCCCAGATGGTTCTCTTGTGCATCCAGAATCATGATGCACTGGATTAGCTCATTGAGGCATCTTGCGATACCTGGTGGTAGAATTTCTTCATTATCACCAATTACTTGGGCCTTTAAATCCCCAGTGTTTCAGCCCTTTGCATTTCAGTCTTCCAGATTAGTAGTAATAGTGTGACTTGGCTTCTCATGGATAATGTGTCTTTGCACAGCATGCACTCGTGCACACATGCACACACCTCATATGCCTGTTCAGAGCTGATATTTGCTGTCTGTCACCTTCCCAGTTGGTGTCCATTCTGTGTCTCAGTGCCCAGGACTTACTGGTTGTGAATATCATCTTGTGCCTCTTCAGTTTGTTTGTTTGTTTTTAAAAATATTTATTTATTTGGCTGCACTGGGTCTTAATTGCGGCACATGGGATCTTCGTTGCCACATTTGGGATCTTTTTTAGTTGTGGCATGTGGGCTCTAGTTGCCTAACTAGGGATTGAACCCGGGCCTCCTGCATTGGGATCCTAGAGTCTTAGCCACTGAACCACCAGGGAAGTCCCCCCTATTCAGTTTAGACCAAATCACGTAATGTGTAGATCCCCACTCTAACACATTAATAACGTCAGAGGCTAAGCTGGGATTTCACTGCTCTTTTCAGAAATATTTTTGGCTACAGAATGCTTTTTTCTTCCTCTTTTTTCCCCATGCCACAGCACTCAGACAAAACTTGAGGAGAAAGCATACCACCTGGGTTTAGCCCAACTTGCCCACGGGCCTCACTAGTCTCTGGAGCCACCATTAACTGTAATAAATCAAATTCCAATGTCCTTCAGCTCCCTCTTAGCCCCAACAGGTGACATAGAGCCTCAACTCCCAGGACTGGGGGGAATGTCCCAAGGGAGCACATACACCCTCACAAACTAACCTGTACCCATTCTCGCTGCCCTGAACCCTGAAATGCCAAAGGGCTGGGGCTCTGTGGCGAAGTGCATTGTGACGCTGCTCACCTGCTCTTTTCTTAATATGGCCACGGGGGTCTAGAGCTCTTTGTGGCCCAGTGTTTTGTAGAGAAGAGAGCTTCCTGGCTTTCCCAACAGCCTAGGCTTCCTCCTGGACCCAGACAAGAGTCCACAGGGTGGGGCTGGGACAACCCAGGAGGCAGGATGAAGGCTGTTGCATCATCTCTATTTCCCTGCAACAGCCAAGGCTTGGTGCCTCCTTCCAGAGGCCGAGCCTTCTCCCTGGAGCTTCCTCTGCCTCTCGTGAAAGTAGGCCTCTGAGAGCCTTCCCCGCTCCCCGCTCCGCAGTCCCAGCTGTGTTGCTCTGACACCAGAAAGCCTGCTCTGACTCCCTGTTCACACTGCACATCTGTGTAGCTCATTCATTTCTATAAACATCCCCCAAGGATGACCTACAGTTTACATTTAGTTCTTTTTCTTCCAACCACAGGGATGAAGCTTAGGCAGGCCTGCGGGCTGTGTGGACCAGTGAGCTATGCCGGTCCTTAGCCTTTCCTTCAACAAGCATTTATTGAGCACCTACAATCAGCTGTGCACAGACATGGCACAGGAGCAGACACAAAGATAAAGCAGATGTGTTCTCTGCCCTTGAAATCTCAGCCTCCACTGCAGAACAGAGACATAAATAAAGTCACTGCGATACAGCGAAACACATGCTGCAGCTTGGGGGCGGTGGGGACAGTGAAGAACAGGCATGGAAAAGGGGACATTTGAACTGGGTCTTGAGAAATGAATAGGAATGCATGAGTTTCCTAGAGTTGCATACAAAGTACCACAAACTGCGTGGCTTAAACAACAGAAATTTCAGTTCTGAGGCCCAGAAATCCAAGATCAAAGTGTCAGCGGGGTTGGTTCCTTCTAAGAGCTGTGAGAGAGAATCAGTTCCAGGCCTGTCACCTAGCTTTAGTTTGTTGGTTGCTGGCAATGTTTCCCTTACCTTGGCTTGTAGAAGCATCGCCCTGATCTCTGCCGTTGTCTTCATTCACATGGCGTTCTCCTTGTGTGTGTCTCTGTCCAAATTTCCCCTTTTATAAGGACATCAGTCATATTGGATTAGGGCCCACACTACTCCAATGTGGCCTCATCTTAACGAATTACATCTGCAATGACCCTATTCCCAAATAAGGTCACATTCTGAGGTGCTGGGGGCTAGGACTTGAACAGATCAATGTGGATGTGGGGAGATGGTTCAACCCATAATAAGGACTTTACCAACTAGGGAAGGGGAGGAAGGCGTTCTGACTCTCAACAAAAAGGAGCACGTGTGAACACGTGAGAGGGACAAGAGGACGCAGTCTGAGAAAGGGAAGTGGGTGCACAGGTATTAGGGTGGGATGGACGTGGGATGGAGAGGTAGGGCCTCTGATTACAAAGGGCTTTTCCAGCAGGACTCCGGGTATCGACACTTCACTGGGGCAGAGAGAAATTTGCTTCTCTGGCCTCAGCCCAGCCTAGTGTGGAGGAAGGAGGTGAGGGATCCGGGAACAGGACATTTCAAAGTGTCTGGCTCACACCTCCCCTGTGTTGGAAGATTAGAGAGATCAAGAGGGCTTTGCTGGTAGCTAGATCTGGGTTTACATCCAGCCCCCCTACCCTTGGGCGAGTCGCTTCAACGCTTTGGCTGTAGTTTCTTCCTCCATAAATTGAGCATGAAACCACCTGGCACATCATAAACACTCGACAAAAGGTGGTATCATCACTGTGATGAGTCAGCTTAGGGAACTTTGACCAAAAAAAAAAAAAATCAAAAGGTTGCATTCAAATCATAATGAAGGATGTCTGACACCAAGCTAGGATTCAGAGTAAGCTGATGAAGAAGGGATTAATGATGGAGAGAAAGTATCTATTCAATATCTATTTCCTTTTAAATGCTCACTCTGAAAGAAATATCTACTTTCCCAGTTCAGGTCATTTGAGTGCAGCAACTTAAACAGTGGGGTATATATTTTGTAATAAAAGGAGATTTGTAATAACTGGTTAACCTTGGGCCTTGTTCCCTCACAAGGAATGATTCTGACCCACGGCAGGCATGTGACTGCTCCTCAGGGGTGAGAGGCAGCTGGTGCTGGGCAGGAAGCAAGGGACAATGCCAGCCAGCCTCGGGGCAGAGCCCCCAGACACCTCCTGCTGGAATGCAACGAAGGTCACTGGCGGGACAAGCCACAGAGCCTGGAATTATTTTACCAGCTCATTTTCAACCTGATGGTGTACATGTTTGTGTGTATGTGTGGAGAGAGAGACAATGTGAAAGTAAGGTAGCAAAACACTGAGGGTAGAGTGGGCATGGGAGGTAGAGGCGAGCCCAGACAGAGACCTACAAAGACCCAGAGACAGAGACAAAGCAGCGAAGAGCAGGAGGATGTGCCAGGCTCTGTGAGAGGCGAGCCTCGTGCCCACAGAGACAGCAGGTTGCTTTGCCTGCCTGTGGTGTAGGCGGCCCTTGTGAGGGGAGACAGGCCTTTGTAAAGAGGAAGATTTTAGGGGCACTGCAGCGTATGCCATCAAATTCCAGCTTCACACTGGCTGGACACGTGACCTTGAACAAGTTAAATGACCCTGCTGGTCCCATTTCCTTGTCTGTAAGTGAAGATAACAGTGGTATTCACCTGATAGGAATGTTGCATGGAGTAAATGAGATGACACACGTAGAGTGCCAGGCATGTGCTTGCTTGATGTATAACACTCTGTATTAGTTTCCTACAGCTGCTAGAACACACTACCACAGACTGGGTACTTTAAAACAACAGGACGTTATTCTCTCACAGTGGAGGCCAGAAGTCTGAAATCCAGGTGTCTGCAGGGCTACACTCCTCCGGGGCTCTAGGAGAAAATCTGTTCTTTGCCTCTTCCAGCTTCATTCTTTGCCTTGGGCCTGCATCACTCCAATCTCAGCCTCCCTCTTTACATTGCCTGTTACTTCTCTTCTCTCTCTTATAAGGACACTTGCCATTGATTTAGGACCCACCCCATAATCCAGGATGATCTCATCTCAAGATCCCTAATTTAATTACATCTGCATAGCCCTCTTTCCAAATAAGGTCACATCCACAAGTTCTGGGATATAAACATATCTTTTGGGGGGGCTACCATTCAACCCACTACACTACCTAATGTTTATTGAGTGCTTTCTAAAATCAGACTTTACGTGCATTATTTGATTATTCAATTAAGCTACATCTTACGGAGAGAGGCCCAGGTAGTTCTTACCTTGGGGCCTTATGCTGTTTTCCCAAATGATGTGGCAGTGAACGGCCATGTGGCTTTGTGATTAGTGATGAAAGGAAGTGGGTTGACACACATCATTTCTAGATTTTCCAGATTCCTTCCTTGGCCCTCTCCATATACAATATCCTTTCCCTTCCCTGCAAAATGTCTTCAGGAAAGGACTTGTCCCAGCTGCTGGGAGTGTTGTCGTCAAACAGCCTTCAGCTGTTAGCCCCTTTGGGTTGGCCTCCGTGTAGAGAGCCGCCTCATTGGAGCTCACTGTCCCGGTGTGGGCCACACCCAGTGACAGATGGAGGCAGCTGTACAAAGAGCCAGGCCATTTTAACCTAACATGGGGCAAGTCAAGTGGGCCATTTAAACTCCAGAGTTTCCTGTGGGGTCAGAAGGGGCTTCAAGGGACCTGACTGCATTGTCACCTCTCCCTGGGCCCAATCCTGCTTCTTCCCACTCCCTTCCACAGGAGTTGATCCCAAGGGCACCCCCTAGTGAACATTCTGTGCACTAAACTCCAAGTCAGAGTCTGCTCTCCAGAGTCCCCAGTCTGTGCCAGTGTGGAAGGGTCATCTGTTCTTGGGATCATGCAATTATATGTGAAATAGAAATTTTACTCCAACTAATTCTGCACTTAGGTGTAAAGATTCAGTTTCCCATAGGTGGTAATAAATGATGTCACCTTTAAGTATTAAATCGTATTTTTAAATTTTTGGAGATCTCTTTAGGGCTTTGAAGTTTTTCATTTTCCTAACACCTGGAACACGCAAATGAATCTAAGGCAACCCTAAAGCTTTGAAATACTCCATAGGTACCTGGGCAAAGGAGAACCGGTTTGATAGTTGCTGAAAATTTGTTTGGTTGAAAACAGTGTTTTGAAGTTTCAACTGGATTCACATCCATCTTTACATTTTTAAATAAGTAATTTGATGAAATTCATCAGATATTTAGCACCATCTGTGAGCAAGAAATCAAAAAAGAAAGACAAAGGAGATAGGCTACTGTACCAGCTGAGAAAATAGGCTTTTGGAATAAAGCCGATCTGAGTTTGAATCTTGTCTCTACCACGTGCTGTCACTGAACTCTGCACCTCAGTTTCCCCATCTATTAAATGGGGATAATAATGATGCATACCCCATAGAGTCTTTGAGAAAGTTAAATGCGATTATCTGTCTAAAATGTTTATAATAGTAAACATGATAAATGTTTTTATTATTATTAGCTACTCCCTGAGGCAAAGCATATAAACACACACACTAAACAAATTTTAGATCATTTGAGCCACTGCCTACAGAAAACTCCTGAAACCTTGTCTAAACTTATTTTAAAAGGATTCAGGAGCTTTCTTCTTATTAGAGAGAAGGCTTTCAAGTTTTCTCATCATGAAGATGACATCTGAGTCAAGACCTAGAGGTAGTGCCAGCATGAATCATGTGGCTCTCCCGGCAAGAGCATTTCAGACAGAGAGAACAGCCATTGCGAAGTTCTGAGAGGACAGCTAGACTGTGTCTGAGGACCAGCCAGGAGGTCCATGTAGCTGGAGGGAAGTAAGCAGGGCAGATTAGGTCAGAGATATAAGTGGGTGGGGATAGGTTTTGTAGGACCTGGTAGGCCATTGTGAAGAGTCTGGATTCTGCTAAATGATTGATGGAGTTGTTAGGAGTCTGGAACCAAGGAGTGACATAGTCCGATTTCTGTGTCAAAAGGATGCCCTGACAACTGTGTTAAGAATGGAATGGAGGTGCACAAGGCAGAAGCAGCAAGGAGACCACCTTTCAGAAACGACTGCAGCATCCCCAGCAAACAGCAGTGGCGACTGGGATCAGGGCAGTCATGTGGGCATGGAGCATGGTCAGTACCTGCTATGTTTTGAATCCTGAACTGACAGAATTGGGTAATGTCCTGAGACAAAGAAAAGAGTCAAGGATAACTCTAAGTATTTTGTCCTGAGCAACTGGAAGGGAAAGGTTCCTTTAACTGAGATGAGGAAGATGCAGGGGAGAGACAGGTTTGGGAAGGAGTATGAGGTGTTCATGCTGGGACCTGTTAAGTATGAGATAGCTCTTAAGCATCCAAATGAAAATGCTGAGGTGGCAGTGAGACAGAAGAGTCTGGAGGCAGTGGGCCGTCTGGACTAGAAAAATATTTGGGAGATATCAGGTTTTAGTTGGTGTTTCAAACTATGAGACTGGATGAAATCACTGAGGAAGTGAGGAGAAAGGGAAACAGGAGCTGAAAGAATAGAACTTGGAGGCACCCTAGTATCCAGGGGTCAGAGAGAGAAAAAGAAACAGCAGGGAGAAGAAGGAAGGACAAGGAAAACACAGAGAGTCTGGAAACCAAATGAAGGCATGTGAGCAGGGCTTTGATGGTTGAATAAGAGTTTGTTAGGCCAGTGGTCCTCAAAATGTGGCCCCAGACTAGTAGCATCAGCACCTGGAAACTTGTTAGGAATGTGCAGAATCTTGGACCACAGACCAGAACTACTGAATCAGAAACTCTGATGGTGGGCTTCTGATGTACCCTAAAATTTGAGAATCATTGCCCTAGGCATAAAATTGCCAGCCCAATATAATAAAGAGCATTAAGAAAAACCCCTCCCCCATCACCACTTTATTTACTGGAGGAGACTATCTTTAAAGACCCACTTAGTGCTCAAAGCAAATTTGTAGCTAATGGGTACTTCACCATAACCCCCTCCCTGACATCACTACCCCCCATCCCAATTTAGAAACCTACTAATTTATCATGGCTCTTTGGAGAGGAGGAATGCCCCCATTTCACCGGACAGAGGGAATGCTGAGCACCAGACATGCCAAACATTCCACTGCTAAATAAAGGCGGGTGTGTGTGTGTGTGTGGGGGGGGGGGTATTCCAAGGTTAGCGTCAACGGGCCATAAACGCTGAAACTCCTAGATGTAAAGCTTATTCCACCCAACACTTCCCAAAATTTCCTCTAGGTTTTCCTAAGAGAATTCCACCCTCTTCCATTCTGGGGAGAAAAGGTTAAAATTAGGGCGAGCCCCGCAGGACTGGCATTCCACATGGAGGGAGGCTGTCCCCAGAAATAAGCTGGTTCCCAATAGTATGGGCGGGGCGGGGCGCCTCCAGTCCCAGCTCAGCCGAGGAGTTCCCGGGAGGCCTGCCCTCTCCGGTATCTGGGGGTCTGGTCCCAAGCTTTAAAAATCCGAGCCGTGGCACTGCATCCCGACCTCTCCTCTCCCAGCCAGTTCTGGCTGGCTTTTCAAAAGTGTGCAGTTGTCTCCTCCCTGCCCAGCCCCATCCTCGCCCAGGACCAGCTGTGCGGCCGGCCGGCTTCACTTAGGACGCGAGCGCACCGAGCGGCGCTCACAGTTCAGGCACCTTCGGCTTTCCGCTCTGCTCCCGGGGCCGCTTTGCAAAGTTGGGCAGCTCCAAGCGCACGCTTTGCCTCCGACGTCTCCCTGCCCCGATTCCAGGCGCCCCCGTTTCCCACGCTCCTTCCACCCGGAGCAGCCTGTCCCAGCGGGCTGGCGGCTCGCACCCCTGTCCAGTCTTCCTCCCCGACCATGCTGTTCAGGGGCGTCCTGCTGGCAGTACAAGGTAAGGCCTGGATCCGGGGTGGGGGGGGTACCTCCGAGGGGCGCGCTCGTGACCCTCTCCCAATCCCGCAGCCCTGGTAGTTGGGCTCGCGGTCCTGGGCTGGGCCATCCGAGGGCGCTTACGGATCCATCTCCACAGCCCCTAACCTCCCTCCCCGAGCCCAGCGACTGCGCACGGGTCGTCCAGTGCAAGCGCCCTGGGCGGGGGCGGCAATACTGCCTCCCTCTCCCGTCCCCTCCCGCACGCCTTCTCACTTTCACCAGGTGGTTCCCCGGGGTGTCCTGAGTTGGTGTAAACGCTCCCGAGACCGAGCCTGAACTGAAACCCGCTTTGTGCCAGCAGCCCTGCAGCTTGCCGGTGCCCTGGACCTGCCCGCGGGATCCTGCGCGTTCGAAGAGAGCACCTGCGGCTTTGACTCGGTGTTCGAGTTCCTGCCATGGATTTTAAACGAGGAAGGTAAGGGGGTCAGTGCACAGGGGCCCAAGGTGAGCTTTCCTTTTTTGCTGGTTGGCTCTTTCGCATGGGTAATGTTATCATCTTGGAGTGTAGCACTCTCAGGAGGAAAAGTGTGAGTCATGGATCATCCTTCCAACTCTCAGCTGTGCTGCACCATGGCCAATGAAGAGATGGAGCCCTTTGTTTACCTGGCCTGTGGGTAGAAGCTCTGCGATTTTGCCCGCCCCCCCTCCCCCCACGGAAGGGAGAAAGGGAGCGCAGCTGATGATTGTCTCCCACCAGCTGCGTGCCCTCTGCAAGTCAACAGCCTCTCTGGTCCTCAGTAGACACCTTTGTGAGCTGGGAAAGTTGGGTGAGGTTAGTTTTCTTCTCGTCCTGCAGAAATGGTGCCCTAATTCTGTGATGGGACCTCAGTCCTAAACCTCACGTTTATGTTATGCTTGACAGCATTTTGTTGCATGACATCATCCTCATGTTATTGTTGTATTTATAATCCAGTACTTGGCGAAAGAGGAAACCAAGTCCATGGCCATGTGCCTGAGGTCTCTCAGCTGGCTGGCATTGGTCATTGTCTTATCACTCATACCGTTTGGGTTCTAGGGACAAAGTTTAAATGTGGGGTCTTCAGATATAGCTTCTTGCCCTTCATTTATTTAGTAAAAAATAAGTAGTTCTCTAATGCCCAAGAGCAGGCACTTCTTTCCCTTATCTCTCACTTGTGCCACCTCATTAAGAAGCTTGCTGCCCCAGGCCACTGGGACTGGGAAATAGCCTCCTTTAAAAAAACACTGCAGCGTAAAAGAGATCAGCTAACCTCCTTCCCAGGAATCTCAGTTGTCCTCAGGCCCCCAGATTATCTAAGCTCCCTGGAGAAGGTGGAGGCTCAGAACCCCTGCTTAGGATGTATGAACTGTCATCACAGCTTTTCTGCCTTGGGCTTCTGTTTGGGGCTTTGCATATACTAGCTTCTCTGACATTGGCAGGGAGGTGATGTTAGCCCCATCTTACAGAGGAGGGACTCTCAGTCTTAGAATATTCAAATGGCTGGCTCATGTCCCAAGCTATCAGTCAGTGGCCAGCTCTGAGCTGACTAGATCAGGGAAAAAACAGGAGGGAACTACTCAGTAGTAAGCTTTATTTATTGCCAACAATTGCCAAGTCTTTCCTACAGAGTACTTAGAGGTAGCTGGGAAAAATCAATTCCTGATTTATCGTTTGAAGGATTCCTACCTTGCTGATTGCCTTAGGGAAGTCTCTTTCATCTCACCACCCTACCCCTTTCCCTGTTCTGGTTGTGTGTGAAGCATTTTGAGCAGTGGCCTGACCTGGACCACATGACTGGCTTTGGAGAGCATTATTCTCTAGCACAGTGCTTTAGCTGCATCGAAATTACCTGGTGGGTATGTTAGGACACAGGTTGCTGGGCCCCACCTCTGAGTTTCAGAGTCTGTGGGTCTGGGATGGGGCTGAGAATTTGCATATCTAACAAGTTCCCAGGTGATGCTGCTGGTCTGGAGATCACATTTTGAGAACCACTAACCTTTGAGAACCCCTACCTCTGCTGGTGGCCCTGTGCAGGGTTAGGACTAAGGTGAAAGAGCCACTTGCATGACCCTGAGAGTGAAAACCTCCTTAAATCTTGTGCCCTAGACACCCCTCTTGCCTCGCCCTAGCCTGGCCGTGAGAAAAGGAAATCAACATCACCCCTTAATACAGGAGCCTCAGTCCTGCGCCCCCATTGCCAGGCCTCCGTCAGGATGGTGGCCCCCTGGCAGCCTGCTCCTGGGTCAGTGGGCAGGCCACAGCTCGCTGCACTCAACTGCCACCCAGACCCACAGGACGTGCTCTCTGCTGAGTTGGCACCTCTGCACCAGTGGCAGTTAAACAGCGCCCCTCCAGGAAAACAGGATGATGCTTATAGGGAAAGGTGATTGTGGTTTATAGCAAAGTGAAGACACTGTTGCTTTCCTCTTTGCTTTCTTTCTAACTTCTAACTGTTGCTTCCCTCTTTGCTTTCTTTCTAACTTCTAACAGCCACCGCTTTCTGGCTCAGGGCTGGGGGAAGTTCATTCATTCTCCTCTGAGCATTCCCGGGGGAGCAGGCTGGTTAGGCTTCCATCCTTACGTATCACGTTTTTCGGAGGCCAGAACTTGGACATAACAGTCCACTCCAGAGGCACAGCGAGGCAGGGGTGTGGCAGCCACTGCTGCTGCCTGCTGAGAAGCCACCACTAAGAATTTCCGGTACAAACCCATTCCTACGTTGGTAGATTAAAGATGATACAAGTGTCCCAGGCTGAAATCTGTTCACAAGCCTTTCTGCAAATTTACTCCATCTGGCTTCAAAAACCCTTCGAAACTGGTTCCATCCACCTCCGTGTATTGTATGGCGGCATAGAAAATTATAGGTTTCAGTGACTTTTGCCCACAAGTATTTGGAACGCAAATAGCACTTTCTAGATGTCCTTGGTCAGCAGGTTAATTTACAGTGGAGAGATCAATGCTAAAGCCCAGTGAAGAGAGTTAAGTAGAGAAACAAATCTGCCAATTAGAATTTCATTACAGGAGATTCAAATTGGGAGTCATTGTCTCAAAATATCTCCCAGCTGCCCAAAATTGTATTTGAGGTCCACCGCTTTGGTTTATTTAGAGTATTAGGTCTCTAAGCCTCTCCAATTACAATTCCAATGTCCCTAGCTCATGGCCATTTTGAAATATGCTTGATTTCCACTGGGCACAAAATGGACGAGTTTTGACAAGGCGATGCATTGACTTGGGTTGCGTACCATAGGGAGGGTACCCCCAGGGACAGAGGGTGGCACCAGAGTAGGTGACTGGGCACGGCAGCCTAGCCTCGTCTACTTTCCAGTTTCTTGTTTTCTTGATTTACCCCCATGTTTTCGGTAGAATATTTTAATTTTCTCTCACTTGTCAAGGCAAGTGAGATTGTGTCAGAATCAAACTTTGAACTTGCATCTAAATTTTAGGTTTGAATTAAATCCTGGAAAGAAGAGATCTATTTTATCATATAAAAATATTCCTTATTCATTCATTTATCATCTAAAAAAATCTGTATTCATTCGCAGTTCAGAGAATATTGGAACCCCTTTGAACAGTCGTTCTCGACTGAAATCGAGATTATTGGTTCCATTTCCCCAGTGCCAGCTGTGGCGGGCAGAAGCCCTTCGGCTGAGGATTCTTGGACACTATAAAGTTGGCCTCACATCAGAATGGTCACGGTTCAGACTAGTCATCGGTTGGGTTTTGGCTTCATTCCAATTTTGGGACCCCTTGGTTTAGCATCTTTAAGCTGGCTCTATGAGGAAGTCATTGGAGGAACTGAGGGAGGGAGGGGGTAAAATCCAAACCCAGGTACTGCTCCTTAATTAGAAGTTTGGAACACTAAACCACCCCAGAGAGGAAGGTAGATGTGGACTTGTCAGGTTAAGAGGAGGTAAAAAGGAAATTCAAAGCACTTGTAGAGAAAGTATTTTTTTTTTTCTACAACAGTGGGGGTCAGTGTTTGAGGAATTGCCTAATACAGGAAGAATTTGGATGGTATTTGTACCCAGGAGCAAGTGATGATATCTGAGGCAGGCTGGCCAGCTAGAAGTTTGGCATAACCAATTGGGGGCGGGTGGTAGAGTAGGCCGATATCTCAATGTAAGTACATGCGTGTGTCTCTTCCTGTCAACCCCCTTCCTTCACCCAAACCCCTTCCTTCTCTCTTAAGGACACTTTCAGTTACTTGGTCAGCTGAGTTTCACTTCTTCATTCAGTCATGTGCTAGTTATTAACACTGATAAATCCTGCCTGATATTTCTTGAGGCCCAGCTGGAGCCAGAAGTTTGGCCAGCATCCCCGGGGGCCTTCCTAGAGGAGGAGGACCAGTCCTTCCTCTCTGTGGGTTACAGCTCTCTTTCTGACTCAGCATCCCACCCTGACATCAGGAGTTCATTAGGCAATTCCCACCCTCTGGATCTGCTTAAACCTTCATCGCCTCTGCTTGTTGGTCTCTTGATGCCCTTTATGCAGAAACACAGCCCCCATGTTGTAGAGAGGCTGAGAGCAGCACAAGTCTGGGGTGTTCCTCAGATGCCTCTCGGAGAAACAGTCGACCCCAGGAATTGGCCGAGTTCTTCCTGCAATGCCGTGTGGCATTCCCCGGCCCGCCCTGGCTACTACTGATGTCAGGTTGAACCTGGCTCTTGTGCGCTGTGCCTGAGCGTGGCCTTGGTTCTGCCCTGGCTCTGCCTGGGATCCTAGATCCTAGAGCTGGGCCTTAGAGTTCATCCAGTGCAACCTCCTCATTTTACGGAGGCGTGCACTGGGGCCCAGACAGGCTCCCAGTCAGGGTCAATGACCAAGTCAGTGGCAGCCCTGGGGCAGGGCCTCATTTCCTCAGCTCTTCACCTTTCTTTCTTCTAGCACTGCTGCCTCTCCCAATGTCCCTGTCTTCACCAGATCCTGGACCTTGACACTTTGGTGTGTTAATTAAATTCTGCAACATGTTAGAAACTCTTCATCAGACATCTAATTATATTTCATAAATGTGGAAGAACATGGGTTCCAAAGGTGCAGTGCCTTGGGCCTACCAAACCCACAAAACACTATATTTTATGCCAGACCATGCATTTATTCACTCAGATGTGTAGGGATCCCACCTGCGTGCAATCTTTAGCATATGAAAGAGTGCCTGGCACATAGTAGATGCTCAACAAATATTTGTTGGATGAATGAATTTGCTGAAGGAATAAATTCAATATTGGATGATTAAAAAGTCCTTATGCATTTCGTGTGTGCCCCTGGTTCATTCTGCCCCTTCAAAGGTAGTTCCTTAGCATGAGAAACAATGTAAGCCTAGTGGTTAATATGAACTCTAGAGTTGGACAGCTTGGATTAGAATCCAGGCTCTACCCTTATATGCTGTGTGGCTTTGGGCAAATTATTTAACCCCTCTGTGTCTCAGTTTCCTTGGCTGTAAAATGGAGATAATTAAAGCACCTATCTCCTAAGATTGTTCTGAAGACTAAATACATTAATATATTTAACACATAGTGAGCACTTTATACATGTAGCCTATTATTATTGTTACTCTTATTATTACTAGTTTTGTATTTTATCAAACATTGTTTCTTCAATTCAGACAGCTTTCCAACACAGCTTCTGGACTGCTCAGGAGAATGTATTTTTCTTTTCATTATAGTTTTGCCATTTGTTCTCTATTCCAACCAGAGGAAGAGCTTTTCTTTTCTTATTGTTTGGCTCTATTTTATTTATTTATTTAATAATTTAATCATCTGTTAGCCTCCTGGGCCATCTAAGTTTTGTGTGGCTGACTGAAGTGTGGACATAAAGTAATAAGACTAAGTTTCACACTTGGTTTACAGTGTCTCCCTATGACTTAGACCTTGTTCTATATAAATTCTTAGTTTTTGTCAGGAATGCTTTGGTCCCTGCCCCAGCCTGTTCTTCCCTACTTATCTGTCCCACGGAGCTGGTGCCTCAGCATCAATCAAGTTCCATGCTGGTCCCTTCTAGGAGACCTCTGAGCTCTCATCTGCTAAGCTCTTGGGCAGGTCCCTAACCCATGGCCTCCCCGTCAATCAATCTGAGTTCTTGGGTTCTCTTACCTGGCCCCTCCATTTGGGACTTGACCTACCTGGACTGGTAATCTCTGCCTGCTCCTCTCTGCTGTGACTCACTTCTCTGGATGTAGGCTCTGTCTGGCCTTCCTATCAAGGCCAACACCCAGTCTGGGTTCCTCCCTACTCAAATTAGAGTTGCTGAATGGCAAGTTGCTACCCAGCTCCTGGTCTGATCCCTGACAAGGCGCCCAGGATTTTGGGGATGTTTTCCTTCCCATAATTGCAGAAGTCAGCTGTGGTCACAATATATTGGGAGGAAATATAGGACTTTCTGCTTTCACTGTCATCTTCAAATCTCTTAGCATGCAGTCCCCAGTTTTTATGACTTGCATTTTGGGATATGCTATTCATAAAAAATCCTGGTTCTTGAAATAGCAGAACCTCTTTGGTAGGTCACCCCAGCAATAGTCCTACTTCTGTCTCTTGTTAAACAATGTTTGATTTTTAAGAATTTGAGTGAAATCTATTTATGTTAATAGAAGTGATGGGCATCTTGATATATAAACCCAGCAGGTAGTTGAACATGTGTTGGGCGTCTTGGCTGGTCAATCCTGAATTTTTTTTTTTTTTTTTTTTTTTTTTTTTTTTTGCGGTACGCGGGCCTCTCACCGTTGTGACCTCTCCCGTTGCAGAGCACAGGCTCCGGACACTCAGGCTCAGCGGCCATGGCTCACGGGCCCAGCCACTCTGCGCCATGTGGGATCTTCCCAGACCGGGCCACGAACCCGTGTCCCCTGCATCGGCAGGCGGACTCTCAACCACTGCACCACCAGGGAAGCCCTGTACTGATCTTTACTTCTACCAGTTATCCCACCCACTCTTCCTCAATTTCTCTTATGCTTGTCTTAATCAATTCAGTCATATAAATGTATTCATACATTCAGATCTAGGCTCTTGGAGCATTTGATTATATGTTTAATTTCATGTATATGTAGGTATGTATATGAAATACCTACAGGAAGACGGTAGTACTTAACACAGAAGAACATACGGCTGGTGATAAACGAGGAAGTTCTTTAAGAGCAAAGAACTTTCACAGTATATCAGAAATTTCTATCGTATCCATTAGGCCATACCTAATTAAGGAAAGTATAATGTCATACCTAATATCAATAAAACATTCCTGACAGGGCTTCCCTGGTGGCGCAGTGGTTGAGAGTCCGCCTGCCGATGCAGGGGACACGGGTTCGTGCCCCGGCCCGGGAAGATCCCACATGCCGCGGAGCGGCTGGGCCCGTGAGCCATGGCCGCTGAGCCTGCGCGTCCGGAGCCTGTGCTCCGCAACCGGAGAGACCACAACAGGGAGAGGCCCGCGTACAGCGAAAAAAAAAAAAAAAACATTCCTGACAAAAAATAGGAATTTATAGAGAAATTCTCACACCTGTGCATTAGGCCAATGGTTCTCAACCCTGACTGTACATTAAAATCACCTAAAAGTTTCTTTAAAAATAGTTGTGTCCAGCCCTACCCCAAGAGACTCTGATATACTTGGCCAGACGCGGGGCCAGACTTGGTGTTGTTAACAAATAGACACTAAGAAATGAACGAACTCTCTAGGTGATTCCAATATGCAGCCAGGGTTGAGGACAGTGATTAGAAGAATGGCCAACTCCCCCCATCTCCCCGCAACCAGATGTAAAAAGAAGGAATGTCCTCTTATTAAGGATCCTTTAATGATTACCAATTGCCAACAGGGTAAAGTGCAAACTGCCTAGCTTGGCGCGCAAGGTCCTTCGTGATTTGCCCCCAGCTATATTTCTACTCTTCCCTCTCATTAATCCCCAGCGTGCTGTTCATTCAACGTGCTCTTTACTTTCTTGCCTCTCTGCTCTATTTGTGCTGTTCTCTACGTCTGTATTATCCTGCTTTTCCATTCCCCTGCCCCATCCCGGCCTATTTAAATCTATCCGTGCTTTAATGAAGGGCTCTTTTTGAAACATTCCCTGATTTTCCCAAGTAAATGAACCTCTCCCTTTCCTCTTTGTTCTCCCTTCCCATGGCTCTCTTCACGTTCCACCATGTAAATCTTCTTAGTGTCTCCTTATCGGTGTCCCCACCTCTTCATCTCATCAGAGTGTTACACTTTAAGAACAGGGATCACATACTTCCCACAACACCTGACAGACAGTGTGTGGTACCAACAAACATTTTGGATTTAATCAATCTCTAAAGCCCTTATTGAGATTGATTTAAAAAGAAAAAAACAAAACAAAACTCTTGACATTTTCCCCTGTAGTGAAAGAGGTTGTGTTTAATAATCCTTCCTACCATAGGACTTCAAAGACTTTGGAGGCTTCTGTTGTAATTTCCAGATATAACAGTGAAGCAGTATCTCAGCTTGCCTCACCAATGTGTGATTTGTTTCATCCCCGACATGCCCATGGACAAATAGCCCTTGGATTATTTACCCATCAGGGCTGCCTGAATCCCTTGATCCTCTGCCATCACAAACAATCATAATGCAGCCTTGAGCGTGACACTGATTGGTCTAAAAAGTATTTTTTGCAAAAGATGAACAGACTTTGAACTAGCTATTGAGAGCTGTTGTTTCTAAGGAACTCAAGTGCAAGACATCAGTATAGTACCCACCCTGATGGGATATTTGTCTGCTCCTGGAAGCAGCTCTTGCACACTGTGCTGACTTCTGGAGAAACCAAAGGATTAGGTTTATGATTCAGTGTTATCTGCCAGAATGTTTGCTTTTTCTACTTTTTGAGACATTTATCTGTGTTTTGGGGGATTCGGAGGTTTAGAATAAAATAATAAACCAAAACAAGGGGTATCATGCCATAATGTCATAATATCATGAATGAATCATATGTTTTACAGAAAAAGTTTCTAAAGGATATTAAAGCAGAAACTAACACACCATTGTAAAGCAATTATACTCCAATAAAGATGTTTAAAAAAAAAGAATATTCATTCTATCAACACACATTTGAGTACCCACTATCCATCAGGCACTATATTAGTTGTTGGAGTACAGAGAGTGCATGAAATACATACACAGTC
Source organism: Physeter macrocephalus (assembly GCF_002837175.3). Taxonomy (NCBI): domain Eukaryota; kingdom Metazoa; phylum Chordata; class Mammalia; order Artiodactyla; family Physeteridae; genus Physeter; species Physeter macrocephalus. The sequence continues at coordinate 41,691,191 of NC_041222.1, read as the reverse complement.
ATGGTCCCTGTCCTTTGTGGTCACCATAGACCAACAGGAAGAGGCACAAATCTGTAATTATGGTAGAGAGCAAAAGGAATTGTATACTAGCCCAGGATTTTCATTGCAAACAGCATAATCAGGCTGTTTAAATTAAGCAGAAAAGAAATTTATTGGAAGGGTATTAATTAGCTCTCAGAATCAGAAGGAAGTCTAGAGAGCTATATTTGGGCAAGGGTAAAGAGATACATATTGTAGGCAAGATCCTACTGGAGGAACCATTTGTGTGACTTTACCACTAGATATTTGTTACTGCATTTCTGGACCTGGCTGTTCATTATTCTGTAGACAATGAGTAGTGATATGGCTTGCTCTCCAGTCCAGTAGCTGAGAAGAGGATTGATTTGAGGAAGATTGGCAATGGAGAGGCTAGTTAGGGAACTGTGCAGTGGTCTAGCTAGAGATGATGAGGGCTTGAAATAGGACAACGGGAGTAGGGGTAAAATGGAGAGAGTAAATAAAACACCAGAAAGGGGACTAAATTGACAGTACTTGCTTATTGATTGGGCGGGAGTAACGAGTCAGAGGGAAAGTGACTCCCATATTTCTAGTTTGGACAGCTGTTTGTTTGAGGGTGTCAAAAGTTGAGAGAATTTCAAATTGAAAATTTTGTTAGGGTAGAAGAAGTTGTGTTCAGTTCTGAGTTACCTGGGAAACATCCAGGTGGAGGTTTCCAGCAGGACTTCGATGTAGGAAGCTGAAGGTCAGGTACAGTCTGGGTAGGACTATGGCTGTGGGAATCCTTAGCATAAAGACAGTGGTTGAAATCTTGAGAAGAGGTAAGATCACCCAAAGATAATGTATAAAGTGGTAACAGCAGGAAGCTGAGGGTGGAGCCTTAAATTCATATTTAAGGATTAGGCATAGGAAGGAGATGGTGGAATAAATGAAACAGAAGGAACTAGACATAGAGGAGGAGAATTAGGAAAGTGCAGGGCCACAGAAGCCAAAGGACTTAGGAGTTTCTAAAGGAGGAGGTGATCAACAGGACCCAGCAGCAGAGAGGTGGGCACAGTATGACTTGTCTGTTGGAAATGACAATTAGGTGCTGGAATGAGCGCAGTGTCAGTGAAATGATGAGGACAGACCCCGAATGCCCTGGTGGAAGAATGAAGGGAGAACGTAGACAGTTAGCAGAGTTCTCACTAAGTTTGGATGTTCTCTCTTTCTCAGAGAGAGGTTCGACCATACCTCCAAAGAAACTTGATGAAAGAGTTTTTGTTTTGTTGGGGTTTTTTTTGTTGTTGTTGTTGTTTTTTTAGGAAGGGGAGACTTGAGCTTGTTTATGAAGTGAGAAGAAGGGATCAGTAAAGACAGAAGATTCAGGAGACAGGGGGGCTCTAGCTCTGCACTAGAACTAATTTCCACTTTGACAATTCAGAAACCTCAAGAACATACAGATTTCTTGGACCCACATAACCCAAGATCCCTCCATTGAGTGGCTCAATAACACTTGTGTCAACTTCAAAATGTGTGAAATTTTATTTCTACTGTAAATGCAGAGGATGTAGGCGATTGGGCTGAATCTGTGGTAATTAGGATGCAACCTGGAATATACTTATTAAAAAGCAAAACCAAGCCTTTTATAGGCTACAGGAGAATGTTTGGGTATAAGGAAACTTTAACAGCATAGCATATTCTATTTCTGTTATAGGAATAGTTCCCAGCGAGAAGTGTGAAGTGAAACCTAGTGAAATAGTTACACAATATAGCTTCCTATGCAGCCATGGTGTGTGACCCATAGGTGGCCTTTCATGGTACCTGTCGAGTACATTTATCGTCATTGTCTGTAACCTCCACAACAGTCAACAGTCCTGGAGGTGGTTATTATCAACATTTTACAAATGCGTAAGTAGGAGACAGAGAGACTAAGGTAAGGTGCCCAAGGCAACACAAAGAGTCAGGATATGGACTGAAGCATATGTGGCTCCAAAGATTTGAGCTTCACTGGGCCCTAGCCTCCTTCCCATCAGAGAGTAAGTTGTTACCTTCATACTTCCAGAGGTCACCACCGAGGAAGACAGACCTGCAAGATTTATGCTTCCCTAGAGGTAGTGGGAAACCTCTGCAAAATACTGATGGTGTCCCAATATTCCAACTCCTGCCCTGGGGTTCCAGGCCCCAGATACAACTATCATGCCTGCCATGTGGTAGTAAGCCTTTGGAACCAAGCAAGCATCAAGCCAAGATAGAGAAATATACTTCTACTTATTTTTTCCATAACAGATTAAAGTTTACTCTTGGAACCATTTGAAGGATTCTCTTCTCAGTCCTCAGCATTATCTTGGCAGAGAACTTCAGGGAAAATTTACAGCTTGACCTAAAATACTTTGGCAGTCTTAAGGAATACTCATAAACTTAAAATTCATCCATTCGTACTGTGAACGAATTAAAAGAGTGTACAGATAAATGTGTTTTTGCAAGCCAGTTGCCCCACTACACGAGCAGTTTGGTACTCACTCATTCCATTACTCCTAACAGAATGGCAGTGTTGCTATCCAGCAACATTATATAATATTGTGATATATAACTTAGCTCTATGCTCAGAGAAATTTCCATTCCTTATTTGAAAAGCTTTTGCCTCACTGCCAAATAGAGCTGAAGTGTTATTTGGGGCCACGTTTGCAATGAAGATGACTTTAATATGCTTTAACTTCACCAAGAAGCTGCCTTCTTTGCTTACCAATATTTTATGACTAAGACCATATTGTCTGATACCATAACTTAATAAGTTTTCTTTTTTAAGCTTCTGCAGATTTCTTTAAATTTTGTGACTTTATGAAAAATGGGTAATAGACTAGAGTATGTTTAAAGTGTATTGTGACTCTGCATTAGCCCATTTTAAAATATAAGCTTTATGGAAAGCCTGTGGTTTTCCACTATAAATCCTGAAAATTGGGAATATGCATCTGAAAACGTTTTCCCTTTTCCACAAATTCTGAAGAGGAAAATCTGAGTTACACATTAGTACCTTTTTTTTTTTTTTTTGAGAATCAACACTGAAGAGCAGACCCTTTTGTTTTTTGTTTTTTTTAAAAAAATCTGTAGCCTTTGTTTAATTCACAGTTTCTTATATTTAAAGAATCATGGGTATTTTAGGAAAAATCTATTAATGTCCTGAAAACATTTTGGCTTTCTGAGAAATCCTGTCTTACAGAGGAGTATTCATCAGACACAATCCCTTTTACAAGAATAACCTACCATAGGAGACCAAAATATAGATAATAAAATATTGTGCCCTTTTGTTAGTGCACTCAGATCCAAGAAACAGGATTAACAAGTCTCTAAAACCCATGTGTATATACTTGGAATTCTATCTCTTCATTCTGCCTCTATCTGCACACCTATTCCAAGAAATAACCGAGTTCTGCACAGTTTGATGTTTGTCTGGCACTCATCAATTAGATATAACAATTGCTGATATTCTTGTTTTACTCATTGTCTTTTTTCTAAGTTATGATCTGTGCATTCAATTCAAAGGGCATCTACTTCTTTGGTCATCTGAACCAAAATTCACATTACCATATACTAATTCCATGTTAAATTCCATGGTCAATATCCCTGCTGGTATAATTTCAGTCACATTGATGTGAAATCATTCTTTCAGGAGGTGGAAACAGTTTGGAGGTGTATACTTTGCCATAGTTAATCAGGTGGTAACTTTGTATATCAAGTTATTATATACAAATGTTATTATTAACAGTAAGGGACAGAGCTGGAACTCAAAGCTAAAATGTCCAACCCTATTTTCCAAGTGACACTGATCTATTTTTATAAAACAATCACTCTGCATTACAGAGTACTTATTATCTGAATCTTTAGAAACTGAGTTTCATGGAAAGAAAAGTCAGCCAAATCTTCCAACAAAAGTCATTATAACATACAAGCATTTACTAAAGAAGTGACTTCTCAAAAATTTCTTGTCACTTACTACTAACTTAGGGCATATACTTTCTAATGGTGGTAAAATATTTATTAGTTTCACATATCTTTGTTGTAAATACAGTTCTATACATAGAAAAGTGAACAAATTATTTAAAAATATTCAGTATTCTATTTGGTGATTTTGGAATAGTTTTTTTTTTAACATCTTTATTGGAGTAAAATTGCTTTACAATGGTGTGTTAGTTTCTACTTTATAACAAAGTGAATCAGTTATACATATACATATGTTCCCATATCTCTTGCCTCTTGCATCTCCCTCCCTCCCACCCTCCCTATCCCACCCCTCTAGGTAGTCACAAAGCACTGAGCTGATCGCACTGTGCTGTGCGGCTGCTTCCCACTAGCTACCTATTTTACGTTTGATAGTGTATATATGTCCATGCCACTCTCTCACTTTGTCCCAGCCTACCCTTCCCCCTCCCTGTATCCTCAAGTCCATTCTCTAGTAGGTCTACATCTTTATTCCCATCTTGCCCCTAGGTTCTTCTGACCATATTTTTTTTCGTTTTTCTTTATTTTTGTAGATTCCATATATATGTGTTAGTGTACGATATTTGTTTTTCTCTTTCTGACTTACTTCACTCTGTATCACAGTCTCTAGGTCCATCCACCTCGATACAAATAACTCAGTTTCATTCCTTTTTATGGCTGAGTAATATTCCATTGTATATATGTGCCGCATCTTCTTTATCCATTCATCTGTCGATGGACATTTAGGTTGGTTCCATGTCCTGGCTATTGTAAATAGAGCTGCAATGAACATTTTTGTACATGAATCTTTTTGAATTGTGGTTTTTGCAGGGTATATGCCCAGTAGTGGGATTGCTGGGTTGTATGGTAGTTCTATTTTTAGTTTTTTAAGGACCCTC
>NC_041222.1:41683980-41685014 GCF_002837175.3 Physeter macrocephalus | reverse complement strand
TGTCTTGTTCCTGATCTTAGTGGAAATGGTTTCACTTTTTCACCATTGAGGACGATGTTGTCTGTGAGTTTGTCAAATATGGCCTTCATTATGTTGAGGAAAATTCCCTCGTGCCTACTTTTACCAAATTCATTGATTAGCTCTAGTAGTTTTCTGGTAGCATCTTTAGGTTTCTCTATGTATAGTATCATGTCATCCGCAAACAGTGACAGCTTTACTTCTTCTTTTCCAATCTGGATTCCTTTTATATATTTTTCTTCTCTGTTTGCTGTGGCTAAAACTTCCAAAACTATGTTGAACAACAGTGGTGAGAGTGGGCAACCTTGTCTTGTTCCTGATCTTAGTGGAAATGGTTTCACTTTTTCACCATTGAGGACGATGTTGTCTGTGAGTTTGTCAAATATGGCCTTCATTATGTTGAGGAAAATTCCCTCGTGCCTACTTTCTGGAGGGTTTTTATCATAAATGGGTGTTGAATTTTGTCAAAAGCTTTCTCTGCATCTGTCATATGATTTTTCTCCTTCAATTTGTTAATATGGTGTATCACGTTGATTGATTAGCGTATATTGAAGAATCCTTGCAGTCCTGGGATAAACCTGACTTGATCATAGTGTATGATTCTTTTAATGTGCTGTTGGATTTTGTTTGCTAGTATTTTGTTGAGGATTTTTGCATCTATGTTCAATAGATATTGGCCTGTAGTTTTCTTTCTTTGTGACATCTTTGTCTGGTTTTGGTATCAGGGTGATGGTGGCCTCATAGAATGAGTTTGGGAGTGTTCCTCCCTCAGCTATCTTTTGGAAGAGTTTGAGAAGGATAGGTGTTACCTCTTCTCTAAGTACTTGATAGAATTCACCTGTGAAGGCTTCTGGTCCTGGGCTTCTGTTTGCTGGAAGATTTTTAATCACAGTTTCAATTTCAGTGCTTGTGATTGGTCTGTTCATATTTTCTATTTCTTCCTGGTTCAGTCTCAGAAGGTTGTGCATTTCTAAGAATTTGTCCATTTCTTCCAGGTTGTCCATTTTATTGGCATA
>NC_041222.1:41630208-41683925 GCF_002837175.3 Physeter macrocephalus | reverse complement strand
CTAATTGCTTTAGGTGTAAGGTTAGGTTGTTTATTTGAGATGTTTCTTGTTTCTTAAGGTAGGATTGTATTGCTGTAACCTCCCTCTTAGAACTGCTTTTTGCTGCATCCCCTAGGTTTTGGGTCTTGGTGTTTTCATTGTCATTTGTTTCTAGGTATTTTTTGATTTCCTCTTTGATTTCTTCAGTGATCTCTTGGTTACTAAGTAGTGTGTTGGTTAGCCTCCATGTGTTTGTATTTCTTACAGATGGAGAATGTTCCATGAGCACTTGAGAAGAATGTGTATTCTGTTGTTTTTGGATGGAATGTCCTATAAATATCAATTAAGTCCATCTTGTTTAATGTATCGTTTAAAGCTTGTGTTTCCTTATCTGTTTTCATTTTGTATGATCTGTCCATTGGTGAAAGTGGGGTGTTAAAGTCCCCTACTATGATTGTGTTACTGTCGACTTCACCTTTCATGGCTGTTAGCATTTGCCTTATGTATTGAGGTGTCCTATGGTGGGTGCATAAATATTTACAATTGTTATATCTTCTTCTTGGATTGATCCCTTGATCATTATGTAGTGTCCTTCTTTGTCTCTTGTACTAGTCTTTGTTTTAAAGTCTATTTTGTCTGATATGAGAATTGCTATTCCAGCTTTCTTTTGATTTCCATTTGCATGGAATATCTTTTTCCATCCCCTCACTTTCAGTCTGTATGTGTCCCTAGGTCTGAAGTGGGTCTCTTGTAGACAGCATATATACGGGTGTTGTTTTTGTATCCATTCAGCCAGTCTGTGTCTTTTGGTTGGAGCATTTAATCCATTTACATTTAAGGTAATTATTGATATGTATGTTCCTCTTACCATTTTCTTAATTTTGGGGGGTTTATTATTATAGCTCTTTTCCTTCTCTTGTGTTTCCTGCCTAGAGAAGTTCCTTTAGCATTTGTTGTAAATTGGTTTGGTGGTGCTGAATTCTTTTAGCTTTTGCTTGTCTTTAAAAGTTTTAATTTTTTTGTCAAATCTGAAAGAGATCCTTGCTGGGTAGAGTAATCTTGGTTGTAGGTTTTTCTCCTTCATCACTAGGCGGACGCGCAACCACTGCGCCACCAGGGAAGCCCTTTGTATTTAATTTTTGATAGTTTGATTAATGTGTGTCTTGGCATGTTTCTCCTTGGATTTATCCTGTATGGGACTGTCTGTGCTTCCTGGACTTGATTAACTATTTCCTTTCCCATATTAGGGAAGTTTTCAACTATAATCTTTTCAAATATTTTCTCAGTTCCTTTCTTTTTCTCTTCTTCTTCTGAGACCCCTATAATTCGAATGTTGGTGTGTTTAATGTTGTCCTAGAGGTCTCTGAGACTGTCCTCAATTCTTTTCATTTTTTTTTCTTTATTTGAGCAGACCCTTTTGAACGCACATTTTAAAAGCCCTAATATGTCATAGGTTATATGTTTTATCTGAAGATTTTCATCTTTGTTGTCAACATGAAATAGTCAATAACCTACCTACAGGTGGTTCTCTACTGAATATTGTGTAATAAAGGAGAAGTGATATTGAAGATGATGTATCTGAAGATGCATAGTATTCACATGGGTTATAATTCATTTTTTTTCTTCTAGTGTCATTGAGATGTATTTGACATACAGCACTGTATAAATTTAAGGTGTACAGCATAATTTTTTGACTTATATATATCATGAAATGATTATTGCAGTAAGTTTAGTGAACATCCATCATCTCATGTGGATGCAAAATAACAGAAAAAGGAAAAAATATTTTTTCCTTGTGATGAGAACTCTTAGGATTTGCTCTCTTAACAACTTTCATATGTAACGTACAGCAGCACTAATTGTATTTATCATGTAGTACGTTATGTCCCTAGTATGAATTTATCTTATAACTGGAAGTTTGTACCTTTTGACCACCTTCACCCAATTCCCTTTCCCTCCAAACCCCACCTCTGGTAACTGCAGATCTAATCTCTTTTTCTATGTGTTTGGTTTTTTTTGAAGTATAAATGACCTACAATACCATGTGAGTTCCTTTTGCACAACATAGTGATTTGTTATTTTTGTACATTACAAAATGATCACCACAGTAAGTCTAGTTACCATCTGTCACCATACATGGATATTACATTATTATTTCCTGTTTTCCCCACACTGTACATTTCATCCCCATGACTCATTTATTTTGTAACTGGAAGCTTGTACCTCTTAATCTCCCTCACCTATTTCACTCATTCCTCCACCCCCCATCCCCTCTGGCAACCACCTGTTTGTTCTGTGTATCTGTAAGTCTCTTTCTGGTTTGTTAGGTTTATTCATTTGTTTTGTTTTTTAGATTCCACATATAAGTGAAATCGTATGATATTTGTGTTAGCCTGACTTATTTCACTTAGCATAATACCCTCCAGGTCCATCCATGTTGTCACAAATGGCACAAATGTCACAAATTCTTTTTTTATGGCTGAGTAATATTCCATTGTATATATATATACCACATCTCCTTTATCTATTCATCTATTGATGGGCACTTAGATTGCTTCCATATCTTGGCTATTAGGCATACATGATTCATTTTTAATCTTGGGCTTGTGAAGTAGAACTTATTTGCTTTCCATACATGTATGCTCTAAAGAGTGTTGAATGTAAAAGGAAACTCTAGTAGCTATAGAGAATAAATCCCAGGTTTTTAGACCACCCCCCATTTAAAGAACATATCAATAATTACCAATGATGTCCTGCTCAGTTTTGATCCACGTGGGCCTCTTGTCTGTCAATTATGTCATTAAGCAACTTTTGAGAGAGGATGAGGGCAACCTTTTTGTGTAACACCTGAAAATGGACAGCTTAGTTGTTAAGAAAATTTCTCTGTCCCTCAGAGTATCCCTCAAGCCTCTTGCCTCTCCACAAACTCAGCTACTCACAATAAAAATTTCTGGGAGATGAAAAGGGTGTGAAATGGTTTATATTTTTAATTAACTCTGTTCGTTTGTCATTTTGGTGATCAGGAAGTCATTCATAATTTTGCGACAATATTTTGTCATAAAATAAGTTAGGATACATTAATGGATGATCTCTTGCTGAGCATAATATTAGCCTAGTAGTCTAAGATTGCTTAGAAAATTAATGAGTCTTGGAAAAATAGATAATATTCACCATCCTTCTATCCAAATGTGCAGTGAAACATGGTCATGCACAGTAAACACTGCGTTTGAGGCTCAGATGATTTAAGAACTTTTCCTTAGAAACACTTGACAAAGGAAAAATCATGAAGAATAAACTGCAGGGATTCAGAGTTCCGATCTCCTTTCAGTCTTGATCACCAACCACCAGCTGCACTGCAGAATGACTTACCATCAAGGTACTCTCAGCTGGGAGCTGAGGATGATGCCTGGCATATTTTATTTAAATATTTTGAGAATGGACACATCAATGATCATTTTTTATGTTTATCCTTAGATCTTTTTTCAGAGTTTCTAAAACTCTAAAGACCATTTACAAGCATTTACTGAGCACTGGGTGAATGTGTTGGCATTGAGCTAGAAGACCCAGTAGATAAATTATAATAATTATTTTATCTAGCATTTATTGGGCAATTCGAATATGCCAAGCACTATGCTAGATGCCTTGCATGTATAATCTCATTGAATTCTTACAATAACCCAATGAGGAGATACTCATTACAGATGAAGAAACTGGGATTTAGAGGGTTTCTTTTAACATTCCCAAAGTAATGGAACAAGTAATTGTTGGAGTCTGGATTTTAACCTAAATTTGTCTCCAAAGACTAAGAAAAGAATCATTCTGCTATTTAATCTCTGTTTCCCCACTCTCCCCTAACATGGGGTCTCAAAGGATCTTTGTGATAGAAATAATAATGATAGCTATAATAATAGCTAACTTGTAAATACTCATCTATATATTATTCTGTATTTGATGTTATTAACTAATTTAATTCTCCCAACAGCTTACTGAGTTGAGCCTTTTTTTCATCCTCATTTTAGGGTTAAGGGAAGTGAGGCATACAGAGGTAATATAACTTGCAGGTCACAGGGATCCCAGGTGGCAAGGCTGTATTTTGTAACAGGTCTTCTGGTTCCAGTCTGTGTTCTGTGAAGGAAATAGCAATTATAATACTCATTTTTTTCCACTGCACTTTGAGGTGAGAAACTTTCTACTTAAGTTCTGATGTGAATGACTAAGAGAACCATGAAAGGGCATTGTTTCTTCCAGATTTTTCCATACACAAGGGCGCTATCACCAAATAAATTCTAATTTGAGGAAATTTTAAATCAATCTTTTCCTTTAGAAATGGCACGGAACCCTGGGGCAACAGAAGAATTCCTGCCTGGTTCCAAGTTCTAAATGAGATTACATTGGGAACTCCTATGAGAGTCTCACACTCAAAGCATCCCCACGACTGCCCCGCATTCTCTGGACAAATTCCAATAGAACTTATGTTCTTTGATAATCTTATGGTCTTGTTTTAAAAATATGTCAAGTATCCTCATGCAAAAAAAGAAATAAAAATGTAATCTGTCTGCTTGGGTTATGGAAAAAGATATTAGGCACTCAAATCAGTAGGGATATAAGCAGGAGACACGAAACAAGCAGAAGAACAGTGAAAATCCCTCAGCCCTGGAACAAAAGCAACAAATGACCCCTTGATAAAACTTACATTTTAGCTTAGCTAAAGAAAGACATTCATTTCGGTCTTGAGGTTTTTTTTTTCTTTTCTTTCCAATCATGACTATGTATGTATTTGTTTACTTTTGAATGTCTAATTTCTTCTTTAAAAATTTTATTGATGATGGCCATTCTTACAGCAGAAACTAACACAACATTGTAAAGCAATTATACTCCAATAAAGATGTTAAAAAAATTTTTTACTGAAGTATAGTTGATTTACCATGTGTTAATTTCTTCTGTACAGCAAAGTGACTCAGTTATACATATATATAGGTTCTTTTTCATATTCTTTTCCATTATGGTTTATCACAGGGTATTGAATATAGTTCCCTGTGCTATACAGTAGGACATTGTTGTTTATCCATCCTATATATAATAGTTTGCCTCTGCTAATCCCAAACTCCCATTCCTTCCTTCCCCTCCCTGCCCTTGGCAACCACAAGTCTCTTCTCTATATCTGTGAGTCTGCTTTTCGTAGATATGTTGATTTGTATTGTATTTTAGATTCCACATATAAGTGATATTTGGTCTTGAGTTTTGACTAAAAATATAAACTCATGAGTAGTCAGCAGTAAAAGCGTAGCCCTAGGCAGTCGATCAGTGAGTTTGCATCTGTCAACAAAATGCAAGGGCCTGGTGGACAATATGCTAAGAGGCTCAGTATTCAACTCTTATATGACTGATCAGTTATTTCTGTGGAGCTGTAATATATAGTATGGAAAATTACTTGTCAGTGAGATCCTCAGCCATGATATAATAATAATGACCGCTAGTCACTATGTTGCAGATACCATGCCCATATTATTTCTAAACCCTATTATAACCTTGTATGATCTGTGTGGCTATCTCCATTTTTTTTTTTTTTTTTTTTTTTTGTGGTATGCGGGCCTCTCTCTGTGTGGTCTCTCCCGTTGCAGAGCACAGGCTCCGGACGCACAGGCTCAGTGGCCATGGCTCACAGGCCCAGCCGCTCCGTGGCATGTGGGATCTTCCCGGACCGGGGTGCGAACCCTTGTCCCCTGCATCAGCAGGCGGATTCTCAACCACTGTGCCACCAGGGAAGCCCTCTCCATTTTAAAGATATAGCAACTGAGACCCAGCAAGGTGACTCAGCTTGCCCCAGGTTACACAGCCAGAGCAGGATGGGGTCTAGGTCTGCCTGCTTCAAAGCCTGTGTCTGTTCCACTATCTTGCCATTGGGTGTCTGGTGCTGGATTTGATGCTGAAGGAGCTTCCAAAGAAGGGCAAGACTTAACTTCTGCCCTCTAGTAGTGAATAGGATTCCAAGCTCTCAGATGCTGACCATTTTGACAACCTTTTCTCCCAAACCAGCCTCTTTACCTCTTTGCCTTTGCCAGGAGCTGTTGGCCTTTGCCATCATCCATCATAAACATCTCTCCCAAACTCCACTGGGGCTGGGGATTGCTTTGTGTCCCCAGCACCTGGCCTCATCATGGTAGGCATTTAGGGAGGGCTTATTGGACTCAATTCAACTCATCTTCCTCCCTCCCTTCCTGTTAAGCTCAGCTTTCATGATCCCCTCCCCTCTTTGTTTCTCCCACTGGCTCTCCGTCCTTTATGACTGGCTCTTCCAAGCCTAAAACTAGTTCTTTCTTCAATCATTCAGGGGACCTAGTGTTTCTATCATAAAACTGCCATCATGTCCCACTTCCAAAAGCCAGCTTTGGTAAAGTTCAAGTGGAGAGAAAATTTTTGCCCACTAGTTCTTTTGGTCCGCAATCCTTGAAGAATAGATTTCTTCATCCTTTCTCCAGGGACAGCGTGATGACTCATAGCTCTATTAGCTAGAAGAGATGTTTACAAGGCTCAACGGTTCTGTCCCCATGAAGCCTGCCCTCCCACACCTAATGCCAATTCACAAGATCCATTTACTGGAGCTCAGGACATGCTTAATTCACTGATAAATGAAATAGGAGAGAATGTTCAGTAGTGCCATTTCCTATCCTAGAACCCTCTTCCCCCAGACCCTCATGTAGCTGTCTCCTCATCATCTCAACCTGAGCTGAGATGTTACCCTCTTCCCGGGGCACCCCATACCCCAGGTATGACCTCCCTCGTGGTCACTATCACATCGCCCAATTTTAATTCTCTCTGTAGCACATTAGCTCTGATATTTTTCTTCTTTATTTAATTATGTATTTATTGTCTGCCAACCCTGTTAAACTGTAAGCTTTGCTATAGCAAGGAACCTGTCTCACTTGTGTCACTGTGGATTCTCCCATGCCCAACACAGTGTTTACCACCAGAAAGGTACTCAATAAATATTTGACGAGTAGATGAACAAACCTTAGTCACAGTGGTGCTGCTGCCGTGGAAATGTACGAAGGCCAACACATTATCAGGATTTGCTGAATGAAAAGAAATACCAGGTGAGCCTGGGCATCAGAGAGACATTCTGTATAAGTAATGCATTTCCCTCAAGAACGTGTCTAGGCAGAAGCATCAGATAGAAAAGATGAATTTTTCAGTTACGTTTTGGTCCTGCCGTTATGGTGCCACCAACTCTCCCATTGTCTGCCAGTTTGAGCAAGTGTTTTACTGGAAAACAGAGATTTATCACCCAGACACAGGATAGTATTTTCTTCTTTTGACAAATATAGAAAGCAATTTGTGGAACAAAGAAAGATATAGAACATTTAAAAGCTAAATTCTAAGACATTGCCCAAACATGAATTAGAAGGGGCGTGTGTGTGTGTGTGTGTGTGTGTGTGTGTGTGTGTGTGTGTGTGTGTGTGTGTGTGTATGCCTGTGTGTGAAGAATATATCCTTAGGTAGTCTGTGGTGTGAGAGTGATTTTTCAGAAAACTGGCTAGTTCCTTCTAGTACAGATTGTGTGTAAATTATTCAAGCAACTGTTGTAATTTTCTTCTCTTCCCCTAAGATCAGCCAAGCTGATACCTGAAATCCATCATGGTAATCAGATTCCAGACCATGTGGAAAACATTCTCCCTTATCACAGATTTTTCTTTCACAATCCCAATAACACAGACCTCCATGTGGAGCCCTTGAAGCAGTTTGAAAAGAAATTCCCAAATAATGGATGTGATTATCTGGCTGTAGCTCTCATGCATTCTTGTAAAAATGCACACAGTGCGTTGCGTCTCTCCACCCTTCTCTCTCTGGAGGCATGTGATAACCAGTATCACAACCAAGGTCTTAGATCTGTGTTCCCCAGGCCCATTTAGAACCATGACTACTCATCACTGTCATTTATTTTGGGCTCCTGTGTGCTTCACCTCTTTTCATCTCACAATCACCCTCTGAGGTGGGTGACATTCCCTCTAGTTCACAAGTGAGGAAACAGAAGTCTTTAGTGGCTAAGTGGTCTGCCTGACCTCACACAGCTAGAAGTGGCAGAGCTGGGGCAAGAAGGCTTATCATGGTATCTGTCCTGCCACAGCACTCCCAAAGCACTGGCAGTATTATTGAACCTCTCTTAAAGCATTTATTGCTCTTTCATTTTATTGACCTTATTTAAGAACATATCTTTTCCCTCCTATTATGCTATGATTCTAGAAGTTAGAATCCATGTCTCTTCCTTCTCTTAATCCCCTATATACCTTACCAAATGCCCTGCACATAGTAAATCAGGGCCGGGACTAGGGTGAGGTAAGTGAGGCACTTACCATGGCTGTAAAAATTAAGGGGACACCATAAAAACTCAGTCATCTAAATACATAATAATAATATTTATTTATGTTTTTACCTTTTGACCCTCTTTACCTATTTCTCCCATCCCCCATCTCCCACTTTTGGCAATCACCAATCTGTTCTTTATGTCTATGAGCTTGTTTTTTTCCCTTTACATTCTACATATAAGAGCGATCACATGGTATGGTATTTGTCTTTCTCTGTCTGACTTACTTCACTTCGCACAATACCCTCAAGGTCTATTCATGTTGTCGCAAATGGCAAGATTTTGTTCTTTTTTATGGCTGAATAATATTCCATTGTTTGTGTGTATATGTATATATATAACACATCTTCTTTATCCATTAATCCATTGATGGACACTTAGGTTGTTTCCAGATCTTGGCTTTTGTAAAGAGTGCTGCAATGAACATGGGGGTGAATATATCTTTTCAAGTTACTGTTTTCATTTTTCTTTATATAAACACCCAGAAGTGGAATTGCTGGATCATATGGCTCATAGTTCTATTTTTAATTTTTTGAGGAACCTCCATGCTGTTTTGTTACATTCCCACCAATAGTACACAAGCGTTCCCTTTTCTCCGCATCCTTGCCAACACTTGTTATTTGTGGTCTTTTTGGTTATAGCCACTCTGACAGGTGTGAAGTGGCATCTCATTGTGGTTTTGATTTGCATTTCCCTGAAAGCTAATGATGTTGAGCATCTTTTCATGTACCTGTTAGCCATCTGTATGTCTTCTTTTGAAAAATGTCTATTTTTAAAATGCAAAACTAATGCAAAAATTCCATGATGAAGAAAATACTAAAATTTAAATAAAGACAGACTCCGACCCTGGACTTGGCCTCCCTTGCCTAGTCCCAGCCCTGTAAGAGCGCTTAAAATATATTAAATGAATGGACTGTAGGATTGGTGTTTGGCTCACGTGAGCTAAATTTGCCATTAATGATCTAGTGAAGTGTTACCATTCAGAACTCATTGATGAATCAGATGGACTAAAGCTCTTGGACTTTCTTGCTGTCAGTCTGTCCATAAAGATGTTGATTCAGCTGTACTGGTCACACTCACCCAAGCCTGGAAGAGCCACCAGAGTCCAGCTTCCCTACCAGTCTGAGCAGCAGTTTACCCAACATGGGGAGTTTTCTTAGCAATTCTAAATTAAAAACTGCCCTTGGTTGTCTAAGATTCTGAAGTTCCTGGAATTTCTCTTTCATTTTGTTATTTTCCCACTTTCCTTATTCTTGTTATTTAAAGAAATCAGAATAGTTATTTTGGAAGGACACACTGTAAGATATATAAATATGCGAGTTATATAAATGTGTGTGTGTGTGTGTGTGCGCGTGTGTGTGTGTATCGACATCTCTCCCACTGTTCCCATCCCTCCACCAGGGCTCAGTAGATTATAATAAGTTCAGTAAATATTTGTGAATTTACTAATTAGACTGTAGGAGATGGACTGGAGGAAAAAGAATAGTTTAATTTTGAGGATATTAAATTAATATCTGAAGTCACCATTTTACAGCTGACAAAAAGCTTTATACCAAAAATGTGAGCAGGTTTAATTTGTTTTCATTTAAGTTAAGCCTATTTTTTCATGCTGTTTTCATTATTTGTATTAGGAACATTGAAGACTTAGCCAAGTGAGGAATCTGAAAGTGGAATGCAGTTGCTTTGTCATTCACAGTAGCAATTAATAAGACAGAAATCTGGGGTCTAAGTGTCCATTGGGCAGCTTCTCATCTCAGCAAACATGCTCATTACAGAATGAATCACCACTTTGAGGGAGAACTTTAGCCTCTCTTCAGAGACATGTCTCTCAAAGTCATAGAATTAAAATGTTGAAAACAACCTTCAAGTCCACAAATGGTGAGACCAACTAGAAATGGAAACTTCAGGGAAAAGAGGTGCCCTTGGTGCTGTGCCAGTGAGGGATTGGGTAGAGACATGTCTGTTCTTTGCCTCAGGTGTAGCTCTCCTCTCTGGAGCTTGGGTGTTGTTGCTCTGGGCCTAGACCATTGAAAAGAAGATCAATTGTCATTAGGATAAATCTTTCTATGCTTATGTATAATCTACCTAGACAGGCACTATTTAGAAAGACTTAGCAATTTTCAGAAGACCAGATTATTCATTCATTCAACAAATACCTACTGAAGACCTACATATGCCCAGTGCTGGAGATTCAGTAGTGAACAAAATAATAGTCCATGTCACATAGAGCGTGCATCCTGGCGGGGAGAGCTTGAGATAAATGATGCAACTAACAACAGTATAACATGGCAGAAGGTGTAAATTTCATGGAGAGAAATGGGCCAGGGTAAGTGTGGGCTCAGGTGGGCAGGGAAAGACTCTCTGGCGAGGAAACGTTTGACCTGAGGCTGGAATGCTATGCTTGGGGAAGGCAAGGAGGTCAGTGTAGCTGCTAGTGAGAAAGGGGGCTAGGGAGAGGAGATGAGGCCACACAGGAATCTGGGGGTCAGATCACGTCACCCTAGTGCAGGCCATGGGGACTTATGACTTTATTCTGAGAGAGATGGAAGCCTCTGGAGGTTTTTAGCAAGTAATGACCTGATATGACTTTTGTTTTATAAAGGTCACTCTGACTTCTAGGTGGAGAAGGGCTAGTGCATTGACCCTGGGTACCCAGAAGCCAGGCATAATCCTGCCCTTGTGGAGCTTATAATTTGGTGGGGAATTTTGGCAATGGGCACATAAACGAAGAAATAAAGTCAGTTCAGGTACATTATAAATAAAATGAAAGAGGGTGATGGGAAATCATGAAGGATGGGACTGCCTGCTACAGTTAATGGTTAGGAGAGCTTCTCTGGTGACGTTGAATTGAGAACAGAGTGAGGAGAAAGAGCAGCCATGCACCAGGGAGGGATGGCGGGGAGTATACCAGGTTGACGGCCAGCAGTGCAAAGGCCCTGAGGTAGGAATGAACTGCGTGTGTTGGAGGAACAGAAAGGAGGCCTGTGTGGCCAGAGCACAGTGAGCTAAGGAGAGAGGTCGAGAGGTAGGCAGGGCTAGACCTTGGGGAGATGTTCAGGCGATGGTGAGAAATTTGGATTTTAATCTATAATAATTGAAGTAGACATCCATTGAAGGGATTTAAGTAGGAATTCTATTTCAAAAGGGTCACACTTCTGCTTTGTGGAGAATAAATATGCAGTGAGAATGGAAGTTAGGATACCAACCTTTGCAGTAATGTATACAAGAGATAATAGTGGTTTCGATACTGATAGAGTTTGTAGAGTTGAAGAGTAGATTTGGGACATACTTTGGAGGTAAGCCAACAGGATTCATTAATGCAGTGGATGTGGGAAGTAAGGAGAATCAAGAATAATCTCTAGGTAATTGACTTGAGCAACTGGATAGATGATGTGCCATTTACAGAGATGGAGAAGAATGGGAGATGGACAGTTGGGAGAGGGCCAAAATGAGGAGAGGGAAGGTCAAGAGTTCTGATTTGACATGTTACATTTGAGGCCCTTGATGGAGCTTTAAATGAAGATGTCTAGTAGACATTCGATATGGGTGTCTGGAGTTCAGAGTAGAGGTCTGATGGTGAGGCAAAAGTTTGGGAATTATCTGCATGCAACTAGTATTTAATGCCCAGGACTACATGATCAGCTAGCAAAATAATACAGATAAAGAAGAGGGAGATGGTAGAAGACTAAGCCCTGAGGATGTTCCAAGATTTAGAGTGGAGACATAGAGAAGGTGCCAACTAGGAGGACTAAGAAGAGGTGGCCAGGTAAGCAGAAGACAAGTCAAAACAGGGGGATGCTGTAGAAGCTAAAGGAAGAGAGTGTTTCTAGTGGGAGTATCCAACTGTGTTGAATGCAGCAGAGAAGTGAGATGAAGACAAAGAGAAAATATTGGATTTGGAACAACATTGAAGGTTTCTGATGATCTTGGCAAGAACAGTTTGAGTAGAATAGAGAAAGCAATTTTAAGCAGTTTCCCTTTGGCTGGGGGAGCTAAGTTTCATGACCCCCTCCTGAAGTCATCTGTAAATTTTTATCTCTTGGAGCACAGAGAAATATACAAATTTCCTTCCACTGTCGAGCAGACTGAAAATGGTTGCATTCTCTGGTGTAGAATTAACCAGTTTTTGTTTTCTTCCGTTTCATTCAAAAACAAACCAGAGTCCGATTTCTTCACTTGTACTTATTGCTTTTTTTGCCTATTAATTTTGAAATTATTGGGATCGTGGAATGGCCCAGATGGAGGGGTGTTGGTAATCCTTTTATTTCATGGATGAGGAAACAGAAGCCTGGAAAAGTAGAATGATAGGAGCAGGTTAGAATCCAGGAATCTTTTAACTACTTTATATTTAGGCTTTATGATCCATATAACTCTCCCCCTCATTCCCAAATGCACCCAGTTGAATCAGATTAGAATAGTGGTCCCAGGTAGCTTGAGATAAAGGCATTCTGCCTCCAAGATTGCTTCTGATCTGAGACTGTACTTGTAAAATGGAATCAGCTTCATTGATTTGGTCATTTTTTTAGGATATTACAGAAGACGCTATTGATGAGGGTCTGGAAAAAACTCAGTGTCCTGTGTCTATGGCATGCACACTATCATAGTACTCTTCTCTACTTGCTCAGATACAGCCCCCTGCAGATTTCCAGGCAGATACCAGTAAACGTTGCCCGTGGCTGTGCAATGAAACTTGTTTGACTTACACTTTTTGGGTGGAAGTTGCCCATGCTCTTAGCCTCAGCAAGCTTAGAGTGTACAAGGGAGAAAACCATATACAGAGCAAAAGAGTAATGAATTCAGAGGTCTTTTATCTGACAAGGCGCTCAGGTGGTCCTCGGGACCAGTCATTGGCTGGTATGGCCTTTATATGAGTTTATTATTTACAGATAGGATCTTTCTCTTTGCTGATACAAGTGGAAAACTCAAGTGGGAGATGCAGTGCTTTGGGATAACTTAAGAAAATCACTTTGTATATGAGGAAGACACCTCTTAGCCTTTCTTTGTGGCTCTAATAGACTGCCTGACTATATGGATCACCAATATGGTATCACTGTGACAAGAGCTCCTCACCAGAAGCTGCATCAGAACCAGATCTCAACCTACCACCATGCACGCCCCACCCAGGGTCTGAGTGTTCTCAGCCATGTGGTCTTATACAAGGCATTTATCCTAAGTCTTATTTTCAACATCTGCAGAAGGAGGAGAATTCCCATAAAGAGTACTGTGAGGTTCATATGAACTGATTTGTGTGGAGGAACATTACAAACTGTAAAGCATTATACAATTGTGAGCTGTTAAGACTTACAAAGAGAGTCCAGAGCTGAATTAAGCTTGACAGTTGGACAACTCAAAAGTATGAGACACTATAAAAGTAAGGAAAATATTTATTTTAGTTAAATTGTAAATTAGGCAAAAGGCTGTTTTATGAATATTCAGGGCACACGTGCTACTTTTTAAAAAGCACACTAATGACTCTGAATCTAGCACAGCCTGTATTCCGAGGTACCACCTGGAGCTGGGGACAAGGGAAATAGCATTTATTGTGTATCTCTTCTGCAAGGGTGCGGGGCTTTGGGCTAGGCAGGATTCAGCCACGATGGAGACAGGGATCTTTCCTGTGAAAGATTACAAGCCAATAGGGAATAGGAGGCAAACATCCAGATTCCAGGACGGAATGTGATATGTGTAACAGAAGAGATACAAAGGTTCACAGAGTCCAAAGAGTGGAGAATTTTTGTTAGGGAAGGGAAGGCAGCAGAGAAGTTTTCTTAAAGAGGTGAAATTTCTGATGTGCTGTGATGGATGAATAGGATTCTGAAAGTTGGGTAAGGCAAGCCAGGGACAGGGCAAAGACACAAAGATAGGTTGCAAAGTTTATGCCAGTATAAGAGTGGTCCAACATGAATGGAGCAAAGGTCAAAATGGGAGAAGTATCATAGCTAACACTTTTATCGAGTGCTTACTGCATGTCAACGTGTCCTAAAGGTATTAAGCATATTTGTTCGGGGATCATCATAGTGACCCTATGGGACAGGTATTATTGATGCCATTGAGTGGATGAGCAAAGCGGGGCACAGGCAGGTTGAGTAAATTGCCCATGGTCACCGTGCTAGTCAGTGACTGAGGCAAGACTTGAACTCAAAACAGTGTTATTCAAGGGTCTCAACTTTAGACCACTGTGCTATGCTGCATTCCCAGATTCTAAGAGATGAAAAGCTGAAATGAGACTGAATATCTCCTCTGGGGTTACACTGCCATGGAATTATTAGGAGCAGGTACAAGTGTGCTCTTATTTCAGTAGACCAGTGTTCCCCCAAATTGGCACATGGACTACTAACGAGACAACAGAGTCTTCAGACATTGCCCACCAATTTTGAAAAGTTATATATTTATCTTAATATGTATTTAGCATGTCACAACCTTGATTATGGACATTTTTACTTAGAATGCTACTATATTTTTTAAAGTGTGTCAAATTAAAGAAAAATATTATTAAGGAAAAAGTAAATAATAGTACATTTGGTATATTGATATGTCAAAAACCATGAAAGTAGTTTTTGAATGCTGAAAGTTTGAGGATCCACCGGGTGAGCAATGGAAAGCAGTTAAAGTTGCTAGAAAAGGGAGGGGCATGGTCAGACATACTCTGTAGGGAAGTTAATTATGTCTCAACATTTGGGATCGATTAGAGGGGCCAGCAGTGGAATATGTGGAATCCTGTTTTAGTGGGCTCTATCAGTCAGTGTTCAACCAAGAAGACAGAAGTCCTTCTAAGTCTTTACAGCCAGGAGATTTAGTGGAGAGAATGCATAGGTTACACAGGTGGTATAGGAACTGAGGAACGAGAGTGGGTACAATGAAGCAGCCCAAGAAGCTGCCTCCACCCCTTGGCTGAAGGGATAAAGAGAAAAGGTCATGCTGGAGCCTAGGGATCAAGGTCACTGACAAAACTGGAATCACATTGGAGCCATGCTGGAGCCATACAGGTGACATCACTTAAGGCAGAGAGGGACGGGGAGAAATGCTCCTGTTTCTCCCTCCACCCAGCTCTCTAAACTCCTCTTTCCAGCACCTCCCATTGGTTGAACTAGGAAACTCAGCCCCTGCAAGGCAGAGCCGGGGAAAGGGGAGGCCAAAGAGGCCTAGGATCAGTGCGGAGGCTCTAGCCCTAGTCTCTCAGGGAGTAATTATGGAAGGGCTGGTGGAAGCAGGACGCAGAGGGTGACTTTTCGAGACATCTATAGACGGAATGGATACGGTTTGATATTTTCTTGGAAGGGCAGGGAAGGATGGAAGGAGTGTGAGTGCAAGTAAACCCCAGGTTCAGTCTTGAGTGAGAGTCTCTTGGATATTACCTTCTCTTTTTTTCACAGTTGTTCCATCTTGTGTGGCATTTTATTTCCATGCACACAAGAAAAATCTTTATTCTTACTGTCCCTGTGGATTTTTTTTTCTGTTACTTTAGTTTTTATTTTACTGGCCAAGTTAAAGCCTCATATAATTACTGAAAATAGTATAAGAAATTACATTTATTATACCCACAGGTATTTTTAATGTGTTTTTCTAATCATAGCACAACTTTCTTGTGCAGCCTGCTTTCTGGGATGATAGGCTAACGTAAGCCTCAGGATCCTCCATACTTTTGTGTGTCAAATAGCCAGGGCTTGTCTTTGTAAACATTTCATAGATGCAACATTTCAGAAGCAAATTGTGAATTTACACAGCCTTCTGACAATTTGTTTAGAATAGGATACCTGACATGTTTGTATAAATTGAACGCTACTTTGTTCCTTAGTGACTGGCGCAATGTTTCTTACTGCTGAGATGGGGAACTCTTTGGAGATGATCAAGAATATTTAGCATTCACACTGATCCACACTGGAGCACCTGGGAGAGAACTGCTTTGCTTTCTGGAACTTCTTGTTCTTGAAGAGTTACAGGAAAAATTGGAGAAGAATTTTAGCCAGACGTCTATACAATGGAATATTACTCAACCATAAAAAGAAACGAAATTGAATTATTTGTAGTGAGGTGGATGGACCTAGAGTCTGTCATATAGAGTGAAGTAAGTCAGAAAGAGAAAAATAAATACCGTATGCTGACACATATATATGGAATCTTAAAAAAAACACAAAAACTGGTTCTATTGAACCTAGGGGCAGGACATGAATAAAGACACAGACGTAGAGAATGGATTTGAAGACACAGGAAGGGGGAAGGGTAAGCTGGGACGAAGTGAGAGAGTGGCATGGACATGTATACACTACCAAACAGCTAGTGGGAAGCAGCCTCATAGCACAGGGAAATCAGCTTGGTGCTTTGCGACCACCTAGAGGGGTGGGTTAGGGAGGGTGGGAGGGAGACTCAAGAGGGAGGGGATATGGGGATATACGTATGCATACAGCTGATTCACTTTGTTATACAGCAGAAACTAACACAACATTGTGAAGCAATTATACTCCAATAAAGATGTTAAATTAAAAAAAAAAGAATTTTAGCCAGAAACATTTGTCCTTTTGGTTACTCTCCCCTTGTTTCCTAGGACATCATTTTTATGTCAGCATGATGTTGGCTGAAGAAGAATTTATTCCTCTTAACATTTTCCTCAACTAAGAATAATGGTCTTAATGTGCCTTTTCGAAGTCATGTCCCTCCCACGTCCCTCATGGGGGGGGTGGTTTCAAAAGAGATAAGCTGACTTTTGGAAATGGTGTAGGGTGAGTGAAGGCTGCTGGTGGGTCATCGTTTCACTGTGTGTTGGAAGGATATGGGATCTCCCAAAGAGAAACAAGCATGCTCTTTGGGAGATCCCATATCCTTCCTTGCCCAGTGACCGCTTGATTTCTTTAGGTTCCTGAGAAACACATAGGTACAAAGTGGACATGGGCCTGACTGCTGCTTGGGAGGAAAGGAAACGAAATCTAGACTCACCCTATGCATGTCTGGGTCCAGACCTTTACTAGTACAAGCATATGGAAGAAAGAGAAGGAAGACTAAACCAACATGAGCTTGTGGACTTCAGAAAGCTCCACTACTTCAAAATTGTGGCTCAGTCATTACCATAAATTCTAGGAGCTTCCCTCTTTTTTTGGAGAGTGGACTTTCTTTCTCTTAATTTTAATTAATCCTTTGGAATAAGGACGGTAAGAGGTAGGGAGTTTGTACCTTCAACTCTACCTCCTGCTCCCATATTGCTAGTGTTGTATAAATCACTACAAGTGTTGAGCGATATCCAGGACTTGAGTCACTGAAAGCACAGGGCTGAACACATCATCGGTGTCCAGTAACTTCCTACTGACTGCATGTTTGATTGATTTGGGAGACAAGACGATCTTATAACAATATATTTTACATATGATGTGGTCTTCGGGCCTGAAACTTGAGTAGTAAATTATATTCAAACTCCAGGACATTTCTAGACTCTTTACAGGCATTTATTTGCCACAGATCCTTGGCTCATACACTCACTGTCTTATCCCTTTTCTCTTTTTCCCATTTTAGCAGAATATATTCTTCTGCCATTTCCACACTCAATTGTCTCCTCCCCGCTTTTTATGGTAAATATTCTGAGATTTAATATATAATGTCAGTAAAATATTTTTTCAATAAATAGTGTGGAAAGGTGTTCAAAAATCATGACCAATTAAATATTTGCATATCAATGGTCAGTTAATCTCTTAACACCAGATATCCCAAGTTTAGAACACTGTAAAACTGAGGAAATAAAAAAGAACCTAATGGAAACCTTCCGTAAACAGTGATTTTCAGAGGTTCAGAAGGAGATCACTGGTCTACCAGGGTGGGAGACACTTACTGACACTAGTTTTGATAGTTAACTTGGGTTACATTGGGTTAATAGTGTGTATTTTACCATACACTTTGACCCATTCTTCCTCATAAAGGAGACCAACTGTGAGATGAAGGAAAACTTGAAAGCAGTACTTGATTTACCCAAGTTGTCATAGTTTCTTTTCACGAATCAGGAAATTCCCTGATGGGGACCATTCTACATCCCAGGGGTTCCAGAATTAAGAGACTGCTCTATTTTTCTCTCCATTCAAGTAGAAATAATTAGCTAAGGAACATAACAGGAGTCATAAGTCTAGGGTTTTTGGTGAAAATTTTATGATCCTCAAATTTTATAAGGTCAAAATGCCTGCTTGTTTTTGTTTTTGTTTTTAACATCTTTATTGGAGTATAATTGCTTTACAATGGTGTGTTAGTTTCTGCTTTATAACAAAGTGAATCAGCTATACATATACATATATCCCCATATCCCCTCCCTCTTGCATCTCCCTCCCTCCCACCCTCCCTATCCCACCCCTCTAGGTGGTCACAAAGCACCGAGCTGCTTGTTTAATTTCTCTGAATTATCATATACCCTCCCTTCCTCCCAGGATTATTGTGAGATCAATGGAGAAAGGAGAGATATAAAATGTTTTATAAAACTTAATATTCTGTAGACACTTGAGGTATTATTATTTTTATTTTTTACTTATCGATAAGATAAAGGCAAAGAAAGAAAATGCAACATACAACATTTGGGTAATTTTTTGCTTCAGCACTGTTTGAAGTCATTTCCATTGGGGAGTTGCCAATAGGGGAAGAAATCAAGAGTCAGCAATTATAGAAAGAAAGCAAAGTGATGATATTAAAGAAACTAAGTTGGGGAGCAGAAGGGGAGCACCTGGGCTTAGAGAAGATTGTTTGTAAATAGATGAACAAAGAGGCTGAAAGAAGGACCAAAATGAAATTGATGTTTTTCTTTACTTGCCAAAAATTCCTGGGAATATATTACAAAGTAAACTTATGCAATATGAAGGAGGTACGTTGCAAGTCTGAATTTAAAATATAAATGTGGAATATTTAAAAGAGCCCTCATTTCAACTATTTCAGGAACTGCTCAGATTAAAACCTCATAGAGCTTATTAAAGATTGGCTGCCCATTAAGTAGGTACCATCAATATTGTGACTGATAATAATAATTTAAGAATCATTTATTATTAGGAAGTTTTTAGTGTTATGGTAAGTTGGAGAGGGCAGAAGATGCTGACCCTCATCTAGTTTATCTTGTTTTTAATTCTCTCAACAAGAACAAGGTATCGAGATTTCCTGCCCAGCAGCACCATCTCCATATAAAACCAATCTCAAAGAAATTTGGTTCACAATTGTACTGGTCCCACCATTGTGTGACTCATCTGCCTGGATCCCAAGTTCCCAAGGAGTAAATGTCCAGTTCTAGCTGAGGGCCCCTTTCCTCAGGATAAGTTCGCAATAAGTGACCCTGAATTCTAGTCCCTTCCAAAGTAGATTATAAATTCTTTTCATTTTAGAATTATGATAGTGTGTGTGCTAGGATAATAGTGGTAGCTTCATACTTATCAAACATTTTCTGCATACCAGCCATAACTCATTTAATCCTCACAACAAATCCATGAGCTGGATATTAGTACCCTTATTATTCCCACTTTACAGATGAGGAAATTGAGGCACAATGAAAACGTTAAGTAACTTGCCCAGATTATACTGAACTAGATTTGAATCTAGGTAACTGAGTTTTTAACCGATAGACTGTATTGTCTCTCTAAATACTTGCATTCCCAAACTTTTGAAATATTGGAAGATTAAAAAATAGTACTTGTTTCTATCTCTGCCATATTAAAATGGAAAAGTGAGATAAAAAGAGTACACCAAAAATTAAAGGCGAGAGAGGCACATTTTAAGAGGAAAGATGAAAACATAGTTTTATTACTTCTGTTTAAGATGCAACAGAAATTTGTGTAAGGGAATGAAAAATTGGCTACAAAAGAGTAAAGCTCTCATTTCCAAGCTTAAGTATGTGCCGATATGTGGTTTAGAAGGGAGATGGCTTGCACTGTTTACAAGCCAAGTTTGTTTTAATTTGTAGTACTTGTACATCTTGTACCTGAGCAGCACTGAGTATTTGTAATAAATTATCCTAGTTGGTTTAAAACCAAAATAAAACGAAGAGCTGGTGTCAGGGCTGATTCATTCCAAAGGGAAGACTTCCATCCAGGCAACAGAAAATTCCTGTGGGAGTGGACCACTGAGTTTGTCTTGTCTAGATGCCGGGCTGGCCACTGCAAATGTCAGTATGGTCCCTGTAGCTCAGATGCCTCCCCTGAAGTTACAGAAGGGATTCTTAAACTCTGGCCTTTGGCCAAGGACATTGAAAAGACTTGTTGGAAAGAGCCACTACTTTGCAGTGATTTATAGACAGAGTGCAGCAGCTTTTGAATAATGAATTGTATCCAGGGACCTGGCAACTTTCAGATCACGATCAAGTGGATGTCCTTTATATTTCTGGTGTAAACCATGAATCTCATCTCACCAAAACAGTGCTGGGCACAAAGGGGTTAGAATCTCTCTCCTGGCCTGGCCACAATCCCCTTCTTTCATCATTCCAGTCCCGATGATGTCTTATCCATGTTGCTCACTTCAACATCTTACATGGCTCTGGTTAGTGCCTTGGTATTACTTCAACAGGTAAACAGCTAAAGAAAACTATGTCTGCAGCTGCTCAAAGCTCAGTCCTTAAATGCTTAGGGTCATGGGCCTCTTTGAGAGTCTGATGAGAGCCATGGATTCTCTCCCAGCAAAATATTCAGACACATAATGGTTTGTCTACAATGTCATGAACCTCTGAAACCATCCCTGTATCCAGGGTAGGAACCGTGGCCCTAATAACTTTAAATGAAAGGCTCTATTTTGAAATCCAGGCTCCTTCTAGCTCACACTTTGCCATCCCCAGCTGTAGCCCTTATCCTCATGGCCTCAGATAGTGGCAAATGTTCCAGCCATTGTAAATGCATCCAAGGCAGGAAGATGGATGGGAAAGATAATTTTAAGGGCATCTCCCAAAAGTTGCCCATACGACATATGCTTATGTGCAGGACTAGCTCCATGGTCAAGCAACTGGTACAAGTACATGAGGCCTTTTGGTTTGGGTTTAGGGCTCTGTAGCCACCATCTTGAATTTCTTAATAAATTCATGTTTGTGTTTTGTAAGTGAAGTTCACTGGAACAATGGAGAACGTGCTGGGGGCTTGAGGCCTCAGCTCAGGCAGGGTCCCCCCCATTGCCTCCTCTTACTTCCCCAGGACTAGTTCTCCACAGCTGACCCCTTTCCCTCTGGTGCCCTGGGCCTTCCCAGTCTCCCCATTTCCATCTCCATCTCCACCTAGCAGTTGCTGTGGCCCTCTGCATCCAGTTGCAGTTGCCTATGCGTCTAGGGAGGATTTGTGTCAGGTGAAGTGTCCCAAGGCAACTTGGAGCAGGGCATGGCGACTGTGGTCCCCACCCTGAGGCGCCAGTGTCAGAGCACACAAAGCAGGACTCATGGGGGCTTAGCAATGCACTCACCTTCACCACAGACACCAAGACCATCCCAGCATGTAGAGGTCGTAACACATTTGGGGGTCCCCCATCTGCAGTGGGTGGGGGCAGCAGGACTGTGGGAAGAGCAGATGCCTAGCCTGACTTCCCAGCCCCCAGTGCTGAACAAGAGGGGGAACCCAGTATCCTCTGGGCTGTCCTCCTGGTGCCTTTGAGTGTCTCGACTTCCCCACCAGTATCTGCGTGCCCCAGGGAGCAACATCAAACAGCAAATAAAAATCATCCTGACAGGTCAAGTGAGAAATTTCAGAAGAAATGTAAAAGCTTTATATGTAATACCTTTAATAGCACCCTTTTCCTGCCTTTTCAGCAAAAGACTCTTCATTTTCATTTTGCACCAAACCCTTCAAATTATGTAGTCAGTCCTGCTCTGTCTCACTTGCCAGCCACAAAGAGCTGCAAGAGAGACTGATAAATACAATCTTTGTTCTGGGTGGCTATGCCCAGCCCCAAATCAGGAGTTCTGTTACCATGGAAGATGGGGGATAATGTATATTGGGGTAGATAACTGGCAGTTTCCACCTTGTAAGATAACACTAAAAATAATTACCAGGGATCAAGCATTATTAAAAGTGTTAACAACTTTTAGCTCATTTAATCTTGAAGGCAATAGTACTATTAGCCCCAGTTTACCGATAAAACAGCAGCACCCAGATATGAAATCACTTGCCTCAGAATACACGTCTAGCAAGTGACGGAGCCAGGATTCAAACTTGGGCAGTTTGGATTTTAAGTCCAGGATCCCTGTGTGGCACTGCCCTTGCAGTTTAGCCAGCAAAAACCACCCTCTGTGGCTCAACAGGGATGCTCCAGTTTACTAAGACAGTGAAGATCTTATAAAAAGTTAGGTCATGGGATCACCTGTACCAGAATTGCTACAGTGCTTGTTTAAAATGCGGCTTCCTGGGCTCTAATCCAGGCTCCTGAATCCGAATATCTCAGGATGGATCACAAGAATCTTCATTTTAAACATATTCCTCCAGGTGATTCTTAGGAACTTTAAGAAATGTTGCTCAAAAGTTTTAATTTACAGTAAACTTCCTGAGATGAGTGTTGTCTGGGAATTTGTGAGGAAGGGGATACTCATATTAATACGTTGTGTCAGGAAAGCAAAAGGTGACTACCGAGTGAAAGGGAATTTGGCAATATCTACCGAGACTCCAGATGCATTGGCCCTGTGATATAGCAGTCCCACTTCCTGACATTTATCATACAAATAGACCTACACATGTATGAAATGGCAGAGGTACAAGATTGTTCATGGTGGCATAGTTCATCGTAGCAAAATATTGGAAGCAGCCCAGGCATCCAGCAGTGGAGAGCTGGCCAAGTCACTCCACACAGTGGCACAGATTGAGGAAGAACACTAAGTTCTGAGGTAGGGTAAGCTCTAGGGCATCTTGGGAGGTGAAGAAAACATAGTGCCAATAGTGTGCATAGTACAGACAGGCCAGAGATCACCTCTCAACAGAGAATCACCTCCCGCAAACGATTCTCTCTTTATGAACTCTGATCTCAGGGCTGGCACGGCAGGTACAGGCAGTAGATAGAGTCAGCTGTGGCCCCTCTTAGTAAGCCCTAGGTTGCTGAAGGCTCCCTGACAGCTGTCTTTAGAATGAATGGAGGTACTTAGGGCCTCTCTGCCCTAGGCAGGGTGGGTCCTATTCATCAGTTCCACGGCAAAGGAAATCATTCTATTACATCTCTTGGAAACAGTAAACCTAGCTCTTGAGTGTAGAATGATTCCGAGACTGCACAAACTTTTTCATCATTTCCCATTGGAAAGGCTGCTGCCTCAGACCTGGACTGGATTTGGGGGGAGCAAACTTTATGTATTTAAAGTGCCTTTGGATGATTGGTGCTCTTCTTCTAGCTCTGTGTGATGCCTGTCTCCTCTTGAATTTGGAATGCTCTCTTCTGGTAGGGTGTTTTCTTTTGTACCTAAGAGAATGCTTACACTCTTGACTGGAAATATGAGGGAGTTTCAATAACAGATTGTTCTCTAAAAATAGTCCCCTCAGTTTTTTCCCATTAAATTAGGTGTCAAAGCTCAGAGCTAGTAGAGCAGCTTATTAGAGCAAAAGCAGCACAGAGTGTTCCCTTGGAGATTGTCATATATGGCCGTGAAACCCCAGGAAGGCAGAATTTGGAATTCTTCATGAGTTAGAGAAACCCAAATGACAAGTCAATTTTTTTTTCTTTACTTAAAAAATAAGGATTAAAAAATACTGTGGCATCAAGAAGTAGATAAATAGTACATGATCCGTTAGCACAATAAAAATTCTGTTGCTTCCTGTGTTTGGGGTCTGAATTAATTTATTCTGGGTTCTGTCATAACCAGTAGTGGTTCCAGGATGTGGGGTGGGGAGAGCTTGAATCTGCATTTTCATGGCCCTTTATGTAAGATCAAAGAAGTATAAATTGACCGTGTCAAAAAGTGAAGGGGTAGCTGATGGACAGTAGAGGTAAAGCTCTCTTTCACCACCCCCTCAGGCTTCACCTTGGCACTTTAATTGCTCTAATTGGTAGATGATTCTCATCACAAAGGCCCAAAGTTATATCCAAGGTTAATCTGGACCAGCCAAGTCCAGTAGAACCTTCTGTGATGATGAGAATGTTGTGAACCTGTTCTGTCCAATAGCCACTGGTCATTGAACAGTTGATATGTAGCTAGTGTAACTGAGGAACCAAATTTTTAGTTGTATTTCATTTCAGCTACTTTAAATTTAAATAGTCACATTTAAATGGCTAGCAGCTACCGTTTGGATAGCGCAGCTCCCAGAGCTTGGAAGAGGAGCCAGGAATTATGATTTCTGAACTCTTCCTTTATGCCAAATTAAGATGATGGTAATGTCATATTAGTGCTGTGTGCGTTCATTGTCCCTCTTATAGAATAGATATAACTGACCCTTGCCTCCCCCTTTTGGACGTTCTGAGAGGGGTGGGCCATTCCAACTTCCTTATTGGGTTCCGTGAGCCAGAGATGTCAATGCCAAGCTGTTCTTTGATTGTGTTTGTCCATTTGCAAGAATCAAACCAGGGATTCAGTCCCTGGAGAGGCAGACGGGCATGAAAGCGCTGCTTAAACAACAGAAAGTGTGAAATCACAACACTGCACCTGATATTCAGAAGTAAGAACACCTCTCTTGTGTGTGTGTATTCCTTTAAAGTCAGAATCAATTCATTAATATCAGGGACTTGCCTTGACTTACATAAAACCCAAGCCCATCCATTCCTGCTTATAATTTTTACCAGAAAATAGAAAAAGACTAATTGCTATAGCACAGTTTGTGTGGTTATAACAATTAGGGGCTAATTTATTGTTATAAAACAGTCTTGTGTGTAGTGTAGATATCCAAGGTGGCTTTGTAAAAGCAAACATTATTCAATCTTGTGTATCTTACTAACCCTAAGTCAATCTGATCACTCTCTCCTACCTCTGGTTTCTCCCTTCAGAGTATTCATGTTTTATCATAGTCCATTCAGTGGTATTTTCCAAATCATCTGGTACCTAATTTTTTTTTTATGCTGCTGATTAAGAAACAATGCATAGTCGAGCCTCCCATCATGTAACCCACGAGGTCCTGCCAACAAAAGTCCTCATCTCCAACCCCCACACACTTACATCTCTAGGCCTAGGCTCCAGAATTTTTAAGATATAGGTCTAGTCATTTTTTTCCTTAGGAATTCTATCTCCTTAGGAAGTGGGGAGGTTTGATGGCCCAGAGCAAACCCAGCCTGCTTCAGATCCTCAGCTCCTGCTGACCTTTACTCCTAAGACTGTCCATCTGGGAGCCCCAAGACCTCCAGGGTTAGCACAGAGGGAGCCATCCTCCAGAACTAGTCTTCACTCCAGCCTCCACTTAGCCTGTGTGCTTTGTGGTCAAGGCCTAGTGTTGGGCCACCATCTCTTGGCTTCTGATGCATGCCCATTGGTAATAAAATGCTTTACTTGACCCCCTAAGGGGAAGCCCTAAAATGCCATAGACAGGTAACTACTATAGTTGTTAGAACTCCTGAAAGAGTTGAATCCTCTTGGCGTAGATTCATGAGTTTTACATAATAGTCTAAGATGATTTTGTGGCATTAGGACATGGGAGCTCTCCAAAGGGCTTATTCAAGGAACAAATTTATAACACGTTACAAGCTGCTATAATGACATAACTACTCTCATCTCCTACTGAGAAGACACCCAGCAGAGTGCCATGAATATAAACAGCCCTAGAATTTCAGATCTTATTGTTTTGTTAATGAGCACACATGGTCCTTGAGCATACAGTGTGGGTGGTCTGATGGGGGTTATGAATCAAAGCCAAGAGGTTTTGTTCTCTGGTCAACCTCTGCATGTTATTTGTGAGCAATTGACTAACTGATCCTAAACTGCACATTTAATGGCCACTTTTGGATTTTTGGCAGGAAAGTGGCTACTTGTTTATTCTCAGATGTCATAATATATCCACCCTTTACAAACCAGAGCCCCAGCATGGACATGTGAATGGTCTCTTGGGTGAGATTAGAGACCCTCCCTTTGATCCACAGCCCACAGCACGACCTTGAGGAAGTCTTGGCCAGGTGTGCCTTCAGCCTTCCCCAACACAAGCAAAACACACCTGCTCTTTATCTGGCTGAGTGGGGACGTGTGCAGCTGCAGTAGATTAAAACCAATGAACGTTTATCTGCAAACAGAGCTCCTTGGTGGTTAGATGTTATGCAATTACAAGTGTTATTGCTAAATATTACCCTGATTTACTTTGTATATGTTGAAACATTTAAAATTGATCACGCATTTTGTAGAAAATAGAATATTTTCCCAGTCTCCTGTTTTTGCTTTAAATGATCAGAACAATTCAAATTATACAGAAGTGTATAAATGACTAAATCTTCTTGAGGTAACGAATGTTAACGTAGAGCATTGCAGGTAACTTTTCACAATCCCTCTATGTGTGTAGAAATATAAATTCTTATTTTTATAGTTTATAAAAGCACAAATATGCCTTTTATAAGTTATGGCTATATACACACACAAATATATATATATTTACGTATACTTACATATATATATTTACATTTACATATATTTATATATACAGTATTTATACATATGATATATTTCCAAGTCAATACAGAGATACCTCATTCTTTTTAGTAGTTGCCTAGTAGTCTATAATACGGTCCGTAATCTATCTAATCATTTCCCCAGTGCTGGCCACTGTAGTGTTTCCTCTGTTCTTAAGTGATAAGGACAAAAGCAAAGGTTGTTACCTTGGCTTTATGATTTTTTTCATGTACTTCATTTTGACCTTCAGTTTGTTTTAATCTCCTCTTAATTAGGTTTTCTGTCCTTCACATGACCGGTCATTTTTTTAAAAGGATGTATTTTTTAATCTTAAAGCCCTTTATTAAGAAAAAAGGAAGAGAAAAGCGCCTTGCTCTACAGTGGTAGAGCTTGCAGGGATAGTTGGTTGGTTGCGTGAGCATTTGGGAGTATTGTTTGTTTACAAGGTCTGTTTCCTAGGTTTCCGTGTGTCATTGCCAATCTGTGTGACTTGGCAGCCAACAGCTCTTCCTAAACCATGTCTTGTGGCCAAATGCAAACTGAACGTCAAGGAATGGAAAATATTGCGAAGTTTTTAAATGGTCAGGAAGGTTTTAATTGCAAGACCGGTCTAGTTTTTATTTTGTGAAACATAGTGTGGAAACACCTAATTTTTAAAAATTCCCTTGAGTATTTATGTTGCACACAAGGACTGAGAATATTTTTTAACATAGTACTTCTGTACTAGGCTGTTAGCTCACTGAGGTAGGCCTCTATATATTTTTGTATTATGTGTGGCTTAAAGTAGGTACTCAGTAAATGTCTTTTGAGCTAAATGGACTTACACAGGGCTGAAAAGTACCATTAAAAAAAAAAAAGAATTGCTGAAGAAGGACTCTTGGATGTTTGTTTGATGTAGAGAAGAGGGCTCGGTGAGACAGTGGGGAAAGGACAGCCCAGGCATAAGATTCAATTTGGGATTAGGAGGAGACCGGGAAAATGAGGTAATTCAGTTTGCTCTAGTGATAGATGCTAAATCAGATCTTGAGGATGTTTATCTTGGGCCTGAGAGCAGTGGAAAGCCACAAGAACCTTTCTGGTGGGATGGGGGCAGGGAGGGAATGGCCAAATCAGTGAGTGGAGAAGTTGACTGGGGATTTTATGTGTCATTGTGATTGATGAACTGGGAGGGACCGTCCTCTCCTGCCCCTTGCATGGAATGAGTTTGTTATACCCTTATTTTTATAGTTTGTTCTGCCAGGTTTCCATGCATCAAAGAATATTCAGAACAATAGAAACAAAACTC
This sequence comes from Physeter macrocephalus, assembly GCF_002837175.3. Lineage (NCBI taxonomy): Eukaryota > Metazoa > Chordata > Mammalia > Artiodactyla > Physeteridae > Physeter > Physeter macrocephalus. The sequence goes on along the minus strand of NC_041222.1, from coordinate 41,655,827 downwards.
TAATTTTTCATACTGTGAGTTGGTCTGTAGTCTGGTTTTTGTGTATGTGTATACATACCACATATTTCCACAGATCCATCAAGAAAAATATAATTGGGGAACGATTCAAAAACCCTTCAAGAGCAATGAAACTTCCTTCCTAGTCCTCAGTCTTCCTGAGTTTCTTGGTGGCCTCCAAAACGTTAGCCAGTCTCTCAGATGCTATCGAAGCTTGTGGATAGATTCAGCAATCTGGAGGTCCTATAATTCATTGTATGAGCCAGCCCAAGACCCAGTCCACTAACAAGCTTCAAAATATCATCTTTTTTTGGAAGTCCTTGTAGTAGGCCAGAACTTCCTCCGAGGAATATCTAAGTAAGCTGACCAAATAAAATTGGTTTACCTAATACTTGCCTCTGCCCCACTATGCCTGTTCTGGATGTTCTCACTTGTGCTGACCTCATTTCTAGGCGAAATAAAAGATATCCTGCCTGGACATACCAGGCTATCCCAGTTCTGGCAAGACCCATGAGTTGGGTGTGGCTTAAGCCTAACAAGCAGGGGAAAATGCCAAGAGAAGGATAAATAGTACTTTCCATCTTGCTTCTTGATACAGACCATGAAGTGTTAAGATATAAAGAACATGGAGTTATGACAGCAACTTCAAATGATTATTGCAAAACTCAAATAAAAGAGTGTGGGTAGAAGCTCTATGTAAACTTCAGAAAGCTCTGTGAGGGCTTCCCTGGTGGCGCAGTGGTTGAGAGTCCGCCTGCCGATGCAGGGGACACGGGTTCGTGCCCCGGTCTGGGAAGGTCCCACATGCCATGGAGCGGCTGGGCCCGTGAGCCATGGCCGCTGAGCCTGCGCGTCCGGAGCCTGTGCTCCGCAATGGGAGAGGCCACAACAGTGAGAGGCCCGCATACCACAAAAAAAAAAAAAAAAAAAAAAAGAAAGCTCTGTGAATTATAGTTATTACTTGTTCCAGAATGCAAAATTCGTTAGGTAAAAAAATTCTAAAAATAGCTGTCTTGAAAAGCCTAGCTTCAGTCTACTGTAATTTTCCCATGAAAGTCTGTTATCCACATATTAGAAAAGTTTGTGAAAAGTATGTTCTCTCATCTAATGTCACTAGTTTTTTATGCTTTTGCCTCAATTATTTCTGATTTGGAGTGTTTTCTTTTAATCTCTGCAAAAATATTGGGGTATACTTTTTTCTGTATATGTAAATCCTCCATCTTTTAATCCAAGAATTCAAAGAAGTGGCTGGGCTTCCCTTTAAAAGGCAAGTCAAGAGTTCTTACAGTCTTACATCTAAAGAGCCTGCTACAAGTGCCCTAGTCCAGATTTGAGTCTGTCTTTGGCATGATTCCTGTTTAGAAAACAGTGCCAATCATGGAAGTTACTTTTCTTTGAAGAGAGGCAATTCCCTCTTTCAGACCTGCAAGCTTAAGAAGCAATTTCCTCTACCTGGTTTACTCTTGGTGCTTAATACAACACCACTTGCAAATCAAAACTTTCTAATAAATGCCAACCCTTCTGCACCAGAGGAATGTTGAAAATATTTTAAAATATATATATATATATTCTAGGAGACATTATCATCGCGAAATTTCAAAGCATGGGTTTGCTTTTTTTTTACGTCCTAGCATCTCCTGCCAAGGATTGAATTAACAGAAAGGAAACATAGGGCATTTTATTTTATGAGTAAAGTCAGCGTCCAGAAGAGCCAGTGTGACCAAGTTTTGAAAACCATGGAAGTGAGCAGTGGCTGTGATTGTCTTTTCCCAAGAATGAGAACAATTTCAGATATGAATGGGTGGTTTGTTTGTTATTGTCCTCACCTCTCTATATTCATGTTGCACCATTGGTTTAGCAGTAAAGAATCTAGTCTAATATGTTCATTTAAAAGTGTACATCTAAGGGATTCTCTAATTTTAGTTTCACAAAGTTATATTTGTTTTGGACTGAATTTTTGGAAAATAGAGCACATTTCAGTTTTAGTTTGTTTGTTTTTTGTTTTTGCGGTTCGCGGGCCTCTCACTGTTGTGGCCTCTCCCGTTGCGGAGCACAGGCTCAGCGGCCATGGCTCACGGGCCCAGCCGCTCCGCGGCATGTGGGATCTTCCCGGACCGGGGCACAAACCCGCGTCCCTGCACCCGTGTCCCCTGCATCGGCAGGCGGACTCTCAACCACTGCGCCACCAGGGAAGCCCCACATTTCAGTTTTTGATTTTAAGTATTGTTTGTTCTATAATCAAAGCAGTGAAGGACTCCGAGTTCAGTGACAATTTTTCTGCATGGATATACATAATATGTCTTCTAAGCCAAAGCAAGTCCTGTCTGATGGATCACTTATGACAGTCTCTTCTGTTAAAGAGTAGTAACAATCACCAGGCCAGAGGGAGTTGTAACTGAAGACAAGGATGATCTTTCTCACTGAGGGAAGCCAGCCAGCTCCAGGTCAAGCCTTGCATTCCATTCCCTTGGCTTCATTCCTCTTCCCCTCCTTACCCATGATTTCTTCTTTCTTATACCCCTCATCACAAGCCAAAGCCCAGTCTCTCAGGGACCTGAGGAAGCAACAGAGACAACTGCCTTGTAGTCCCTCAAGTTTATATTTATTAATGTGGATTCTGTTACTTATTGTTAGTGAGAAGATTCTTTAGCCAGACACAATTAAAAGGTAAAAATCATACAGAGAAACATCTTGCTTCCATTGCAGTAAAAATGAGCATGTTCTGGCTTTAACACTAATTAGCTGAGAGACTTAAGAAGAGTTGACAGAGGGGGTTGGACTCAATGACATCTCAAGTCTTTTCTAATATTAATATTTTGTGATCTTCAAGAAACCACACAAAGAAACCCAACTAGGTATTACCGACATCTCCTTTAATATGTCAAGTCCTCTTGGGCTTCAAACTACCAACTAGAACCCACTTCCCTTCTTCTGCACACTCTCAACTTACATAATGTGGGGCTGGTTTTTATGAGGGACTTATAACTCCTAAATTTCTTTTCCAGGTCTCTCACATCCCCCACTGCCAGATCTGACATCTCCACCTCTTATTTTGCCACCTCCTTATGTTGTATCTTGGCTATAGTCTTTGAAGAGTTGCCACTCAGACAGCTCTCACTCAAGGTGACCTGACTTAAGCTCACCAGAAAGGAGTAAATAATGCCATGAGCATCTATTTTGTTTATAGCTATATCTCCAGGACCTTAGAACAGTGCCTGGTACAGAGTAGATGCTCAATAAGTATTGTTGAACTCAGAGCTGGCACCACATCATGATGTCTTGGGATCCACATAGTCACAATCACACATTGGATAGGTATCACCATCATTCTCTTCTCTGTTACCACCCCACCCCATGCCCAACTATTATTCCACTTACAACCTGTTTTTTTCTTTTTTCTTCCTTCTGTCTGATTCATTTCCTAGGTTAATCTATAAAAATTTCCTATCCACTTAACTAATAATCTAAATGTCATGTTTTCATTTAGTGAATAAGCCATTTGGAATGAGTTTGGTTTCCCAATTATTGTTATGATCCACTGACTCCATAAGGCGAATACAGCCAAAGAACTTTGAGATAAATGGTACTGCTTGTCCTTGAACCCAAGAGACTATGGGCTCTACTAGTGAGGAGTCAACTGAAGCAAACTTTTCTACACTATTAATAGTACTTGGTCAGAGGGGAATAAAGTCTAGGACAGTTGCCTGCATAAAAGTCACATCCAGGAATTGTTATTATTATGAACTATCAGTGAAGTTGTAGTAATGGGAAAAATTAAACTTGTTTTAATATAAGGCTTTCTAACATCTAATAAATACTATATCCCATTTCCTCTAATCTACAAGTATAGGTGCCCAGAAGAGTCAATATAAAGTCAAAGGTGAACATTAACACATTAAAACTGCACCACAGGGCCCCTTGTTCACAGCAACGTTGGTCCTGGGATGAACTTCTGTTCCCAAATTAAGTGGGATAGACTCTTGAAAAACAAATTATATGAACTTTGAGAGGACGGTATTTCCTGTCACAACCTCATCCACTCCCCACCCCTCCAGCCTGCCTGGCCCATCACCAAAGAGGCTATTACCAAAGGCTATAGACATCATCCCTAGAGCTTTAAGTCAAACCTTCCAGTGGAGTGTTGCAATTGGTTCCCTAAGCCTCCAGGGACCAAGTTCATTCCATCAGGGATGGTACCAGTTGGGAATTCTGGGGCGTAGAAGATGAGATCCTTCATTTCTTAGGGTTTTAGCTTTGTCAGAGCACCTCTTGCCCAGGGAGCTATCCAAGGTGCTGTCTGAAACTCCTTGTCTTCTGGTAGATCTGAATATTTTGTCCCAGTATTGTCATATATTTCTGCTTCTCTTAAGCCTCACCCTTCTGCATTTGTCTAATCCTGAAACAATCTGTCTTTCCCAATTTGGATCCTTCCTGACCACTACTTGTTTCCAAATCCTGAGATGTGTTGTGACACGTTCATAGCTTGCCCTCAACTAACCCTTTGCCTGCATCTTGTCTTGACTCTGCCTAGTCTGACTTAACTCTTGTCCTCTCTCACCCTGTTCCCCATCTGGGCTTTCTGTATCTATAACACATGTAAGCACAGTAATGTAAATCAGAAGATAATCAATAAGAGAAAGTAAACCTCAAGATATATATGATTTTATTTTTGTGTTAATATAAATTGCCTAAGTTATTGATATATATGGTTGAAAAAAAGCTCTCTACTGAGAAAACTTCTAGGTATACAGACTAGAAGGACATACTGAGAAATCATTTTCATTCTTAATTTATTGTTTTTCAGCATGTTTGCTAAAGTAAATTCAATATTCAGGTACTGTGGGCAAGATCAACATTATTCTAGGAACATATATTTGTCATACAGACTCTAGTCACATTTGCAATTATTATGTGAAATAGAACAAAGAGAATTGTTTTGACTATAGTAGTAGACAACCCATTCTGGCAATTGATGCTAAAATGTATTTTTAAGATACATTTTAAAAATATTTGGAACACTCCAAATTTATATACAGTGTCAAATTTGCCTAGAAGTTAATATATTTTTAATGTAAGATTAGTAATTTATGTTCCCATAAAAATGCTTTTATGTACTTTCATAAAAATTGTCAAAAAAAAAAAAAAGTTTGGCACATCTTTATGGGCTTCCCTGGTGGCGCAGCGGTTGAGAGTCTGCCTGCCGATGCAGGGGACACGGGTTCGTGTCCCAGTCCGGCAAGATCCCACGTGCCGCGGAGTGGCTGGGCCCGTGAGCCATGGCCACTGAGCCTGCGTGTCCAGAGCCTGTGCCCCACAACGGGAGAGGCCACAACAGTGAGAGGCCCGCGTACCACACACACAAAAAATTGTCTCATTTGATTTCCTCTACATGTGTATGTTGTCTCTATAAGGAAAAGCAAATATTAACTTATAGCACTGTGGATACACATCAGGTGTTGTGCAATTGATTGTGTAACAAGTTCTCTGCTCTTTTCAGCTTCTTCTGCAATGATCGCACTGCCTTGAGAAAGAAAAACAAACAAACCTCCAAGCACAACAGCCTCAGTTTTCTAGCTATGAAGAGATTGTCTGCCTTGAGTATTACGAGTGGTGTTTGTATTGGCATTTATGGCAGAGCTAATGACTATATGGAACTATGTCCATTCCTTTTCTCAGTCCCTGTGTGACCAATGACCCACATCTCTAAGACAGTTCTCAAGATTAGGGGTGCAGATCATTGCCATTAACAATTTTTTATGTCTGTATGAAGCTAATAAGCCTTCCAGGGACTGAGCTCTTGACCTTGGCTTCTGACCAACTCTTAGCATAGAGGGACCACATCCAAGATTAGCCTTGACTCATTTTATTTCATTAATTTATTTATTTTTATTTACTTTTGGCTGCATCGGGTCTTAGTTGTGGCACGTGGGATCTTCGTTGAGGCATGCGGGATCTTTCATTGCAGCACCTGGGATTCTCTCTAGTTGTGGTGCGCAGGCTCCGAGGCGTGTGGGCTCTGTAGTTGTGGCGCGCAGGTTCCAGAGTGCATGGGCTCTGTAGTTTGTGGCACACGGGCTCTCTAGTTGAGGCCCACGAGCTCAGTAGTTGTGGTGCGCAGGCTTAGTTGACCCCCAGCATGTGGGATCTTAGTTCCCTGACCAGGGATTGAACCTGCGTCCCCTGCATTGTAAGGCGGACTTTTACCACTGGAAGTCCCAAGCCTTGACTCATTTTAGACTTCAATATAAACAGAACTGGAATGGTCACCTAATCCGTCGTAGCAGTAGAGCCCACTCTTCCAATAAAACCTTATTAGAGATCCTGGTGAATAATATAGATAAAAGGAGATTGAGTTCCACAAAGAAAAGTCTGGGAACTTGGGTCCCCATTACCCTTCCATTGCTTGAGACGCTACAGGGCTCCACAAAGCTCTGTCTGAGAACTACTGATTGTTCAATTCCTTTACTTTACAGATGGGTAAACTCAGGCTTGGAGAGATGAACTCACTGTTCGAGGCCACATAGCTAACTAAGTAGGAGTAAAGCTGAGACAAAAGATCATCTCCTGACCACCTTCTGCTGCCCAGTTCACATCCTCTGCCTCCTCCCTTCCCATTCCCTGACGCCTTATGGTCGGAACCACACATCATGCACTCACTCTGGATTCTGTATTGATAGGGCTTTTTTGTCCTCAACCAAAAAATACTCTAATTTAAACTGGCTTCAATTAAAGGACTTTATCACCTAACATAAATTAGAAGTTCAGGGATATCTGACTAAAGGTGCAACTAGAATCTTAAAAAATTCCATCCAGTTCAATCTCTGTCTCTTCATAGCTCTTGGTTCTGGCTTCTGTTGTGCGAGCTTCATTTCCAAGGGGACTTTCATCATGGACTCCAGCAGGTGGAGGCATCCAATGTTCTTATAACTGATAGTTCCTGTGAAAAGGAAGTTTCTCCTAACTTCTTCAGAATTCTCATGACTGAGCCTCATTTACCTGAGTTGGTCTATGTGCTCATTCCTGAACCAACCTCTGTGGCCAAAAGGGTTTAAATGATCTGATTGGTCAAGCCTGGGTCACGTGACCACCCCTACAACGGGAGGTTGAGGTCAGTCCCAATCGAACCATTTGGACTGAAGATAAGGAAGGGCTGGTTTCTCAGGGAAGAAACAGGTTGCTGTTAACCAGAACTAGGAGGGAATGGATGCTGGGAAGGTAAAAACAACATGGATCTACTGAAACACCCTCAACTCTTAGGTGGCTTTTGAGACTGATACTTAGGAACAGAGGTGAGAGGGCTCGCCACAGAGCTAGCTGCCTGCACAGTTGCTACTTCTGTAGGACCCCAGACCCACCTCTATTATGGACTCTTTATTTATTATTACACAGTTGGGGAACATACAGGGATTTCTTGATTTTTTTAAAAAAAAGAACAGTTTAAACGTACCCTATATTTTTGGAGGCAGTTGGTAGAAATGTCCAGATAATCCATTAGAAGGCTTGATACATTTGAGAGTGTTTGGTTGGGAGAGGACGGAACAAGGTCAGAAAACTTCCAGAAAAGTCTCTAAACAGTACATAGTATTGATAACCCCAGATTGCTCTGCTCTCCTCTGTCTATCGCCCCTCCCAACCCCGCCACCCTCTGGGATGGAATACTTTCCCATACCAAGCAAGGCTATGAACTGAGCAAGGCTCGTAGCTAGGTCGGCTCAGGTGTACACACTCTGGGAGGGAAAGGCTGCCTTTCAGGTTTCCTAGGTGACAAAATAATAACAGTGTTGGAAGAGCAAGATTGCTTTAGGATATTACAGTGTTAATCCTGTAGTTTTACAGCAGGATTCTAATTTAGGTTTCAACTAGAGGTATTTTAGGGGACTAATTAATGGAGATGTGGACCTGGAAATGCAGACACTTGGGGTCGTCTCAATTCTGCAATAGATTATCAGGTTGACTTTGATCAAATTTCTCACCCTCTTTGGGTCTTAGTTTCCTTTCCAAAAGGAAAGGTTGAAAATATAATAACAACTAACTTTGATAAAAATTAGTGTTTTCCAAAGTGTAGTATGCATCCATAGTGGTTCATAAGGTTATTTTAGGTGGCACATGGCCATATTTTTAAATTTTGATAATTACGTATTTTCCCAGTTTTATTGAGATATAATTGACATATAATTTATGTATGTATACTAGATTAACCAGCACAGCAACTCCCCAGTTTCATGGACAGTATTGCTAAGAAACCAGATAAAATAAGTATTATATTTTTTCAAAGATGAGTACAGTTAAAGAAAAACATAATATAACATTAGAACGTGTGGTACACAGATGTGGAAAAACCCCAAACGTGGTGCATGAATTATACAATTTAAGAAAACTCTGATATACATAACCTCAAAAATTTAAAAATTTTGTTAGAGTAGTATAATAATGATTTGACAAATATGAAATCTGAGACCACACTTTTTTGAGAGCCTACACTACACCAGTTGCTATGCTAGGCACTTCCCATGCATGAGATTTTTCAATTTTTACAAACGTCCTTCAAGGTACATTTTTTTTTTTTTTCTTTTGCGGTACAAGGGCCTCTCACTGTTGTGGCCTCTCCCGTTGCGGAGCACAGGCTCCGGACGCGCAGGCTCAGCGACCATGGCTCACGGGCCCAGCCGCTCCGTGGCATTTGCGATCCTTCCGGACCAGGGCACAAACCCGTGTCCCCTGCATCGTCAGGCGTACTCTCAACCACTGCGCCACCAGGGAAGCCCCAGGGAAGCCCCCAAGGTACATGTTTTTATCCCCGTTTTACACCTGAGGAACTAAAGCTTAGAGGAGGTTAATTAACTTCTCTGAAGTCAGGCAGTTATTGGCTGAGTTGTTATTTAAAGTAAGAACTACCTGATTCTAAAACCATGCTCTTTCCACCAACAACACTATCACTCCAGGACTCATGGCTGACAGAAAAGTAAAACCAGGACAGGACCTCATATCTTCCGACTTCAACTCCTGGCAGGTTTTTCTCTAAAATTCACAGTGCTTCAAATTCCAGAGGGGCTTTCTGATGCTCTTCACAGCCTAGACAGGGCTGGACACATAAGCAAACAGGACTTGAAGCTTCCTACTTTGTCTGACTCTGCGAGTACTCCCCATCCTCTATCCTATAAATTCATCATTATAGCTCTAATTTTATATATGTTTGAATTTTTGCTTCTCACGAAAATTGTCTTCCTGCTCTGCAAGTTTGAGATTACCATATAGTTTACACCCTAGTAGGGAATAGGTGAGAGCTGGCAGGAAAACCCAGTGAATTATAAATAGGCTGTTCCTCAGAGTGTACACAGGAGGATGTGTCAGGAGGGGAGTAAGGATGGTGGGGGAAGAGAGAAGAATGAAGAAGTGCCATGGTGAAGGATGAAGGTTGACTAAAAACTTGGGAAGACAGCAAAGACAAAGTCCCCATGGTTTTAAAATTTTCTCTCAGTCTACCTCTAGGCCCAAAATAAATCTTAGGAACCATTGGTACAATGACTCAATTGTGCCTTCCTCATAGGTCTGCTTTTATGATTTAAAGAGATAAACATTTAAATGATTAGGGCTTGACCCATAATTAGCCCTCCTGAAAATGGTAGCTATTATAGTTATGGTGGTAATTACGTGTGCTGTTGAAAATGATCATTTTCTAACCTTGACATGTCTTATGCTCCTGTAAACATAAGATGTTTTGAAAACTCATTAAGGGGCTCCCTGGTGGCTCAGTGGTTAAGAATCCACCTGCCAAAGCAGGGGACCCGGGTTTGAGCCCTGGTCTGAGAGGATCCCACATGCCGCAGAGCAACTAAGCCCGTGTACCACAACTACTGAGCCTGCGCTCTAGAGCCCGTGAGCCACAACTACTGAAGCCCGTATGCCACAACTACTGAAGCCCATGAGCCCTGGAGCCTGTGCTCTGCAACAAGAGAAGCCGCTGCAATGAGAAGCCCATGCACCACAGCAAAGACCCAACACAGCCAAAATAAATAAATTAAATAAATAAGTTTATTTAAAAAAAAAGAAAACTCATTAAATTCTATGCTAAAAAAGTCATAAATCAAAGGACAAATGATAAACTGGGGAACGTTTCAACAGGTGACAGATATTAGGTTAATCTCCTTATTATGTAAAGAATTTCTGTAAATTAATAATGAAAGATTAAAAACTGAATAGAAAAATGGGCCAAAGACAACACAAAAAGGAAAATCAATGACTTTAAAACATGTAAAAAGATGTTTAACTTCACTCATAGTGAGAGAAATTCAAATTACAACTACAAGGACATACTATTTTTTATCTATCAGATGGACAAATATCAAAAATTCAATAACATACACTGGATTGATGAAGATGGGGAAAATAATCTCATATATTGCTGCTGGAAGCATAAACTGGTACAGCTTCAAGAAGGAAGTTGGGCATTATGTAACCAAATTTTCCCTTTTATTCAGCAATTCCCTTTCAAGGGCTTTCTCCTAGAAAGCCCTAGAAAGGGAATTTCTGGGGCTGGCTATACTCAGAAATGTGTACTTAGTCATAGGAACAAGGAGATTTTTTGCCACATTGCTTTAATAGCTAAAGATTGAAGGAATGTTAATGTACAGCACCAGGGCACCAAAAATTAAATTATGGCATAGCTATACAATGGAAAGCTATGGAACAGTTCAAAAATATGAGGCAGCTTTAGATAAATAGATAGATAATGTAACAATCTCCAACATATATTAAGTAGAAAAAGCATGATATAGAATAGTATATTTTTTGTTAACCATTTGTATAAAAACTCAAAAGCTATGTTTAAATATACATATATGGGTTAGTATATGAATAAAGTATTTGTGGAAGGATGTCCCAAAAATTGAGAGTAAGAGAGAGGCTTACCTTCACTGTGTTATATCTTTCAGTTTTGCACCATTCAGTATCACCTATTCAAAAATAATCATAATAAAATTAAAAAACATTGAATCCACACGGAGTGTGTGGCCCTGGAGTCCTAAGACTCATGGCTCATGTCCTTCTTTGCTACCCCTTTCCCTGCCTGGCTTGGCTCCGTGCTGTGCTGGAGTAAGGCACACGTCACAGGCCAGCAGGTGCAGAACCTTCAGGAAGGGTCAGAAGGGGAGGGGAAAAGAGCCACAGCCTCAGCCCTTTTATCTGAAAGGGTCCCCAGTGACCCTCGAATCTAATATTCTCTTTTCACAGAAAAAAATTGGCCTGGAGCCTAGAGTTGCCAGGTAAATAGAGGAAGTCCAGTTCAGTTTGTATTTCAGATAAACAGGCAATTTTTTAGCGTAAGTATGCCCCATGCAATATTTGGGACATAGATCAGTATTTTTAATTGCTTAATCTGGCAATCCAAGTGGAATCCTGAACCTGGCTCCTCACCAGGCTGTATGTATTCTCCGAGCCTGGCTTTCCTGATCTATGAAATGAAGGATAATAACTCTCCAGCTTTATCGTGGGGTTGCTGTGAGGATTAAACATGCCCCAGTGCTTAGTGAATAACTAAGTCTTCTAAAATCGTAAAGAATGAACACAGCTTCTCTCGGCGTCATTGTTATCAAAACCCTAGTCTCCATGGCAGACAACTTATTGAAACCCACTGTCTTGTTTTCTACCAACTTTGCTGTGATTTTTTATAAGCTCTAGGCACATAGTCATACATTTATTTTCATGTTTAAGGAGGATTCTAAAATATTTTAACTGGGACTTCATTATTGTTTTTGGACTTAAACTTGTTGCCTTTATTTTAACCATATTTACCGTAAGTTGAGTGGCAGAATGTACTGCTTAATTCAATTAGCGTATATTTATTGAACGCCTAGTATGTGGCAGGCGTTGGATGGAAGGGGTGAGTAAAACAGACACAGATCCTGACTTCCCTGAATGCATGGTCTGGCTGAGATTCAGCAGTGGTAGGGCCAAAGGAAGAGGTAGACAGGTAAGATGAGTGTTTCTCAAGCCTGGCTTGACTTTAGATCACCTGGGCGGGATTCTGAAAATTCTACTGTTAGTAGTGTGACCAACCAGGCCAATTTGTCCAGGATGCAGGGGTTCCTCAGGACGTGGACTGATGTCTAGACTACATTGCAGACCCGGGTCTCCCTTGGTGATTGCAAGGTGCACCCAGGGTTAAGAACTCCTGGCTTAGAAGGAGCGTAGAGCATGTTGGCTCTCAAACTCAATAGAGTCTATTTGGCAAATGAGAAGCTCTCAGCCAGCGTGAATGTGGTTACTTACATAGACATGCAGAGAGTGAATGCATGCACTAGACCCAACACCCAGCTAACTGGATAAAACAGACATGAAAGGAGCAGGAGTCCAGCTTGGAGTGGGCAGTGAGGGGAGTGGCTCTGGTCAGTAGTGTACTAGACTGCTGTACTGTGGAGACCCAAGACTATCTAAGTCCAGGGTGTCCACACCTGGTTCTGAGGACAAGTTTCAGGGCCCCTGGAAAGGAGGTTGATTGGAAGGGAACAGAGTTGGTAGGTAAAATTGCCCTGGACCACAAATGACTGTATCAAACTTCTGAACCCACCTGACAGTCACAGCCACTTTTCTTTGTTCTGTTAATAGGTGGACATCTGTGTTCAGTTATGTTAGAGAAACAAAAAGAAGCCACAAATCTAAATGAGATCACTCATTTTACAGATATTATGGGGTTTACTTTCATCTAAACTCCTCTTTCTATTATTATGCTCACACCACTGAAAGTTGTATCTTCTCTGTAAGGCAACAAAATAAAATGTGTTTACCTCTATAGCTATAATTTCAAGTTGAACATTCTTGTTCCTACTTGCTTTAATACTTTATAATCGGTGTAGAATGCAGAATTTGAAATGAGGAAGTGCAAATAAAAGTGATATGTATATCTATACACATATATATATACATATATATAAATATTTGTTTGTTTAAATTCAGATTTATTTATTTACCTGTACTGTGATGAAATTTTCATAGGCACTCCTATTTTATTCTGGTTTGAATGAAGCTAGAATGTGTATAACTCCTTTTGTTTGACAAAATTGCCTTGCATAATGCATAAGCAAAAATATTCAGCTGTGCTCTCGGTGGTTATTATTAGCAAAACTGTAAGATAGAGAGTCAGAGTCTCTTGTAAGTCAAAATAAGAAAACTTCCTGTAAATGAACGTATATTCCATGGAAGAAGAATACTTTTTTCCTTCCAGGTACACTCAGGGAAACTGAAGAGAGAATCCAGTTACCTATGCATACCCATCCCCTGATGTCATCGCTCTCTGCATTTCCTTTATCTTAAATAGAGGGACGCTTCCAAGTTTCCAAGGAATATCTTACCTACTTGGCAATTCATGTAGTGGAAAATGTGTTCTGAGAACTGGTCTTTGGTAGAACAAACACTATCTGGTAATGCAGCCTTTTCTTATATTTTTGTACTTCTTTATTAAATACTATGTAAAGTGTAGCTCCCTTTCCAAATACCCCATGACCTTTCACTGTGGGCTCATCTCTTGGTTTTCTGTTGGTAGTTGCTAAGGTAAACTTCTCTTCTAAAACTGCCACTGGGGCCAAAAGTGTTCAAAGCTACGCCCTTCCCAGACTCTATGAAAAAGAGTGAAGCAAACATCTGTGGTAGTGGCTTCAAATGGTGGTGTACTGTTTACACTGGAGATTGCCTCCTGGCATTTGTTTTACTTTTGCTAGGCTTAATGTTTCGTAATCTTTTAAGACTACTTTTGCGGTGTTAGCCAGGATATAAGAGTAATTTTCCTGTTGTCAGGGGGAACGAAAATGACATTCGAGACATCTGAGCAATGCTGACCTCATCACTTCCCGATGTATTGCTGATCTCTGCACTTCGGAACTCCTTGAAATTTGAAGCTGATAAAATTATAGCTCTCTTTAATCTAGAAATGTCACACACTGAAACATTTCCTGAATGCTTCTCACAGACCCTGCATTCCAGGAAGGCAAAGAATTATACACTTTAACAATCCTTTATGTATCTTGACGTAATGAGAATTTGTGTTTCAGAAAGTATTAACAGTGGGAGCATATGTGAAAATATTAAGTGTGGTGTGAGTTGCCAGTGAAGTTACAGCTCTCATTAAATATCATATTTTCCAGAATAGTAAATTGAGTAAATTGAGTAATTTATGAAGTTCAAACCGAATGAGAAACCTCCATAATAAAAAACTTTTAATGCATCCTTTATGTGTAAGCATGACTATATCTATCATTAGGAAGGAGTTTACCCATTTATTTTATTTTATTTTATTTTATTTTATAAATTTATTTATTTTTGGCTGCATTGGGTCTTTGTTGCTGTGCATGGGCTTTGTCTAGTTGTGGCGAGCAGGGGCTACTCTTCGTTACGGTGCGCGGGCTTCTCATTGCGGTGGCTTCTCTTGTAGCAGAGCACGGGCTCTAGGTGCGCGGGCTTCAGTAGTGGTGGCACGCAGGCTCAGTAGTTGTGGAGCACAGGCTTAGTTGCTCCGCGGCATTACCCCATTTATTTTAAAATATAGAAAGTATCTACAAGGAAGCAGGTAGATGTGGTATATGCCCTTATATGCTTAAAGCCTAGTGAGGAATACAGATAATCAAAAAATTAAGAATAAAAATTTTAATACTGATACTAAAAGAGACTTTGAAGAGACATTTAACCAGGTTTGGAGGTGGAGGTTAGCAAAGGCTGCTGGAAAAGACAGTATTTAAACAGAACCACCATGTACAGTTGTCTAGGTTGTGCATTGCACAACTGTACTTTTTGGCTCTGTTAAGCGAAGACCTTAATGACGTGTGGTGGTGAGTGACCTAGAAAATGAGACAGGAAGTAGTGGAGTGCAACGTATGAAGGAAAGCCGATGAAAGATCATCCCAAGTAAAGGAGACAGCATGTGAGAAAGCCTGGAAGCAAGAGAGTATGTGATACCTTAGCTTAGCAGAACTAAAAGAAATTCTGTGGCTGCCATGTAGACTGAAAAGAGTGTGGTGGTTAAAATATGAAAGTCAGAAAAACAGGGCCTTATAAATCAAGGACAGTGGGGAACCCCTCAAGTGTTTTAGGCCAGAAAGTAATATGATGAGTTAGGCACAGTAGAAGTAACACTCTGGACACAGTGTGGAGATCAGATTCGAGTAGGGCAAGACTGAAGCAGTAAGACCTATTGGGAGTCTCTGGCAGCAATATAGACAAAAGATGGTGTTCCAGACTGGAGCAGTGGAGGGAACTTGGTGGAATGGATGGCTGTGAGAGAAATTTAGGAAGTTAAGTCATCAAGATTGATACAATTTTGGAGAAGGAAGGAGGTGGAGGAATCAATGAAAATACTGAGATTTCTCGATTGGTCGTTGGATAGTCAGGGCTCCATTCACTAGGATTTGGAACACAGAGGAAGAGCAGGGTTTTGAGGAAAGAGAGGAGTTTTTGTCTATGACGTGTCCAAATGGAGACACCCAGCAGGAAGTTAGATGTATGGGTTTGGAGGTTAATAAGGGACCCAGTTGGTGAACTAGACTTGGGAATCACCTGTATAAAAATTAGGCTAGAAGACATAGGAGTGGTGAATCAGGTAGTTTGGAAGCCTGTAGCAGAAAAAAAACTAAATAACGGTGGTTTAAACTGAGATTTGTTTTTTTCTTTCATAATGAACAGTGCAGAGGTAGGAAGTCAGAATGTTTAGAAGACTCGACAATATAAGTAAGAATATCCAGCTCCTTCTGGGTTTCTGCCCTACACACAGCAATAGCTTCCATCCTCAGGGTTGCCTGCTAGGTTGACCAACTGTTTTGGTTTGCCTGAGACTCAAGGGGTTCCCCGGACATGAGACCTTCCATTTTAAAACCAGGAAAGTCCCAGGCTACCTGGGATGAGTCGGTTACCTCTGCACGTCCTAGTTTTGTGATGGCCCCTGCAGCTCCAACCTGCTGCATCCACACCTCAGACAGGAAGAAGGAAGGGAGAAGGACAAAAGAGACCGGCCAGCTGACTGAGGCCCTCTTTAAGGAGCTTTCTTGGAAGCCCCATCCAACAACTTTCTCTTACATCTCTGTCTAGAACTCAGTCATTGGCCACCTACACGTGCAGGGGTGGCATGGCAACAGCAATGTTGTGGCTGGGTACATTGGCAGCCCCATCAAATTATGATTCTTTAGAGAGGAAGCAGAGATACTGGGTGTGCAATTAGCAGTTCCTGCCACAATGAGGAAGACTCATCAGAGTAGAGAAACCAGACCCAGACCCAGACCCAGTGAAGTACAAACCCTGAAGAGACAAACAAAGATGGAAATCCCCACAGAGAAGACCCAGAAGTAGAAGGTAGGAGCAAAACTACTACAAAGGGTATCAAGGAATTCAGAGGAAAAAAAGCATTTTAAGACCAAGAGGGGGTCAGAGAGGTTAATGCTGCTCCCGTGAGATTTTATTAACAAGGGCCGCTTCGAAGGTAAAAAGTGCCCCAAGCTTCCTGTGGAAATTCCCCTTCCTCTCCAAAAGCCAAACACCCCAGATGTGGGAGAAGTTGCTGAATCAATTAGAGGAAGAAGTTGGATCCTATCTGCCACCGTGGCCTTCTCCCAGGACCGGAGCCGACAGTGCTAATCGATGGTGACACTGTTCAGTGGGTCTGCACTGGGCCTCACAGTTTTCTTCAATTTTAATCCAAAGTGGCATCAGTGAAAAAGACTTCCATGGCACTATTGCACATCAAGGTTCCTTCCAGCCCCACATATTAAGTTTCTACAGAAGTTTGCAGTAAAAAACATTGCCCTGGCTCCCTCAGTGAGAGGAGCAAATTCTTATTTATAAATGAATACCGGGAAAACTGAAAAGTCAATTTCCACGTCAAGGAAAAGGGTTCGCCCTGCCCCAGCCCTGTGTGCTGGGATGGCACTGAAGCCTGTATGTGGCAATTTTATGCTGCTCTTTAAATGCAGGCTTTCCTTTTTCCTTAAGCAAAGTGATATTTGAAATATTCCCTAACGCGAGAGACTCTTTGCTGCACCATGGAAGGTTTCATTCTGGGAGGGGTTTCTTACTGCTTGGGACCAAAATAAAACTGCAAATGCTACTCACTTGTCAATTATAGATTATTCTGTAAGTTGCATTTCAGAAGCCAGTCTTGTCTATAAAGTTGTGCTACAAATCAACCACCCTTGGTATATTGATTTCTGGGAGGATTTAGATTTAAGCTCATGCCTCTTAAATCTCATTCATCTCCTTATCCACTGAAGCTAACCAAAAGCCAGGTGGTTTGTGCAGTTTCATTGAATGGGAATGAGAAGTTTCTTGAAACTGTGTCATTATTAAGGACCTCATATGGCAAAAAGAAAGAAGAAAGGAAGCTATTCCCATCAAAAACATTTACTGAAAACAGATGTGACTTGCAAAATTTGTAGAGCAATCCTTTCTAACCCAGCAGGGAGGTTGGGAGCCTGATGGACTTGTTTATGTTAGACAGTACAGAGCACTCTGTCGTCTGGCACCTAGGGCCCCAAATACAGCATGGCAATGGATTACCCGTGAGAAGCACACTTGGTACCTTCTGCTCTGTATAAGTTAGTAAATACTTATTAAGACACTGGGTTGAAATTCTGGCCTTGTACTTACAGGTCTCTGGTCTGTCAATGTTGCCCTCATTCTGAGTGGCTTGAAAACCCTTCATTTCCATGTTGCCCTGCTCCCCACTTCCCAGCAATATTTATAGGTGAAATTGGCTAGGGTCCTCTGAGCCCAACTGTGAGGTCTCTCTGTCCACTGTCACTAACCAGAGTGCAGGTGCAAAAACTTATCCTGTATGCATTGATTCTAACCATCGATTTGTTAACATCCTTTTGGTGGGGGAAAGGTGCCCTACTGTGGATCAGTTATAAGGCATACCCTAATTTTAGAAAACTATGTATTTAAAACCCTTTTAGATGTGAGGCAATGTGATAGAAAAGTTCATCTGCTTACTGTGTTATGGACAGGAATAGCATTTGTAGAAAAGTCTATACGGGCTACCATATAAAAATATCCATCCCTTCAGGATCCCAGTGTAAGGAAAAGGAGGAAAACTTTGCTCTCCTGACATAGGAAGATTAGTACAATCATGAAAAGGTAAATTAATAAAGAGACATACAGGGAAATATTTGGAAGCAGCATGGAGCAGGGGGAAATGCATGGACTTGGAGCCAAACCTTCATTTACTAGCTGTGACCTTGGACTGCTGAATTAGCCTTCGTGCAGATTTGTTTCCTCCCTTGTAAAGTGGTAATTCCCACCTGACAGGATCATTCATCAGGATCAAGAGCGAAGAATGTATGTCGAGAATCTAGTGCCTGCAGTGCAATGAATGCTAGTCCCCTTTGAACTCTGTTTCTTAACAGATGATTTGAGATGAATTCTTTTTCTTAAAATTAATTAATTTATTTATTTATTTTTGGTTGTGTTGGGTCTTCGTTGCTGCATGCGGGCTTTCTCTAGTTGAGGCGAGCGTGGGCTGCTCTTTGTTGCGGTGTGTGGGCTTCTCATTGCAGTGGCTTCTCTTGTTGTGGAGCATGTGGGCTTCAGTAGTTGTGGCTCATGGCCTCTAGAGCGCAGGCTCAGTAGTTGTGGTGCACGGGCTTAGTTGCTTCGTGGCATGTGGGATCTTCCCAGACCAGGGATCGAACCCGTGTCACCTGCATTGGCAGGCAGATTCTTAACTGCTGCGCCACCAGAGAAGTCCGAGATGAATTCTTGAAAGCTGTCTTCATATGATCAAAATTATGCTCATATAGTGATTTACTAAACAACTACAGAGGATAATAGTAAAGTTGGAAACTTCAAACAGAAGGTGAGAATAGTTTATGTAAGTCAGAGACA
This sequence comes from Physeter macrocephalus, assembly GCF_002837175.3. Lineage (NCBI taxonomy): Eukaryota > Metazoa > Chordata > Mammalia > Artiodactyla > Physeteridae > Physeter > Physeter macrocephalus. Next base: position 41,636,975 of record NC_041222.1, on the reverse strand, counting down.
TTTGTGATTTTTCTTAGATATTTTCAGAACAGAACATTCTTCTGCCAGAGGTAACCAGTACATTTATAAATAATTGTCAATCTGACTGATTAACAAATATTTAATACAGTTTTTACATTTGGGGAATGCTATACCATTTATTTTCTAATAACACAATCAACTGTTTCTGAGAACCCCTATACCCATTGCATTTTCTATACTTTTTAATTTTTGCAAAGTCTTTGATGTGCAAAGAAAGCAAAACTCCTTGAAAATGTAAGCTGATGGCTGATACATAGTTCAGGATGCAGTTGCCTGGAAGCGTCCTCTCTCCATGAAAGGAATCTGGTTCTTTGCATAATACTTTATGAGAATTTGCCAGATGCTTTGCATGTATTATTGTCCAGGCTGCTTTGATCAGCTGGTGGAGCCTAAAGATGATTGTCAACAGAAAATATAGTTGGGCAATAGGACGGGACAGACCGGCAGGGGCTGGGACCTAGAAAAAGTTGTGCCCAGAGTAGTAGAGCAGGCACTAGGGAGAATGGATACAGCTGCATATGGATCTTCCATACAGTGGGCAGAAGTCGGTGTCAGAAGGGCAAGACAATGGGCAGCAGGCAGAACTAGTAGCAGTTAACATCAGGGAGGTCCGGTATGAGAAGATGAGATGGGCTAGCCATCAGGAAAATCATGCTGATCAGATATTTGGAAAAAGAAGACCTAACATTCATTAAGAGCTTACCACATGCCCTTGGGCACTGTGCTAAGAGCTAATCTTATTTAATCTTCTTTAAAACTCTGCAAAGTCGGTATTGTAGCATCCTCATTTTACTTGTGAAGAAAGTGAGTCTCAGATAGCATAAGTGACTGGCTGAAAGTGACATGATTTGTAAGTAGTGTGTTTGAGATTTCAACCAACATCTGGCTGGAGTGATAGCCAGAGTTTTAACCACTCTGCTTCCACAGACAGGGCCCAATCCAGACAGGCAGACAGTAGGGCATTCAGGAAATCTGGCGAGAAGATCCTTGCCTGAGTTCAGGGACTGGACTTCAGCCCTGGGAAGGAAGCTGCCAAAAAGAAGGCAGTGTCCTTGTCTTAGACATGCGAGACACTAAGAGCTAAACAAACAGAGATGTAGGCATCATTATCAGACTTGGGCCACAAGGTTTCAGGCAGTACGATATCAGGGGTAAATATATTGAATTCTACTTCAGATGGCGGTTAATCCTGGGTGAGAGCCACCGGGCTTAGCTGTGAGGATGGGAACTGCTGAGGATGGGCAGCCAGGAAAACCCTAGTACTCAAGAGGACAAAGGTGTAGATTTCAACAGCAGAGTCAATTAAGTTGAAATGAATGAAGACTGTTCTCATGTCAGCATTGTGAATGTGCTGCTGGTCTCTTACCTGAACAAATATCATCTCTGAACCATAGTGGAAAAAAAGTAAGAAGACAATATAAATTTCTTTCTGTTGAACAACTAAAGGACTCCCCCCACCCCTGCTGCCATGATGAGAAGAGAAATAATTAACAATTAACATTACACTTTACAAGGCATTTTTATATATATCATTTTCATCAGGTTTCCACAACAACTCTGTAGATATGAAATCATTTCTCACTTGAGCTTTACATTCTAAATTCAGCATGAAAAGTGAAAATTGGATGCCGTCCAAATTGCCCTTGAAAGTTCCTTAAATTTCACATAGAGTATAGCATACATGTTTTTCTATATATTATACCATTTCTATGTACAACACAGCTGATTTTCCTTTTTGTGTTGAAATACATAAAATAAATTTCATTTAGTGGCTATTCGTATGAAAAACTTATTTCATACAAGTATGTATGTATTGCACTGGTTGGAGTGCTTTAGTTGGTTTGTCATTTTCTAAGTATACTGAGTGATTTCTCAAATATTGAATGTATATGTAATAGGACTCCACTGTTTATTATTCCCATTTTGCAGGTAAAGAAACTGATGATGCATTTAGCATATGCACGAAGAAGTTTTAAGCCAAGGTTATGCTTTGCAACCACTGCTCCATATGGTCACCCCAGCATGATTATCACACCTGAATGACAGTACATTCGTTAGCAAAAAGAATTGCAGGGATATCAAGAAGTCCCTTGTGATTTATGCCATGGCCATACCACCATAGTGATGGCCTGGGAATCCCATCACACTGTGGCTTGGCTAATAGAAGTCATTAATACACTGAGCTCGAGCTATGCAGATATGTGTAGCATTTGAGGATGACCTCAAGTCTCAGTTTTTATGTCTGCCTTCACTGAAACAGAAAAGGCTTTTCTGTTGTTTTCTGATACTGTCATGTGACTAGAAGACACGTTCAGACCCTGAGGCATGTGGATCCTGAGCATTCTGGCAGGATGGTTTAATTATTGGTTTTGACTGCTGACTTTAAAAACAAAATCTGTTTGGAAGTTTATGGCCCTTTTCTGACCCCTTATAAAGATTTTATCATCTCCAATAACTGTCTCATAAATTAGTTCAAATTACCTAAGCAGCAGTATTTGAAAAGGGTCCTTCCCTCCCCTCCTGTCATCAAGTTTCCAACACTGTGGCTAGTAAATCTCCCCCAGACCCTTGGCCCCATGCGTCATAGTCAACAACCCAGTCCACATGTGATTTCTGCCATCCTTTGCCTTCTTCTTGTTTGTGTTTAACATCTCTGAAGCATTGTTTTCTATTCTTACTGGTTAAAAAGTTGGGAAATGGAGTGATGTCTGCAGGAATGGTAGAGTAAGGACTTCAGAAAATCCTCTCCCCATAAAAGCAATGAAAACACGGGCAACGATTGTCAAAGTCAGGTTTTTAAGAACTTGAAATTAGCCAAAGACTTGCAATATTCGGGAGCACTTATTCAAGGAAAACGACTGAATATCAGTAAGAAGAGTGAACTTTGTGGTATTTTAACTTACCCTATCCTATCCTGATCTCTAGGCGCATATGGAAATGCAAGGGACCCAGAATAGTCAAAACAGTCTTGAAAAATAAGAATGAAGTCAGAAGGCTCACACTTCTCAGTTTCAAAGTTACTACAAAGCTATAGTAAGCAAGACTGTGTGGTAGTGGCATAAGGATAGACATAGATCAATGGACTAGAATTGACGGTTCAGAAATAAACCTGTATATCTATGCTCAACTGATTTTCAACGAAAGTGTCCGGACGATTTAATGGGTAAAAATTAACTCAAAATATATCAAAGACCTAAATGTAAGAGCTAAAACTATAAACTCTTAGAGGAAAACATAGGTGTAAACCTTCATGACCTTAAATTAAACAATTAATTCCTAGTTATGACACCAAAAGTACACACAACCAAAGAAAAAATAGAAAACTGGACTTCATCAAAATTAAAAACTTCTGTACTTCAAAGAATACCATTAAGAAAGCGAAAAGACAACCTACAGAATGGGAAAAAATATTTGCAAATCATGTGCCTGATAAAATCTAGTATCCAGATTATGTGGAATCTCTTATAACTTAACAATAAAAAAATACCCAATTTTTTTAAATGAGCAAAGGACTTAAATAGACATTTCTCCAAAGAAGATATATAAATGGCCTATAAGCACATGAAAAAACGTTCTACATCATTAGCCATTAGAAAAATGCAAATCAAAAGCACTATTAGATACCACTTCACATCTACTAGGATGGCTATAATAATTTTTTAAAAGATGGACAATAACAAGTGTTGGTGAACATGTAGAGAAGTTGAACTCTCATACACTGTTAGTGGACATGTAAATGGTGTTGCCACTTCAGAAAACAGTTTGGCAGCTCCTCAAAGGGTTAAACGTAGAGTTACCATGTGACCTAACAATTTCACTCCTAAGCATATACCTAAGGGAATTGAATCTTATGTCTACATAAAAAGTTGCACAAAAATGTTCATATTAGCATTGTTAATATTAGTCAAAAGTAGAAACAACACAAATGTCCAACTGATGAGTGGATAAATAATAGTGATATATCCATAAAATAGAATATTATTCAGCTTCAAAAAAGAATGAAATTTTGATATATGCTACAACATGATAAACCTCAAAAACATTGTGTTAAGTGAAAGAAGTCAGTCACAAAAGACCACGTATTATATAATTCCATTCATATGAAATTTCCAGAATAGGTAAATCCATATACACAAAGTAGATTCGTGGTTTCCAGAGGCTAGGGGGAGGGAAAAATGAGGAATGACTATTAATGGGTATGGAATTTCCTTTGGGGGGGATGAAAAGATTCTGGAAATAGATAGTGGTAATGGTTGCACAACTTTGTGAGTACACTAAAAAACACTGAATTGCATTAAAAGGGTGAATTTTATTGTATGTAAAGTATGTCCAAGATTAAATTCCAGCTGTCAATCTCATTTGGATGGAATAAATGAAATATTTCATACACAGAGGAAACATCATTAACTCACTAAGTGGTGAAATGATTTTTTTCTTTCTTTTTTTCTTTAATTGAAGTATAGTTGATTACAATGTTGTGTTAACTTCTGCTGAACAACAAAATGATCGTTATACATATATACACATTTTAAAATATTCTTTTCCATTATGGTTTATCTCAGGATATTGAATATAGTTCCCTGTGCTATACAGTAGGTCCTTGTTGTTTATCCATTCTATATGTAACAGTTTGTATCGGCTAACCCCAGACTCCCAGTCGATCCCTCCCCCTTGACAACCACAAGTCTGTTCTCTATGTCTGTGAATCTGTTTCGGTTTCATAGATAGGTTCATTTGTATCATATTTTAGATTCCACATATAAGTGATATCATATGGTATTTGTCTTTCTCTGTCTGACTTACTTCACTTAGTATGATAATCTCTAGTTGCATCCATGTTTCTGCAAAGTAGCCATACTACTTATGGCTGAGTAGTATTCCATTGTATATATATATATATATATACCACATCTTCTTTATCCACTCATCTATCAATGGACATTTAGCTTGATTCCATGTCTTGGCTATTGTGAATAGTGCTGCTATGAACATAGTGGTGCATATACCTTTTTTTTTTCTTTTTTTTTTGATAAAACTTCTTATTTTTTTATTTTTTTAACATCTTTATTGGAGTATAACTGTTTTACAATAGTGTGTTAGTTTCTCCTTTACAACAAAGTGAATCAGTTATACATATACATATGTTCCCATATCTCTTCCCTCTTGCGTCTCCCTCCCTCCAACCCTCCCTATCCCACCTCTCTCATGGTCACAAAGCACAGAGGTGATCTCCCTGTGCTATGCGGCAGCTTCCCACTAGCTATCTAATTTACATTTGGTAGTGCATATATGTCCCTGCCACTCTCTCACTTCGTCACAGCTTACCCTTCCCCCTCCCCATGTCCTCAAGTCCATGCTCTAGTAGGTCTGTGTTTTATTCCCATCCTACCACTAATCTCTTCATGACATTTTTTTTCTTAGATTCCATATATATGTGTTAGCATACGGTATTTGTTTTTCTCCTTCTGACTTACTTCACTCTGTATGACAGACTCCAGGTCTATCCACCTCATTACAAATAACTCAGTTTCATTTCTTTTTATGGCTGAGTAATATTCCATTGTATATATGTGCCACATCTTCTTTATCCATTCATCTGTTGATGGACACTTAGGTTGCTTCCATGCCGTGACTGTCTTTAAATAAAAACCATTATTTCTCCTACTGGTTCCTTGGCTGCTGCTTCTGTTGTACAGATCTTCCTCAACTTACCATGGGGTTACGTCCCAGTAAACCCATGGTAAGTTGAAAATATCATAAATTGAAAATGCATTTAATACACCTGACGTGTCAAACATCACTGCTTAGCTTCACCTACATTCAGTGCACTCAGAACACCTAGGTTAGCCTATAGTTGGGCAAAATCATCTAATGCAAGGACTATTTTTTAATAAAGTGCTGACCATCTCGTGTAATTTATTGACTACTGTACTGACAAGCAGAGTGCTTGTCTGGGTCCGTGGTGGTTGCATCTATCCGCTGTCTCCTGGTGTGGTCGCGTGGCTGGTGGGGAGCTGGGGCTTTGCCACCCAGCATCAGGAGGAAGTGTCTTTCCCCATACGGTGGGCCCGAGGAAAGCTCAAAATTCAAAAGTCGAAGTAGTTTCTACTGAATGCGTATTGCTTTCGCATTACTGTAAAGTTAAAAAATCCTAAGTTGATTTTCTTACTCGTGAAAAGTATATTCAGTCACTCGGTAATACTGATTTCCGTTCAAGAACGCTATAGTCGAGTTGGAGAGAAAAGATGAACACACAGGAGGAGAGGCAAAGAATTTCCCCCTGAAAACTGGTTGGTATAGCGTGCTCTAGGATCTCAGAGGGAAAAGAATCAACAGAGGGTAGTCCTGGAGGGCTTTACGGAGGAGGTGGGAATTGAGCTTGTTCTTAGCGGATGGTTAGTATTGGAGCAGCTGGAGAGAACAGAGAGAGAGGGAAGGCGTTGAAGATGTGGAACAAGACGGATAAAGCGTGGAGGTGAGCAGAGAGCTGCGTGCTTGTCCCAGCCAATCCTGATGAACTCAAGTGATTAGTTCAGAACCGCTCCCGTGGGGGTGTCATCTCCATCCTCAAGGACCCCAGGAGTGGAGGCAGAGGACAGGTGGCGAGGAACGAGCGCAGCCCTGGGCCACGGGGAAGGTTCACCCACTGCACCCGGATGCCGAGGGGGAGGGGCTCCGAGGAGGGAGGGATGCTCAGGCGGGGACAGCGCTGCACAGATGCAGGGAATGGGGGGCGGGGCTGGGGG
>NC_041222.1:41627348-41627885 GCF_002837175.3 Physeter macrocephalus | reverse complement strand
GATGGAGGTCTCTGGGAGATTTTCACCGTTTGATATTGCGTGGAACTGGGAGGTCTCTTGTGGACCAGTGTCCTGAGGTTGGTTCTCCCACCTCAGAGACAGAGCCCTGACGCCTGGCTGGAGCGCCAAGAGCCTTTAATCACACAGCTCAAAATAAAAGGGAGGAAAAAATAGAAAGTAAAGAAAAGGAAGGAAGGAAGGAAGGAGGGAGGGAGGGAAGGAAGGAAGCAAGAAAGGAAGGGAGGAAGGAAGAAAGGAAGGAAGGAGGGAAGAAATGAAGGAAGGACGCAAGAAAGGAAGGGAGGAAGGAGGAGAGGAAGAAAGGCAGGAAGGCAGGGAGGAAGAAAGGGAGGAAGGAAGGGAGGAAGAAAGGAAGGAAGGAAGGGAGGAAAAAGGGAGGAAGGAAGGAAGAAAGGAGGGAAGGAGGGAAGAAAGGAAGGAAGAAAGGGAGAAAGAAAGGGAGAAGACAAAATAAAGTAGGATAAAATATAGTTATTAAAATAAAAAATAAAAAAATAAAAAAAATAATTATTAAGA
>NC_041222.1:41616287-41626032 GCF_002837175.3 Physeter macrocephalus | reverse complement strand
CCCGGCGGGTGAGCAGACAAGCCTCTCGGGCTGGTGAGTGCCGGTCGGCACCGATCCTCTGTGCGGGAATCTCTCCGCTTTGCCCTCTGCATCCCTGTTACTGCGCTCCCCACCGCGGCTCCGAAGCTTTCCCCTCCGCCACCCGCAGTCTTCGCCCGCGAAGGGCCTTCCTAGTGTGTGGAAACCTTTCCTCCTTCACAGCTCCCTCCCACTGGTGCAGGTCCCGTCCCTATTCTTTTGTCTCTGTTTATTCTTTTTTCTTTTGCCCTACCCAGGTACGTGGGGAGTTTCTTGCCTTTTGGGAAGTCTGAGGTCTTCTGCCAGCGTTCAGTATGTGTTCTGTAGGAGTTGTTCCACATGTAGATGTATTTCTGATATATTTGTGGGGAGGAAGGTGATCTCCACGTCTTACTCTTCAGCCATCTTGAAGCTCCTCTTTATTTGTAGACTTTCTGATCAGTGTCACGTGGTACCTCATTTTAGTTTTGATTTGCATTTCTCCAATAATTAGTGATGTTGAACATCTTTTCATGTGCTTACTGGCCATCTGTATGTTTCTTTGGAGAAATGTCCTTTTAGGTCTTCTGCCCATTTTTTGATTGGGTTGTTTGGGTTTTTTGTTGTTATTGAGTTGTATGAGTTGTTTGTATATTTTGGAAATTAAGTCCTTGTCAGTTGCATTATTTGCAAATATATTCTCCCATTCTGTAGGTTGTTTTTTCATTTTGTTTATGGTTTCCTTTGCTGTGCAAAAGCTTGTAAGTTTGATTAGGTCCCATTTGTTTATTGAAATGGTTATTTTTAATAAAGTAAGAGGAGAAAACAACTCACCAAAAACATTATCAATTTTTTCTAGAATAGCAATTTTATTAGTGGCAGTCCAGGGAAAGGCACCATCCCTGATATCAGTATCTTCCTCATTCTTTCTTAATTTTCTGAAAGGTCTTCAAAATGTGCCACATTCCTTCTAGTTCAATTTGGCTCTAATATGACCACAGGGTGTAATCTGACCACAAGCAAGGATAAGAAATAGTTCCAGCTTAGGTGCCAGTTCAGATTAATTGGTAGTGGTTCCATGGAACACTCTATTTAGAAGGATTCTGAGGCTATATCCAGGCTGAGCCAAAAAAAAAAAAAAAATGTAGTGATTAATTAAGAAAGTCTGTCTTGAGATTGGCAGTGGTAGTGGAGGTGGGTAGCTCTTGAGCTAGTTATTTGATCTAGGAGAATGCATTATTCTGCTGAGTGGATGCAAAATCACTGGGTGGATAAATCTTTGGATGGATTGTAATGCAGCTAATAGGCATATCCACACAGCATGACCTAAGAGCGATTTTGAGGTCTGTAATTTGCATGCAAAATCTCAATAATTTGAAACAGCCAATATTTATGGCCAAGATGTCAAAATGACTCAATAAACAGCATTAACTTTCATACTGTATAACATCATGGTATTTAAAATAATACTCAAAGGTTTTTAACATAAGAGCATTAGCATATGCTTATAATAAAATCTGATATAATAAAAGATTATGTCAAGAAAGATTTTTTTATGGCACTCACTGAAAAGTCAAGATAATCACCAGTAGATGTACTCATTGAGCCCACTATAACACAGTTACTTAAGTTTGAGTTCTACCTCCATGTAAAACTATTTCCTCCCTCCTTTGCATGCTATCAGTACTTACATGCCTGACCTTTCTTTGGTAGATAAGAAGTGTCCTGAGCATGAGTCCTATTTCTCTGTCAGATGTGTAAATCAGTGGTTCTCAAACTGTGACCCACAGACCAGCAGCATCGGCATTACCTGGAACTTTTCAGAAATGTGGTCTATTAGATGTGCAGCACCACCCCAGACCTACTGGATCGGAAACTCTAGGAGTGGGCCCAGCAATCTGGGTTTGAACAAGCCCTCCAGGTGACTCTGGGCTCAAGTTTGAGAGCCCCTGCTGTGAGTTGTTCCCTTCTAGAATGGGGAAAGGAAGGAGGGAGAGAAATTGGGCAAGTGTCCCAGGGAGAAGTGGGCCTCGTATGGCAACCAAGTTGGCAAGCAATGTAAACATCCATAGGACACAGCACAGACTTTCTTTGTTTCCTTCCTCTTTTATATCCCATGTACCAACCCTCTACTTCCTCAGAAAAGGTTTGAAGTGCTCTCAGGATCTCCATCAATTCCCAACTCCACCCCACCCCACTACCAGTCTGCTTCGAGTCCCTTCTTTTGGGGTAGTCGCAGAGTGGGACAAGGAGGATGGTGCTTATTCATTCCCTCATGTCACAATGAAGCAACATTATGTTTCAAAAAAAGTGTTGGCGGGGGCTTCCCTGGTGGCGCAGTGATTGAGAGTCCGCCTGCCGATGCAGGGGACGTGGGTTCGTGCCCCGATCTGGGAAGATCCCACATGCCGCGGAGCGGCTGGGCCCATGAGCCATGGCCGCTGAGCCTGTGCGTCCGGAGACTGTGCTCCGCAACGGGAGAGGCCACAGCAGTGAGAGGCCCGCGTACCACAAAAAAAAAAAAAAAAAAAAAAAAAAAAAAAAAAGAGGTTGGCATCAAGAACCCCAGCTTAGTTAGTGCTTCAAAACCCAGCAAACCCCACAGCTAGTAAATATATGTGAAGCACTTAGAGCAGCACCTGGTTCATAATGAGTGTTCGCTGTACCTAGGAGGTAATGGTGTTGCTGGTGATTACTGCAAGTGCCAGGTTTATCCACAGAGGGTGCCTGGGTTGGCATCTAGAAGCAGTTGTATTTGCACCCAGTGGGTGGTTGCTATGTTGAGAAGACTGCCAGCTGGAGATAGATCTTGATCTTGAAAGCTTCCACAGGCAAGTGAGGCTCCTTGAAGACAACGCCCTAACTGTTCCTTAACTGTGAGGGTGGTCATCAGCTGAGCTGCCACTGGCCTGTCTGCACTTGCCACAGGAATGGGCTGTGATCAGCATTTGGGGCAACAAGTGTGGGAAGAGGGACTGAAGAACATCAAGCAAAGAGGCCTTTTAGGGCCTTTCCAGTAAGAATTTAGTGTTGGGGAGCCCCAAATGCAAGGGGTAGGGTGGGTGGTCCCATGACAGAAGACTGCATATTAGATGCTGGCCATGAATGTGGGAACCTCTGAGCAAGCATGAGGGTGCAGGTCAGAAAGGCAAAGGGTCCCCAAGACCCACAGGCAGATCAGATCACTGTTAAGGAAGCCAATGACCAGAGTTAGATTTGGAAGGCTCAAGTGAGAATTCTCCGTTCCAACTCCTTTTTTTGGTCATAGAAATGCTATTTTACAGCCTGCTGTAGCCAGCAGAGCACCCCTTGTCAATATTAGGAGGATGAGGGGAGAGGGGGCAGGAGGAGGGAGGAGGAGTGAAGAGGGGGATGGGAGAAAAGGGAAGGGGAGGACAGAAGGGAAGGGGAGGAAGGAGGGAGCGAGGTAGTGGACAAGGGAGGAGAGGGAAATAATGATTGCTGGCCCCAGTGTGTCTACTGATTTCCAAGCCCTGTCCTACATGTTTGGCATGTACTTTCTCACTTAGTTATCAAAACTATGAGATTCGGTCATGGAAGAGTCTAGAGGAGGAGTGTCTTAGGCCTAATGAACTTGCAATGAACGTTTTCTGCCTAGGCTCTAAGATCTAAGGTAACCAAATCAATTTAATCTACAATAATGAGCCAAGTCAAATGCAGATTGAGTCATTAGGGATGAGGGGAGCTATGGAAAGGGAAGGGATCCACCAAGGCATTCTGACTCCAGGAGAGGAATGCTTCTCCTCCAGATTCTGAAGCCCCTTAGCCTGGGTTCTCAAACTCATATGCCTATGGGGACCAGGAGGATGAATGCAATGTGCTAAATGGGCCTGTTATAAGGTGATAATAGGCAACAGATACTTGGCTTCAATGTCAGAAGGTTATAGGGAGTAGTGGGGATTATGGCAAAATGGAGCCCACATTACCACCTCTGAAGAGGCAGCACTACTCAGCTCTGGATTGTTATTGTCATGTGTCATGTGAAAGTAGCCTCAGTGTTACTGGACCTTCTAATTTTTCACCAGAAGCAGAGACCCCATGTTCAGGCAACATTCAGTGGACCCACAAAATGCATCTGCAGGCAGTATCTGCCCTCAGATTTACTGGACCACAGTTGTGTATTTTCCTGAGTTGTGAGCAGAAGATTGATCTCTTCTCTGTGTCCCTTTCTCTTTCCAGGCCATTACATTTATGTGGACACGTCCTTTGCCAAGCAGGGGGAGAAAGCCGTGCTGCTGAGTTCTGATCTACAGGCTGAGGAATGGAGCTGCCTCCGATTGGTCTACCAGATAACCACATCTTCGGGGTCTCCGTCAGAGCCCAGCCGGCTGAACCTCTATGTGAGATTTGATGATGAAAGCTTTGATCGCTTGCTTTGGTCAGCCAAGGAACCTTCGGACAGCTGGCTCATAGCCAGCTTGGACTTGCCAAACAGTTCCAAGAAATTCAAGGTAGGTAGAGTTTATGTGCAGGGCTTCTTATTTGGCATTATGCTATTCTAAGATCTTATGAAAACGTCTGCCATTGAAGTTAGTTATCTCCCGTGTTAGGATTTGACATTTTATGGGAGCTGCATCATAGAAAAATATCAGTAGTTTAAATTAATATTTTGTTTATTCCTTAAAAGAGCTTCTTCCCAGATTTGTTTTGTGTGTATTTAAGTGGGATTTCTGTAAGACTCTAAAAGGGGCTCAAACCAACCTCCTCAATGGGAATTCATTTTCCAGTGGGCTTTAGGGAGCATTCTTATTTCTTATAATTTTGTTTCATCCTCCTAAGTTATGTGTGGTATGTGTTTATGTTGTCTTCCTAATGGTTTGTTTGCTATAAATTTTGAACAAGACATTAACTATAATAAAAAAATGAAAATACATTGAAAGAGGAAAGATACTTAAAGGACACGTTCTGATTCCTTTTCAGAGATGGAAGTTGTTCCATCAGAAGTAATGGGAAAATAAGGTAGAGAAAGTAAGATAAAGTTGGATGTGGATTGGAGCAGGGAAGGAAGATGTAATCTGGACTCGGCCATGGAGTGTGATATTTAGTGAGAACATGTCATGGGGGACAAGGCGGAGCCTTCAAGAAAACGTTCTCAGTTCCTAATCCCCTTTTCAATTCCCTATCCCATATCTCTTCTTCCTCAACAAGCTTTGAAATACGGTATTCTCCTACATTCCCTGTCTGCTTGTAGTCCCTCCCATCAGGCAGCAGCGTGGATTAAGGGAAGGAGCATTGAAGGTCTGAGTTCCCTATTTCACAGCGTCCTCCGGCCAGTATATCACACCCTAAATCTACCAGCATAGCTGCAAAATATTGGACTAAAATCACATAAGGAGAAGCAAATATTTTCAGAAGCAGGACCTACTGTGAACAGTGCTTGAAATCAGCCACATAAGTTGTTATGCTTCTCTCTGTTCTTTATGTAAAATTTTCAGCAATATAGAAACTACAAGATGAGTTTTGAGCCTCTTCTGCCTCATGCAGAAATCCCCCACCACTAGTCAAGTGGCACTTCCTACCTCCTCCTGCAAGGGATTATTTTTTCCCCCCTGAGGCCTCTGCCTTCAGTTCCTGGCTAGTCTCAGAATGGATTTCCCCAGGGACACAAGCTCTCCTCTCCATCTGCAGCCAACTGGTGCCACCACAAGCACCGGAGAAGGTGGTGGCTGTGCTTACGATGGAAGACAGCTGACTCTGAGCTCTTATTGGGCACCTTGCTCACCTCAAAGTTCTGAGAATATGTGTATGAGCTTGTGTACACACATGCACACACACGCACACATGCCTTCTTTCAGTAAAGTCCATCATGAGATTGGTATCCTATAGCAATGAGCCGAGACAAACAATCTCGTTTTGCCTTGAATCGCTGAACAGCTCCTGACAAGTAGCTGAAATACGGATAAAGGACATGTGGTGTTTTGAAGTCTAACTCCCTTCTTCCCCATGTGTTGTACAGATTTTAATAGAAGGCGTACTAGGACATGGAAATACAGCCAGCATTGCACTCTTTGAAATCAAGATGACAACTGGCTACTGTATCGGTAAGTGGGTTTCCTTTTCATTGCATCAGAACATGCATCTTTTTCTAAAATCTCCTGTTGCCAGAGGGAATTGAATCAATCCGAAAGGCAGGGCATTTTATAAATGACACCATGCAGTGCATTTTGAATTCTGCATCACTTGAGTGTTGTATGATGTTTCTCTGTCTTTAGCAGAGGAAGGCTCATTAGAGTTTGCCTCGACTGACTGGGTTGATGAAAGAAAAGTAGATGCAGCGACTGTAACCTGAGTTGCTGCCTTAAGCTCAACATATTCTAATAAACATGATATCCAGTTTGCTGCAAATTCAGCTTTTTGTAGCATTTGCCAGAAAGCAGGCATCCTGTTACCTCTGTATTACCTCTTTCCTCACTTTCCTCCATTTCTCTCTTACACACCATTGCTCTGTCTTTATACTCACAGTTGTCACTTAGATTCCACTTGAGCAGGGTTGGTAGGTGCCTCTTCTGTGCCAGCTTCTGAGAGGGCATCAAAAGCAGACATACTCTATGTCCTGAGGTCACTCACCTTCCATTTGCCTCCTACTGAAGCTGTTTCTGTATATGACAAATTCTGCTGGAGAAGGACAAGCCGTGCTGTGGAGGTGTAGGGAGGAGGGGAGAAAATCGGACAGGACTGAATCCAGGAGATGCACTTGAGCCGTAGTTTCAAGAAGGAGTAGAATTTAGTCAGGTGGAGGAGCAGGGTAGGAAGGAAAGCGCTCTTTCTGGGCAGACCCTATGGTGGGTGGACAGCACAGAGTGTGTCCAGGCAAAGGCGAGAGGCTGGGTAGTGTTTGAAGTGAGAAATCAGCACTGTTAAGGGAGTCTGTTAAGGAAGAGTCTGGAGCCCAGCTGTGGAGTTTGGGTTCCGGGATTATGTGGTTGGGAGGCGTTAAAAGTCAGTCATCAGGGGAGGGGCCTGCAGCTGCGTTTTCAGATGATGACTGGCTGCCGCATGGAAAATGAGTTGGAAACAAGGAAAATAGATCAGAGATAGGAAAACCCTTAGGAAGTGATTGTGATCTTACAGAGGGGACATACGAGGGTCTAAAACTGGGGTTGGCCGTGGAATGGGATAAAGGTGGTAGATTTGAGAGATTTGTCAGCACTGACAGTACTTGGAGGCTGAATGGCTGTGGAAAGGAAAGAGGCAAGAGAGTCAAGGGCAGTTCTGAAAGAAAACCGACCTAGATTGCGACCATTTTCTGAAGATACAGTGAGTTAAGACTGTATCTTCCTTGGAGCTCCTTAGTGGCGGCTGCGGGGGATCTTAACACCCCACAGACTTGAGTCGGACATACCTAGTGGAGCGCCACCTGCTGGCGTAGTCAATGCACTGCGCCCCTCAGCCTCTGTTTCATTACCGGCAAAAATGGGTAAAAAATATTTCCCTCGTAGGATCGTTGTGGGGACTAAATAAGATCAGGGATGTGAAGGTGATTGTCACAATGCTTGGCACTCAAAAATGTTAATTTCCTTTCTCCAAATCACTTGATGGCTTCTAGTTTGTTTAAAACACAAAAGGAGCGCTGATATTTTCTCTTGTTGAACTGTATGATCATACTGTCACCTTACCTTTCTTTCTGTGCACTCTTTTTGCTTCCCTTGTTTCCTCATCTGTAAAATGAGGTTAATAATAGCACATACCTTGTAGGGTTGTTTTGAGGATTAGATAATTTAATTTGTATAAAGTGCTCAGAATTCTGCCTGGCACATTGAGGAATATTTTGCTTTTTCTTTTACTCTGCGGCAGCCTTTGGCACCGACTTTTGGGCGTGGGTTAGCGGATGCTATAGTGGAAAAGTTGAAAATGAAAATCTTTAAAATGTTCAATGCTTGTTAATGCAAAAGCACACTGATAACTGTATCAGTCAGGACCCTGGCAGGAAAGTGGTAACAGAGTACATTCAACCTGAGTAATTTGAGGAAAACTCACTAAAGGGACTACAAAGGTGTGGGTGGGTGAAGGAAACCTATCAAAGCTAGTGCAGTAATCCAGGACTAGTCAGAGTGCTGACTCATGAGCCATCAATATCTTTAGGTCTGAAGGGGCAAGGGAGAAGGGGTTACCAGAACCTGGAGACAGTAGCTGTACAGTCCCTCAATAGAGGGACACAGCCAACCCATGGCAACCTGGCAGAGAGGGAGCTGGAGGAATAAACGCCCCCAACCTTGCTCTCTTCCTACCTTCCATTGGTTGAATCCAATGAGAAGCCAGAAGGCAGGGAAGTCCATACAAGGCCGTACACGTCAACCTCTGGAGAATGGAGCTGTGTGGAAGAAAGGTGGGTGGGACTGGAGGGGCCAATAAGAGATGACCAGCACAATCGCACTTCATATTTTTAATTGATAATTATGGGGGTCAATGAAAGAACTGGCTTGTGAGTTTCTTGTTCCCCCTAAAGGAGTCTGTTGACTGGGAAAAATTTATCCGTGCAAACATGTCAGTGCTACTAAAAAGGGGAGAGAGAGTCTCTTTGTCTTCTCTTTTTTCTCCACTCAGGAGCTGCAGAAGGGACCCAGTGCCTAAGATACTCCTGTCCCGACTACGCTGACCAGATTCTTGTATCATAAGCAAAGCAGATGATTTTAGCATCTAGGAAACATGCCCCTTAGCCCTTAGCTTAGTACCTTGTCTACTATCAAGAGAGAAGGGGATGGGGGAATGGGCTACCAGAAAGGTGGTGGATAAACTTTCTGGAGCTAAAAGCATACCTCTAAATAGTGCTTTGACACAGAGTTGTCTGATTGACCAAGCACTAACCACGTGCCTGGCACTGTGGTGGCAGCTGTCCACACTTACCACAGCCCTGTGCAGGGGGAGTGTCCCCCTATTTCTCCTATGAACAAATAGAGGTTAGGAGAGGTCACACTGCAAGCCACATGGCAAGTAGGCAGAATGGCCACAATCCAGAGAAGCAATGATGAATTATAATCTCTGTTCATTACAGGATCTCTCTTCTTGACCGACATTGTCCAGGGGTCCTGGTACGAAGATCCCCATGGTCAAAGGGAGTGAGAAACATATCTGAGTATCTAATAGCCAACTGCAGTGAGCCTGGGTGTACCCAGGCATAACTACATCTACATGAAGTCTGTTTTTATTTCTCTCTTGCCAGAATGTGACTTTGAAGAAAATCATCTCTGTGGCTTTGTGAACCACTGGAACCCCAATGTGAACTGGTTTGTTGGAGGAGGAAATATGCGGAACTCCCACTCCATTCTCCCGCAGGATCACACCTTCAGGAGTGAACTGGGTGAGCTGGGGACAAATGGAGTCCTTGTTCCAGGATAACTGTTTCTGCCATCTCTCTCTACATTGACCTGACTGTGACTTGTCGACAGAGAAGGAGACAGAGAGAGGAGGGTGAGTAGGGACCGAGAGACCTGGTGGAAGAGAAGAGTAAGCCGTGAGAGAGAGGCAAACTGCAGACACAAGCTCTGTAACTAAGGAGAAGACCACCCAGATAATGGCTTTTCTTCCCCTGTGACCTGGTCTTGCTATTTTCACATTTCCATATTATGCTTGACTTTCTTCTCTGTTTGCTGTTCAACATTTCTTATTTCTAGAGACAAGGCTGGAATAATCCTAGGTTACTTTTCACTAAAAATAGATGGAGTGGGGCTTCCCTGGTGGCGCAGTGGTTGAGAATCCGCCTGCCGATGTAGGGGACACGGGTTCGTGC
>NC_041222.1:41615760-41616149 GCF_002837175.3 Physeter macrocephalus | reverse complement strand
CGTACCGCAAAGAAAAAAAAAAAAAGATGGAGTGATGGGAATAAGTTTTTAAGAACTTCCCTGGTGGCAGGGAGGGGAGCCAATAGTACTGATGGTCAATCCTGAATGCGGTGAGCAATAGGGCCCCCTAGTGGCCAAGCGGGCTTGTTCTCTGCAGGGATAATAGAGAGGAGAGGTTATCAGAGAGCAGTGGGCTGGAGGAGAAAGTCCCCACAGAGACAGGGCAAGGGCTTGCCTCCTTGTGAGTCATGGCAGCTCTCACCTGGACCTTGGTGGGCTTCATAAAAGCCTAGGTCTTGGGCTTCCCTGGTGGCGCAGTGGTTGAGAGTCCGCCTGCCGATGCAGGGGAACCGGGTTCGTGCCCCGGTCCGGGAAGATCCCACATGCCG
>NC_041222.1:41557495-41615639 GCF_002837175.3 Physeter macrocephalus | reverse complement strand
GATGAATGGATAAAGAAGATGTGGCACATATATACAATGGAATATTACCCAGCCATAAAAAGAAATGAAATTGAGTTATCTGTAGTGAGGTGGATGGACCTAGAGTCTGTCATACAGAGTGAAGTAAGTCAGAAAGAGAAAAACAAATACCGTATGCTAACGCATGTATATGGAATCTAAAAAAAAAAAAAAGATACTGATTAGCCTAGTTGCAGGGCAGGAATAAAGAGGTAGACATAGAAAATGGACTTGAGGACATGGGGTGGGTGGGCGAAGCTGGGGCAAAGTAAGAGTAGCATGGACATATATACACTACCAAATGGAAAATAGTTGGCTGGTGGGAAGCAGCCACATAGCACAGGGAGATCAGCTCGGTGCTTTGCGATGACCTAGAGGGGTGGGAGGGAGGCTCAAGAGGGGGGAGATATGTGGACATATATATGCATGTGGCTGATTCGCTTTGTTGTGCAACAGAAACTGACACAGTATTGTGAAGCAATTATACTCCAATAGAGATCTATTTTTAAAAAATCAAGAGTGCTTTGGGTCCCTCCTGAGTACCTATAATACATTGCATTTGGCATTAGAAAAAAAGAAAAAGGGGGACTAAAGGGACTAAGGAATGGGAAAACGAGGACCTGGCATTTCTAATATCTCGACCAGGAGATTTTCTAATATCTATATCAAGAGATCGGCATGATGACATGGTCATCCCTGAGGAGCCCAAAGACTTGGTAGTAGGGTGTATCACCCCTGCTGTAGGCACTCGCCTCTCTCCTCTCCCCTCCCTCTTTCCATCCCATCTCCTCCTCTTCATCTTTTCTATCTTTTCTCTTCTTCCTTGGCTATTCTAAAACACCTGCCAAAGGCAGGCAGCTTTGCCCTCTAGCATTGTTTAGTCCCCTGACATCAATACCAAGGCCTAAGGAAGTCGTTGACCCTGAGCCTGAAGGGAAGGAATCTAGGAAGACTTTTATCTCCCTTCCAGCAAAGCATCTGATTATAGTCAGCCTAGTCAGAGCCTGAACATCAGAATGAGGCTTCTTCACTGATCACTCATTCATTCATTCAACAAACACATAATAAGCGCTCTTTATAGGTCAGGTATTCTTGCATATCCTGGTGATACAAAAACTGTCACTGACCTCAAAGAGATCACAGGAACCAATTCTTCCAAAGTGCTATTCCCTAGAATACCAGTACTTGAGTATAAAAGTCTTTATATGAGAGAAGAAGGGCTATATATGTGATCAAATAAAATGTGGAAACCCAGAGCTGAAGAAAACTAAACAGATTTATTTCAGGACTTCTCAGTGCCTTTAATATAGTTCTGTGTTAATGTATATTATGTCATTTCTCAAAATGTTCAAATACTGAAATGCTATGTAAACATGCTTAGTGATGTATGATCAATAGAGGTATGAAATAAATGATATGGGATCATAGAGAACTGAAAGACCACCTTGGTTTGGGGGTTCAGGGGAGGCTTTCTACAGGAAGTCATGTCAGAACTGGAATTTGGCCTGATGGATAAGGAGAAGATAAGTTTAGCATATGCAGAGGTGTACAGGCATGAGAGTGGATGGTTTCTTTGGTGTCTGGGGAGTATTTGAGAATGCCAGTTTGGAAGATGATGGCAGAGTAGGCCCTAGATCCTAGGCTATGTTTCTGCTTATGATCAGCAGGAATCTTGAATACTTACCTTCCACTCACTTCTTCCAGTTCTTCTCTGCTATTTCACTTCGACTTCTCTTCAACTTTTGGAGTGAGGTTTTGCCCAATCAGTAGCCAAAGAGCCTTCTCATTCCCACCCAATACACACACACACACAGACACACACTCATTCATACTCCTCACACGTAGATTCCTATGTAAGACTTCCCCCCTGCATAGGATGGGGCTAAAAAAGATGGGTTTTAAAAATTCTAAAAAGTTTTACTTGAAAAGCTCTGTGCTCATATGACTCAAAGGTTTGACCGAGATCACTCTTGGCGAAGAAAAAACCTCCAATGCTCTAAACAAGAGAGAGGTTGCCTTCTTATTACATTTGCCTTCTACCAGGTATATTGATTTTCCCTGAGCTCCATCAATTTGGGTGGCAAAGGAAAGATTAAATGGTTCAGATGTCTGCCCGCAGCAGCAGATTTGGCTCTATATAAACTCATCTTCTGTTCATTCGTTTCCAGGAAGCAGCTTATGCTTTTGCTTTCAGGTGAAAACTGGAGAAGCAAACAGCAGGGTTGAGGGAAGCTGTGTGCCTGCTCAGAAACTTCAGAGCTGCGGAGCTGCCGAAGGACGTCTTCCCCGGAGGCTCTGGCTTATGTGTTATAGAAAAGGGAACAGTGAATGTAATATCTGAAAAATATTATATGGATATAAGTTTTCCTTCATTTGGCTGTGTGTTTTTAACAGCCCCAAACAGTGAGTCAGATTTTTCAAATGAGCACTATGTCTCCAAATTCCTGTCTTATGGTGGAAATGACTACCGCAGTAAGATTGTGGTGGAATACTGAAGGGGATGGGATATTATGTTGCTTTTTCTTACTCAGTTTGGATTCATCACATATGGATTTTTTTTTCCTTTGTTAATATTTTATGAAGTGAAACAAAATCCTTCAGGGGGTAAACTACTGACAGCTCAGATCATTACTGTCTCCTACCTGCCTTAGCAAAAAGAAGATAATTGCTGGAAAGATAATGAGGGAAATCTGTTTCTTTGCTGAGATTTTAAAAATCAGGTCTGCATATGGTGCCACCGTAGAAGGAGCTGAACAAAGTTTCAAAATGTAAAATAAGGTCAGAACTGTTTTATTCCATCAAAGACCATGAGATGGATGGATCATTTTTCCATAACTCATGACATTCTTTTCCCATTTCAGTTTGGATTGAGTTCAAGCATCATCTTAACAGCACCTGTTCATTCTCTCTCTGCATTGATCCATTTGGTTCATTGCATAAGCACCCAGTAGGGGAGCAGCTTTATTAATTTTCTTACCATTGCCTTTGTGCAAGCTCTGCTGGATCTCCTTTCTCTGTCCTTGGGTGACTTTACCATGGCTTTCCAGGCACTTTCAAGTATCAACAAATAGCTTCATTTTTAAGGATTAAGTTCAGTCAAGTCAAAACTCCAATTTCTCATCCAGTTCAAATTTTCCCCCAGACCAGACCACAGAGCAGCATCAGAGAAGGGATTGGGCTTTATTACTTCATACTTCTTCCCTTTGCTCTTTTCTTCCTCTTTCCCCACTCACAGTGCTGCTTCTAGTTCCTCCAGAGTTGGGAAAGGTAGGATGCGGGTGGAACAGAAATGGAAGGGAAGACGACAAGAG
This sequence comes from Physeter macrocephalus, assembly GCF_002837175.3. NCBI lineage: Eukaryota > Metazoa > Chordata > Mammalia > Artiodactyla > Physeteridae > Physeter > Physeter macrocephalus. Next base: position 41,612,310 of record NC_041222.1, on the reverse strand, counting down.
GTTGTATGCGACCAGTGCTGTTTAATCTGGAGTCGATGCCCTTCACACTGCACATGGCCAGATGCTGGCCATTTCTCTCACAGCCAATGACAAAAATGATGCACTCTCTGACTGGCCATCTATGAATCCCCCTTTGTGCCTGTCACTAGGTACACCACACCAGCCCCTTTCTTTTTCTTTCTTTTTTTTTTTTTTTAAACATCACCAGCCCCTTTCTGTCGGGGTTAACACCCTGCATGCAGTCCCTTTGAAAAGAGTTGTTTAAGGCGCTCTAGCCCAGCTACCTTCTGAGTTGCCCACTTAGGCTTAGGGAAAACTCAAATCTTTGCCCCATCAACCTCTGGAAGTACAGCTCACTGGCAACAAAAATCCTTTCTCTCCATTCTGCCCTCACAGGCCCCTACAACCTCTAGCTGCATGCAGTCAAGAGTCAGGCCCCAGCCTCTGTACCCCACAAACTCCAGTTACCACTGATCAAATTCTCCCATTAACTCTGCCACGCTCCTCTCAGGACCCAAGGCAGTCACAGAACCCAGGAACTTGCAAGCATGGGTGGGGATGAAATTAGATGGTACTTTCCCTCCCCCATCCTCTCTACAAGTGGTTCACTGAAGCCCCCTCCCTTGGATCAAGGTAAGAAAGGGGAAGCAATCTCCTCCCGTTCCCTTGCGCGGGGGGCAAAAGGAAACACATGGCAGGTCAGCTCTGTGACAACTCTCTTCAAAGAAACTCTGTCTCCAGTCTCTCTGATCTCTCCTTGGCCTTCTCATATATACAGGCTGGCAGGGGTGGTGGTGAGATGGGCTAATCTGGTAGAGCTGGCTTAGATTCCAGGTCTGCCACAAGGTAGCACATCCAACAGAGATGGTCTAGCACCACTCTGTAGAAAGTAGAGGGACTTGGCCCCCATCGTTCTTGGCACTGAAGTCTTAGCAGAAACTATGAGAAGTTCCACTTCAATCAGACTCTACTATAGAGTCAGACTCTATTATAGTAAAACTTACCCAAACCCTTAGAACTAAAGGTTCAGCAGATGACTGTCAGATCCCTAGACTGGAGAGCAGGCATGATAACTTGCTGTTTTTGGGTGCTGTCTCCTCACTATGGCAGCAGACCAGCTGGCATACGTTCCTTCAAGTTTTCTCCCTTACCCGGGAGACAGCTTGTCCAGACAACCACGACACAGATGCAGACGTCGCAACTGGAACACAAATGTGGCCAACAGGACCAAATCATAGATGAGTCAGAGGACGCCATTGGCATTGCAGCCAAGCCAAGGGCAATCTCTGTGGAATGCTGGTTAGCCAGACTGTTTGAAAATAAAAGTTCAGGAGCTGCCCTCAAAGTACTTTTCCTAATTCAAGGGAAAATGGCTGACTACCAGTGGGCCACTGGTTCCACAACAAAAGTCGAGCTAGTACAGAGGACTGCTGCAAGAAAGTCCTCTTCAGAAGCAAGTGTACATGTGCCGTTATCGCAGGCATTATGCCAGAGGGGCCTGAGCTTTGGCTGGCATCACCGAGAGTTTTGATCTTTCAACAGGATCCCCAATGATTTGGTTGATTATAGGATCCTTTCCACCTAAGATCTATCTGTACCTAGTTTGATCTACTCAGACTTAAAGGATCTGATAAAAGTTGCTTCTTCTACAGATTCTGCCGGCTCTAGAACCCTGGACCAGATAGGAGGGTTGGCCTCATTGAGCTGGGCAGGAAAATTCTCATAATATCAGACACTAGACATAATTTCCCAAGGACTCCAGGCTACCTTCTTCATTCCCCTTGGAAGGGTACACAAAACAGTGCCTGCACACTCCCCACAACCGCTGGCTCCTCTTCCTCAGAGCAGATTGTACCCGATGACACACACTCAGCCTGGGCTGGTGGTCATCTCTCTGGCCCAGGCCCCCGGGGCAGACACCTGGTGATTTCTGAATCATCCCCACCCTTTCAACTGAGATGATAAACTTCTGATGAGCTACCTTTTCTTTCCCAGTGAAAAACAGTCTTACTCAGTCAGTAAATAATACCCAACTTGGCAACAAATGAATGATGGAGAGGAAAGGGAGGGGCAACAGAATGTGGTCTAGTCTAGTGGTTCCATATGAGACTTGGTGTCAGCAGTCCTGGTCTGATTCCCAGCAGGCTCTCTGACTCACTTTGAGCAGGTCACATTGTTTTTGCTGTTTTTTTTTGCATCAGGAATGGGACTGTGGCTCACTTGGCCTAGTGTCTTGTGCATGGGCACAAGGCACTTAACTGCAAATTCAGGGGTTAAAATATTGTCCACCCAGGAGGTGAGTAAGTAGCCTTTAAAGAACACTGTCAGATATCTGTCAACTGTGAGGAAGATACATTCATGATGGGTTGGAGTGTGAGACATTGCTCCTGAACACAGTTATCGTGCACTCTGGAAGTAGAATGAATAATTTCTAGTGGATTTGTGAGGTCTCCTAGATTTACTGAGAGTCTCGTGGAGCCTTTGGAGGTGCCCCTCACCCTGGGTAGAGTGATTTCCTGCTTCATGGCTGTGGCAGTTTGGGTCCTCCGAGAAGCAGACACTAAGCTGGGATTAGGTGGAAAGAGACTTATTGGGGGAAATGGCTGTGGGAAGCATAAGTGGGGAGAGAGCTGGAGGAGCTGGGGCCCAGGACCATGTGTCCATTAGGCATAGGAGTCCCAGTGCCTAGGAGACCTGACATTTTTAGAAATCCATGAGCATGTTTTAATTTGATTTATTTTAAAATCAGAGGGAAAAAAATGAATGTCATAATAACAAATATTATAATAGGTCCGGCCTAGATCATATTCATCTTTATATGAATGCAGTTATAAAATATAATCTTAATATATTTTGTGGAGGAAGGGGTCCAGAGCAGCAAAAGTGCCTAGGGCCCCAACAAAAGTCCTAACGCGGCCTGGGTGGGGAGAGCCTTCAGCACAGGATGGAAGGCTAACACCTGTGAAAGAGGGGGGCCAGGCCGATGGGGAGTTGCTGAAGAGCCCCTGTCAGGCTGAATGGCCTTGCCCTGGCACCCCTGCTCTGCTTGGTCATCAGCTGAGGACAGCCCGATGTGGCATGGCCTTGGCACCCATTGCTGTTGTGGATCCAAAGGTGAAGCAGCTGGACGCTGAATGAAGAGTATGTCAGGAGCCCGCCAGCACGGCCCCGCAATGAGGTATCAAGGAAACAAAGTATGACAGCTCCTCTGCCCTGTCTCCCTGGCTGGATACCTTGGAAAGAGATTGTTTCACCGGTTAGACAAATTACAAAGGGCACAAAAACCTCCTCTCTGCCTTTGACACTCACATGTGTTCTCAGTGAGCAAAGGCGTGTTACAGGGCTAGCTGGTCACCCCCATTCTGCATGATTCGGAGCTACCTGGCCACCAGCAGTGCTTTAGAGGACACCCGAGCTTAGGAGGGGGGCTCATGGCCCTGCTTCCTTATCAGAAGTTCTTGGATTCTACTCAGTCTGACATTCTGATACTTCCCTTAAAATCCCTCCCCAGGGGTGGCCAATTGGGAGCCCATCAGCTGTTTCCAGTCTTGCAGATATGTTTATTGGGCACACACAAAATTAAAAAAATTATGGTGGGAGGTGTTATGGGTTGAATTATATTTCCTCAGAATTCATATGTTGAAGTCCTAACCCACAGAAATTCAGAATGTGACCTATTTGGAAATGTGGTCATTACAGATGTAATTGGTTAAGATGAGGTCAGTCCAATATGACTGGTGTCTTTATAAAAAGGGGAAATTTGGACACAGAAAGATACATGCTTAGAAAGGAGAATACCATGTGAACATGAAGGCAGAGATCAATCCGTCAGTGTCAAAGAGTGCCAATGCCAAAGAGCTAGGAGAGAGAGGCATAGAATAGGGTCTCCCTCACAGTCATCAGAGGGAACTAATTTTTCTCATACATTGACCTTGGACTTCTAGCCTCCTGAAGTGTGGAACAACAAGTCTCTTTAGTTTCAGCCACTCAGTTTGTGGTGCTCTGTTATGGTAACCCTAGCAAACTAATAGATGAATGGATAAATGAATAATGAATGGATTTGCCAGAAAAATCTGGATTTTGAGTTTCAATGGGAAAAGCTTGCAGCACCTGGCTGGATGTCAGGGCATCAGCTGGAAGTAGAGGGATGGGCTCTCAGGGAAGAACACAGGTCCATGCATGGGGCTGGTGCCCCTTACCACCAGCTGGTTGTTGAAGCCCGAGAATATGGACCCAGCACTATCAGATTTTCTGATTTTTTCAGAGAAGCCTAATTTCTGCTTCTCGTTGCTGGTAAAATGTGATTTCCAATGTTGGCAGCTAATCCATCACTCTATTTTCTCCCTGACCCACTCCACTTCAATCATATACTTGATCTGGCTGGCGGCTCTGATCATCTGAGTTTGTGATTTCTATTTATTCACAGTTGCATGGCTTGGCAAGATGATCAGACAATTCTATTTAAGCAAGGGAGATTTTTCAGAGGGGTTGAACAATTTGCTACCAGGAGAAAATGAGCTTTAATTTATCCACCTTTCCCCTCTGCCATGTTGCAGCGAGGATCTTTCTGAGACCATGTATGTGTTTTGAATCACCATTTGTTGAGGGCCTACCACAAACTAGGCAGTGTGCTAGATGCAAAGTAAGTCTCCAGTGTGTGAATGCATATATTCTTCCTAATATCCTTACTGCTATTTTGCTGAGGATAAAAGGAATGATTGTAAACCGTCACCATGTAATAAAAGCAAAGACATTAAGCTGTAATTTTTCTGAGCTTGTAAATAGAAAGGCCGTTCTATCAAAGCTACATTGCTATTACTCCTCTGTCACTGCAGCTCAAATAAATTTAGACAAAATTGCTGGTAATAATAGTACCATACTGGGGAAAGCATGGTACTAAAAACATTAATGGCATTGCATTACTTCGTTATAATCATGTTAGGCAATTACAGTGTGCCAGGCACATGCTAACCACTTCACATACATAATCTCATTTAATACTCAGATCAACCGTATGAGAGAAATGTTTGATTCTTATTCTAGAGATCAGGAAATTGAAGCCCAGAGATATTCAGTGACTTACGCAAAGTCCCAGGGATAGTAAGATATAGAGCAGGATTCAAAGTCAGTTCTTTTAATGTCCAATCCAAGCTCTCCCCATTCTGCCTCACAGTTTCTCTCTTTCACCAAAATGCCTCTAATGCAGTCAGCCTTTGGGTCCGGAGCCCACAAAAGCCTTGCCACGAGTGGGGTCCCAAGTTCAGCTTCCCAAATCCTAACCCTGTCAACAGTGTTGACTGACCTACATGTTCTATTAAAGACGTACAAATTGTCATCTAGTTTGAATTCATATTAGTTTCACTCAGAGAACACACAGCGACATTTTGTGTACATGGGAAAGATGTACAGGAGGGTCACTGCGATTTTAAGAACAGATGGTATGTTTGGTATACTCTTAGAAACCGTACAACTCAAAGAAGGCTTGTTGGAGGGGGACTTCTGGGGTAACATCCTGCTTTTTTTTTTCATAGCTGTGTTCAGCTTGTAAAAATTCAAACGCTTTACAGATGACACATCGACGTTTCTATATGTATGTTTTACTTCGATCAAAATTAAGGGGAAGAAAAAGAATGGTGCTTATCTTGTATAAAGCAGAGCACAGTGAACTCCACTATTTATCTCCAAGCTGCAACATTCATCAACCCGTGGCCAAACTTCTTTCCTCAATAACTCATTCGCTTCCTCTCCTCCACTCCCACTGGATTATTTTGAAGTAAATCCCGGATCATGTAGTTGTATCTGAGAATCCGCCCGCCTGTCTTAGGCTGTTTTCTCTGTGTGATTTCAGGCCACTACATGTATGTGGACTCGGTTTACGTCAAGCACTACCAGGAGGTGGCACAGCTCATCTCCCCAATGACCATGGCCCCCATGTCTGGCTGCTTGTTGTTTTATTACCAACTCCAGCAGGGGAATGACAACATCTTCTCCGTGTATACGAGGGATGCGGCTGGCCTGTATGAGGAGATCTGGAAAATGGGAAATCCAGGGAATGCTGACTGGAACCTCGCTGAGGTGGAGTTCAGCGCCCCGTACCCCATGGAGGTAGGTGTGCCAGGTGTGCCTTGGCCTGGCCGCTCTACAGGGATGCCACCCACACCCAGGCATGGAATTCAAGAGATACTACAGTCTCACACTCATTCTTTCTCTTCCGCTGTGTCTCAGTCTTAATCTTCCTTTTCCCTTCCCTGGCCTTCTCCACTTTTCTCCCTTCCTCTTTATTTCCTCTACCTTCCTCCTTTATCACTTCATTTTCTAGAAAGAGTATTCTTTAATAAGGACAACGATGGGAAAGCCAGTCAACCAACTCGATTTCTTGGGCACACTCTCCCTCTGAACCTTGCACTGTGGTCATGTGAGTTCAGAAGAGGAGATCAGTGAAATGCCTTCTACGTGAAACTCCCTCTTGAACTTCCATTCCTGACAGCAGCTGAAGGTTTCCCTTACTTGAGGGAATACTCTCTCTAAATTAAAAAAAAAAAAAATGACTTATTTTCTTCTTTTCTCCTTTACAGTATAAATAATATCAGAAAAGTCAGAAATAAACTTACGACTGTGGCCCTAATTTGAAACAAGCCTTGGGGGCCTATAAAGTTTTTTAACTTTTTATGGTTTAAAACTCTTTATAGCTACATGAGTGGTAAATGTCCAGTGCAGAAGAATTAGAAAATTCATAGAGGCAAATCAAACGAAAACACCCTATGCCAGCCCTGCAAAGATAAGAGCTACTAACATTTTGGTGTTTATCCGTGCAGACCTGCAGACCTGTTTTCAAAGCACATATATTAATACATATCTTATGTATGTGTCTGTTTTATGGTCCAGTACTGATGACCATCCAACAAAGTAGATAAAATTATCCCCATATTACAGATGAAAGAGGAGGAGATGGAGAGTGCAAGAAGTCTGACGTTTTGTTCTGGGTCACACTGCTGGTGCGTGCCAGGGCACTGAGAAAAGTTCCTGCATTAAATCTGACCTAAATTTGAAGCAAGAGGGCCAGCTCTCTCCGGGGACCCCTAGGACCTCTAGAGTCAGTGGGTGCAACATTGTGGTTGCAGATCTGGAGCTCTAAGGAGAGTCTTAGTTCCCGCAGGTTTTAACGTCTCCTGCTTTCGCTTTGCGCTTTTTGCAATATCTTCGCTAGTTCCGTTTAGAGTGCAAAAGAAGCAAATTATCCTCTGGATGCTTTTCAGTGGTGCCATCTGCTCACCTGATGTAGAGCTTCAGTGAGTGTTGGGCTTGCGTCTCAGTTTCGGATGTGTCCTGTCCAGTGCCTGCCGCTCCCCTTCCTCTTCCCGTCCTCCTCCCTCCCACAAACAGCCCCAGAGAGGGGCCTGTTGCAGCATGTGTGCTATTTCCTATCCCAAAGTCCAACCAGGGCTTGATTGGCTCTTGCAGCCCAGTGGAAAATTTTCTGTGAGTTTGGGTTACAAGGAGGAAAAGAAATACACATACTGCTTCAGAAAATTTTCCTTCTATTAAAGTCAAATGAGTCACACGCACAGTGAAGGCGTCGTCTTCGCAAATTCCTTTCATCCAACCGTAAACTCCTGGGGCAACGTTTAGACGAGTGAGACTTTGCTGAATTTTCTTTTTAATCAATGCTTGAAAAGTTACAGTGTCTGTTTACTGTTTAAGTTCACTACTAAACTTCAGTACCTTTCCTTTTGGGTCACACGTGTGTGATTTTGCCCTAGCAGTCGGGACTCATTACGCCAGGATTATTTGCTCTTGGTATTTGTGGGGGGAAAGAAACTTATCCTGTGGAAATCAGCGAATTTAAGGTCCCCATATTCTCAAATGAATTTTTAAAATGAAAACAAACATTTGAGACCCTCATTCTGAACAAGAGAGAACATAATGGCACAGAGGCTGTGATTTGCACATTATGATCAGAAATATTCTTATTCCCCCTTACTGTTCAGTAAAATCACATCCTGTCGTTGGCTTTATCAGCTGGCACCTTGAAAACGAAATGTCACAGACCTGTGTTGAGTCTGTAAACTTAATTAGCCCCTCCTCATTCGTCCACATCTGTTTCCTTGGCTCTCAGCGCTTCCTGTATTGCCAGAGACAAGCTTCCAGGGCCCCTCTTAGATTTTGCGGAGGCCAGGTGTCTAAGGACCATTGTTGTTAAGCCGAAAGGGACCGTCTTGTCCACACTCTTTTTGTAAAAATTAAGAAATTGAGACCTAGAGTGGAGAAGGGACGAGCTGGAGTTAGTTAGTGGCTAACTAGCCTCAAACATGAATGTGAGTTCAGGAGGGGGTGTCACCCAGGAGGAAAAGGCATGGATTTAGTTCAGAGCTCGTTATGCACCTGACTCCATGCTAGGATCTGTATATACAGCATCTCATTTAATGGCATCTACAGTCCTACAAGGTAGGTGTTATAATGCCTGTTTTATAACTAAGAAAAGCGAGGTCCCAAGAGGGTTAGCTATGTACCCAAGGTCACCTAGTTGGTAAGTGACAGAAATGGGATTTGAACTCTGGTCTATCTGCTGCCAAGACACCATTCTCTTTAGAAGAGGTTGAAGACTAGATGCCTATGGGTCAAATCTAGCCTATGATGATGTGCCTAGCTGCTGTAGTGGTATATGTTTGTTTCTTTGTTTTTGTTTTGCATGTTTGTTTTAGTTTTTGAATTAATTGCTAACATTGAAAAATCCAAAGATTTCAAATAAAAATCTAGAGATCCAGGTCCTCTTGACAGTTTGGCAGGTCCAGGCATGTTAGTCCTAAATTCCCACACATCAGCAATTGACGAAGCTGGGTACCAGCTGCCCCCTTTAGATGAGACTTGCTCCCCATTTCACACCCTTTCCTGCTGCATCAGACCAAACCCATGTCACACATTTCTGTTACCTGCCTGGCCCGGGTAGGCACTTGCGTTTCCACCCCTGCTCAACACTGTATCTTCTCATGTTATCAATTCAGCAGAGTGGAATGCACACTTGGGTAGTTTTCCCAACACAGGTGAGCGCTGGGCTCACCACACCTGATCCCCATGGTCACAAGCAGAAAGTTGTCCACTGAACTCAAAGTTACAGCTGGCGGCAGAGAAGAGAGTATAACTAAAGGGGGCTGAGCTCATTAACAACCCCGTGTTCTCTTTAACCATTTGAGCATGCCAGGATATGCTGAAATCCTAATATCCGTACATAGGATTTCTGGGCCTGATTCTGACTTAGGCATCAGGAAATCATCTCTGCATCTCTGCCCAGATGGACATGGAATTTTATGTATGAAAAAGGGAAAGGACCTTGGAGGGGCCTAGGTCTCTGTGAAGGGAAGTGGCAAAATTAGCCTGCCTTCTGCAAGCAGGCTGTTGTTTCTTTAATTGAAGTTCATAATGCAAGTTGTCAATTCTGTAGTTCTATCAGAAAGTGATATAGGTACTTTGACACTCAAGGGGCAGGATGGGGCGGGGGGGAAGTCCACCAATAAAATGCAACGTAGGGCTTAGCATTCGCTCTCCCCAAAAGAAAACTGTGGGTTAAGGAGGGAGCTGCGCAAATGCCTATACACCTGGCTGGATCGACACACCATTTTAAATCATAGTTACAAGCACTTAAGCCCAAAAGAAAATATGTAAACATGTAGCAATATGTCATTCTCCTCTGCAGGTAATTTTTGAAGTTGCCTTCAATGGTCCCAAAGGAGGGTATGTTGCCCTGGATGATATTTCTTTCTCTCCTGTTCCCTGCCAAAATCAGACAGGTAAGCATTCTCTTTTTCTTCTTCCTCACATCTGGAATTTTCCTTTCTCAACAGATGCCTGTGGTCAAGACTTGCTTTAATTCCTTCTAATTTCCCTACCTTTTCCTCTTATCCTTAAAAATTATTTAACCGAACAGTCATTTTTCTGGCATATTACTCTTTTTTTCTCTCACAGAGTGAATCTAATTTTTCTGATACCAGAGGTCACTTGTCATGGGTTAAGAAGCTTCTATCTTCTCTACCTACTAAGAAATTAAAATTAAATAATGCTAACTCACTCCCACTCCATCTTTCTCTTTAAAGGGTATCTTGGGTCCATAGACAGGTGGCTGAGTAGGTGGAAAAAACTCTCAAAATCTACTGAGTAGAATTATAAAAACTTATAAAAAACTAATTTTATGAATCTAATTTTTAAATGTCCTCCTGTTTAAAGATGTTAGTATTTGGTATACATTTCTATGATGGCTTTTGGCCTCAGAATATATACTCAATTTAATCTCTCTAAGTGAACCCTCACATTATTTTATCATGGCCAATTTTGTTTCCATAAACTTGGTGTTTGGGAAAAAGAGGAAATTTTTACTTTCTGGGAAAATAGGTAAACAAATTGATTCAAAGTGAATTAGAAAACAAATGTTTTAGAATAAGAAGGGTGACACTATATTAATGATAACCCAGATACATGCAATCGACCTTAACCTTTAGTGAATTTGTTTCCTTAAGAGGCCCCAGAGTGACACTGTGGTCATCCGTCTTATTAAGCAGCCTTCATTCTGGGTTTTGGAGTGTGGGAAGTAAATTTTTGAACTTGGCCTTGGTAGTCCAACTTTCACTTAAGGTAGAGTTAGTCTCTAATTTAATATGGTTTCAAATATATATTCTATAAGCAAGGGAACTGAGAAAGAATATTTTCTACTCAAGCTAAACTGTTACCCTCAAATTACAGAGAAACTTGCTAATTAGCTAAAACCAAATATTATTTTTGACTAATTCTAATTTTTTTTTTTAAAAAACTAGTGAAACAGATAGAACCAGACTGGATTTACATACTTATATTTTTTCATTAAAATGATTTAATCCAGCTGTAATCAAAAATTAAAAGAGTCTCTAAATTTGACAGAACACAGAAAGCAAAATTGTTTTACTTCTCTAAATCTGATTACTCCCAAATTCCATCAGTTAATATTCCAGTGATGTTAATAGTAGTTTTACAACATCTTTGTGATTACTTTCAGAAAGTTCGTCTTCTCAGTCACTGGGCACTTACACTGAACTTTTTTTTATATTTCCATGTTATACATATGAGAGAAGAGGTATTTATTCAGCATCTCTACTGGGTAGCAGGTGGGGTGAAGCGGCAGCTGGAAGGTGATAGAATCTACTGGGCCGCCTTAGAAGGAATGTTTAGAAACGTTCTCCCCTTTAAAAATATATAGAATATATGTGAGCTCTTTCCTACTGACTGGTGAAAAGAAAAGAAAGATTCCAGCAAAATAAGGACCGCTTATTAAGAGAGTTGGTGACCCTTCAGTCTGTAAAATCCAGCCCAGACCCTCCCTCCATAAGGACCACCGGGGATTCACATTCTTATATAAAGTTAACCAAGGTTCTGTATTGGTCTTCAGAACTTCCCAACATATCAACTTTGCTTTAAAGTGGTTTAATTACATGATCAAAGTGTTATGCTTGAGAGCCAGGCTTTCGGACTCACATCCCTACTCTGCCATTTACAAGCTGTGTAACCTTTGTTAATTAACCTCTCTGAGACTCTGTTTCCACCTTTATGGGACAGGGATGGAAGAATCTGTTTCATAGAGTTGTCGGGGTGAAAGATGAGTTAATAATGTCTGTGACAGCCTTAGCAGAGTATGGCACACAGAAAATGCTTAGTCATGAGACCTAATATTATTTACTCAATTTTCAAAATATTCCCATCCGTTCCCCTAGAGAACAGAGGGTCAGATTGAAACCAAAGAGAACCAGCAAAGGGCACTGCTTTGACGAATGTGTAAGCTGGAGCCTGCTTTATGCCCTTCATTAAGCAGCTGTGGGCCAGATTCTGAGTCTGAGAAGCTGAACCCTCTGGTTTTCATACTTCCTCTTGCATTTCACAAATAGTTTATGGCCTTCTGTTTCGAAACAGGTGCCAACATTTTTTTCTTTATCTTGGTTAGCTTCAGGCTTGTTGTCCCTGCTTTTCCCAGCTGGATCTGGTGGTTTCTTCCCTCATCTCCCTAGTAAGCTGAGACAGGAATTATTTCAACATATGAAGCATCTTGTTCCCACCATCTGGCTGCTCTTAGAGTGAATCCAGTTTTCCAGACCTGAGACCTATCTCAGAGTAGCAGGTATTAAGCACCAGTGGCTTGTCACCGTGCCACCGCCCCCCCCGCCAGATATTCCCCCCAGGATGCTTCCAGAGGACAGTGAGACCTCACCCCATCCCCCGAAATTGAGTTACCACACTTCCCTTTCCAAGCCTTTTCCACCCACAAACTCCCCATCTACCGCCACATTTGGCCTAGAATCTAGATCAGAGGAATAAGCTCTCCTCTTAGTCGATAAGTCCTTGAATGCCTAGCAGCTGATTCCATTCACGTCTAGGAATCCTGCCTTAATGCCCAACTCCCAAACTGAGTGCTCCAGGCTCTGCCATATGCAGACCTAACTTCCTCTCTGGGCTTGGGTCCGCCCCACACCCAGGCCAGGGTCTGGGAGGATCCTGACACTCACGGATATACATCTGAAAGGATGTCTACCTGGGCCTAAGTCCCAATATTGACCATTCATCAACAACACACTGCCCAGACCTCTTGTCTAACTGGAAACCTGGCTGCAGTTGTTGTGTAGGTTACAGCCGAAGGTGTCACAGTCTTCCTTAGCTAAGAGGCCCTCAGAGATCTCCACGGCGTGATCAGTGGACCAGTCTGCTCCACCATGATTCCTCAGTCTGGTGCTAATTCCCACTAACTCTCTTCCCTCGCCAGCCTTGAGCTGTCCCAGCTTGCTTTTGGACTGGCTTGTGCTAAAATAAAAACTACTGCGCAGGTTTAGCAGCCTAAAGAGCACCACACCCAAAGCCTCTCTAGCACTACAGGGGCTGATAAGCCTCTTAGATCTCAAGGACTGATACTGAGTTCATCTCCATGAACTCTATGAAGCAGAGGAAAAGATGAGAAATGCTCCTAACCATTCTTCTCAAACTGCAACACCCTCTACCTGATTAGTTTATCTTCAGAGCCTCCTGATTCTAAAAAGTTCAAATGTCAGAAATCAAGTAATTAACTAAATTGTACATTATGATGCTCAGAGAGACTTTCTTTTTTTTGGACGGGGTGGGGATGATCAGCTGATGCTCAGGGACTTCCAGTTGCCTCTGATTCCTCCCTATGCTTCAAATACCTCATTAACACTCCCCAAATACAATTGTGATTGCCCCTTGACTCATGCTTCTGAAACAAGCCTGAAGCAAAGTCTCTTCATTCACCCCAGATCTTTGGGGAGCTCATTTTAGGTCACACATAGGCCCTCTGGCCTCATCTTCAGTAATTAGATACTATCTCACGCTAGAAGAAGCATTCTGGGTGAAAAAGATTTAGGCTCTGAGTTATGCTTTTGAGGTTTTCTTTTTATCAGACGTTCTTAGGACCCCAGAAAAATCCATTGCTCAGACTAAGTGTTTAGCAAAAGAATATAATTGCATCCTCAGAAAAATCTTCTCTGTGTGACTCAGTTTGTCACCATGGAGACAACAGAGCCTGCTTACTTTCCAGCTTTAAGACCACCTCTCACTCCGTCCCACACACCTAGGCAATGGGTTATGGTTCTCTTGTGGATGCCCAGGTGTATATTCCTTAGGATGTATTCCTGATGAATAATTTCACTGACCTTCCGTTCTCTTTATGCATGGCTTTTGGGAGTGCCACACCATTTTCTGAGCTAGATGGCCATCTGTAGATCTGAATTTCCATCTGCTTTTTCATTACCAGGTGGCAGGGGGGTGACCAAGACTGGAGACCATAGTGGGGTTTCCCATGGGCTCAGATCTCCATGGGGGGGGATGTCAAAGGATCCTTGTTTGTATGACATCATATTCGTTTTCAAATGAATATCTTCATGACTTTATCTTCGCAGCTTAAAGAGTCACCTTGATGCCGACAGAGTCAGACAGAGCAGTGTGTGGGTTAACCCACCAGTCCCAGAGCACTGAGAATTCTCTTCCTTTCCTATCTGGCTCATCAGGGGCCTCTCCTTGTACACTTGCTAGGAACATTTTCTTTCTGTTCTCTCTTTGTAATGTGGTGCTAGTCACTTTTCTTCTTAATTTAGCATTTTAAAACTCTTCAGTATCATTTTAAACTTAGACAAAATTTGCAAGAATATGATAAAGAACTCCCATATACTCTTTACCCAGACCTACAAATGTTTAACATTTTGCCACGTTTGTTTTATCAACCATTTAAGAGTAGGTTGCAGATATTATGTCCCTTCACCACTAAATACGTCAGTGGGTATTTTCTAAAGCCAAAGACATCCTCCAACATGCTATGGAATAATTATAAAGTTCAGGAAACTTAACAATGATACAGTATTATCAATTAACCTATAGTCCATATACTAATTTCACCAATTGAGCCAATAAAGTCTTCTATAGGTATTTGTTTTTCTGGACCAAGATGGAATCTTGGACCCCTTGTAGCATTTGGTTGTCATGTGTCTTTCATCCTCTTTATCCAGGCCAGCTCCTCAGCCCACTGGAATGTTTTCTTACTTTGAAAATTGACAAATTGAGTCTTTGTCCCTAAACAGCTTTCTGTTTCATCAGATCCCGGCAACCTAGAACTCAAATGTTTCTCTAGAGTTGATTTTCCGCTTATTCAAAACAGTGCTGTCTCTGGCCCTAAAAGGTTAGACCAGTGTATGTCAGTGTGCAGAACAAGATTACACTCGGCTGCACTGAATGTGTCCCAAACCGCCGCAGTCACATCTCCTCTGGACACAGAGGGCAATCTGAACAGTGAGGTTTACAATTACTTGTTGCTAGGACCACATCATTCTTGAAAGAGCAGAAATCTTTTATGTTCCCTTTCCTCCAGGCAATCTGGGATGAGGTGGTGTTTATAGACCAGAGTAAGTGACACCAGAACTCAGCAAAAGCCAAAATAATAGCAGAACGGGTGACAGAATTGGTGTGACTGTTTGAGCAGTGTGATTTATACTGAGTAATGATTCTCTTCCAGCAGATCAGCTCCTACTACTAATGTCAATTATAAATAGACAGTGGCTGTGCTTCTGACACAGAGATTGATCAACAAAGGAAAATTATTTCTAGAAAATATTATTTCTAAAATATCTGTCAGAAAGAAATTAAGAATTCTATAAAATCCTTACTTTTTCTCTTTCTTTCTAATTTTGTATGAATGAATTTTAAATCATGAAGAAGTATGTGAATAAATGCTCTCAGTCTTTACATCAAGAAAGGAAATTTCTTTTGAAGTCTGGTACTTCATTTTTGTAGAGAATGTGAACAGAACTCCTTCTTTCCGTCCCTTTAGGGAGGAAAAGAACAATTTTCCTGTCATGCTGAAATGTGGATTTGATGCTAACCTGTCAGCATGCCACTAGGGTAAAAATATTTTTGTTGTGTGTTACTTCTCTGAGCTCCCCTGGTACAAATGTGTACATATTTGTCAATCAGTTAATGTAGTCCTTTGAGATCCTTGGGTTTGGCTCACTTTAACTTTGATTCTCCTTTGCTCAGAGCGTCCTTTTAATGCCGTAGAAGCAAGCTGCAATTTTGAGGAAGATCTCTGCAACTTTTACCAAGACAAAGAAGGTCCAGGCTGGACCCGAGTGAAAGTAAAACCAAACATGTATCGGGCGGGAGACCACACTTCAGGCTTAGGTAAATCAGAGTCTGTTGTATGGGATGTCACGTTGGGGGCTGGGAGCGGGTACTATTCATCTCCATTCGCCAGCCGTTCGCACCAGGACACCAGCTTGAAAAAGGGAGGTGGGTGTGGGAGCAGCTGTGAAGAAGCAAAGACAATAGGTAACCTTGTGTCTGGCCATTTTTCAAAACTGGAATTCAAGTTGCTGTGCTAGCAGAAGTATTTACCAGTTAATTAAATAGTCAAACCTTTGGAAATTATCTTGCTCTTCACTTTAGATGGAGAAGTACCTTTAAAAAGCTATTAGATTCCAATTATATGAAACATCCAGAAGAGGCAAAGCCATAGAAACAGAAAGCAGATTAGTGGTTGCCAGGAGCTGGGGAGGGGGGATGGGGAGTGACTGTTTAATGGGTATAGAGTTTCCTTTTGAGGTGAAGAAAATATTCTGGAAGTAGATAGTGGTGGCTGTGCAGCATTGTGAAAGTACTAAATGCCACTGAATTGTACGCTTTAAAGTGGTTAAAATGGGAAATTTTATGTTATGTGTGTTTTATTGCAATAAATAATATATCGTGGGGTATGAAAGCTATCACAGCTGTTGGGAAATTTTGGATGGACCTACACGGAGCTCTTAGAAATCAGTTTGAGCTCCCCTTATGTAAGGATTACCTATGTCGGTAAAGGGAGCCCTTGTGAAGCCCACTCCAGTAGAGACTGGTGGAAAGAACTTATTCTCAAGGGGTTAGTGTCTAATTCATTTATTCAACAATTATTTATATACTGGGCATGGGGGTGACTTACCAGAAAGCTGATGAAGCTTGTTTCAGGGCCGCTCACTTTCGCAGGGCCCTTGCAATTTCATACTTGTAATTTTGTATTCTTTGCTTAGGGGTTGGCTAACTTGTAGAATTACAGAATAAAAACCTATTCTGACCCTGGCCAGCCTAACCCCTGGGGGATACAATAGTGAACAAATCAGGTATGTATCCCACCCTTGTTGGCTGACCGTCATTTCAATGGGCAAGAGAAACCCTAAACAAACATATACGCAAATAGACTCAAGATTACCAGTTGTGGGGGCTTCCCTGGTGGCGAAGTGGTTGAGAGTCCGCCTGCCGATGCAGGGGACACGGGTTCGTGCCCCGGTCCGGGAAGATCCCACATGCCGCGGAGCGGCTGGGCCTGTGAGCCACGGCCGCTGAGCCTGCACGTCCGGAGCCTGTGCTCTGCAACGGGAGAGGCCACAACAGTGAGAGGCCCGAGCACTGCAAAAAAAAA
This sequence comes from Physeter macrocephalus, assembly GCF_002837175.3. Lineage (NCBI taxonomy): Eukaryota > Metazoa > Chordata > Mammalia > Artiodactyla > Physeteridae > Physeter > Physeter macrocephalus. The sequence goes on along the minus strand of NC_041222.1, from coordinate 41,595,353 downwards.
AAAAAAAAAAGGTTACCAGTTGTGGAGTGTGCTGAGAGATGCGAAGAGTGACCTCTGAGAGAGAATAAGGAACCACATTTGGGGTGGGGCGTTTATCTGTGTGTCTTTTATGTGTGGGAGCAGGAGCCCAGGCAGAGGAATCAGCATGTGTGAGGGCTTTGAGTTTGGAAAGAACTGGATACTCCCAGGAATTAGAAGATTAGAGTGGCTGCACCGTGGGGAGGAGAGTGAAGGAAAATGAAGGTAGAGAGGAAGATCTTGGGCGTGGCGGGCCAGAGTAAGCAACTGCGATTTTACTACAAAGGAAGTGAGAAGCCATTGAAAGGGTTTAAGTAGAGAAGAGAGGGATTAAATTTAGGTTTAAAAAAAGATTGCTCTGGCTGTTGTATTGGTCACCTGTGTTAGTCTGCTTGAGCTGCCATAACAAATACCAGAGACTGGGGGACTTAAACAACAGAAATTTATTTTCTCACAGTTCTGGAGGCTAGAAGTCCCCCAATCAAGGCACCATTGGGGTTGGTTTCTGGTGAGATCTCTCTTCCTGCCTTTTCCAAAGCGCCTTCTCACTGTGTCTTCACATGGCCTTTCCTCTGTGTGTACACATGGAGAGAGAGAGAGACAGAGAGAGATCTCTGCTGTCTCTTCTTCTTATGACACCAGTCGCATGAGAGTTAAAGTTTCACCCCTGTAATCTCATTTAACCTTAATTGCGTCCTTAAAGGCCCCGTCTCCAAATACAGTCACATTGGGGGTTAGAGCTTTAACATATGAATTTTGGGGGACATAATTCAGTCCATAACACCACTCATGAAATAACCAAAGAATCTTTTGCCGGATTAAATAAAACTAAACTGTATAGCAAAGACTGAGGCACCCCAAAGAAAACTGATGAAGGAGGATCAAAAAAGGGAAAGGAAAAAGAGTAAGGTATTATTTTTTTTCTTTCTGCCCCAGCTTTATAGGACACGTAATTTAACATGGTAAACTGTTTCAAGTTTACCATGGGGTTGGTGGAGCATGTGGGAGGGGAGGTTCTTGATCTTATTTTTTCATGTTATTTAGGAGAAATTGGGGAAGATCAGATCTTCAGCACCTGGGAGGGTCTATCTGATTAAAAACCTGCTTTTTAGGAGCAGGCTTAACATATGGACAAGAGAGTAAGCTCTGCCCAGATACACAAACCACCCCCCACCCATCACCCCCCAAGGACTGCCAGGCCCTGTAACCTCTCCCCCTCCACTGGTCATTGCAGGGGTAAGAAGGAAAATCTGCTCTGGGCCTTGTGTTCTCTATGACTCAGTACTACTCAGTCTAGCTGTCAGTTGGTTGTCCAAAAAGTGGGGAACCCCAAAATGATTTCATCCTTTTTGTTTCATGAAAAGTGTAAATCCTAGGAATTCCCTGGCGGTCCAGTGGTTAGGGTTCCATGTTTTTAATGCTGAGGTCTGGGGTTCAGTCTCTGGTCGGGGAACTAAGATCCTGCAAGCCACGGCACGGCCAAAAAAAAAGAAATATAAATCCTGATTGATGACTAGAATCTGGACATATGCAGTTGGAAATCTGTACAGGTTTACTTAAAAATGGAGAAGGTTTATTAGCAATAGAATCACACAGGTATTTTCGATATTTTAAATGCTTTCTATCATTTAGAGCCTATAGAAATAGTCTCTGTTGGCAAACTCCACTGCTTGAACGAAATTTTCCCACTTGATAATCTGGGTTGAATTATTTAGGTTTTTCATTGCTGATGCACTGAATGCTTTGTCCTATTCGCAGGGTATTTCTTGATGGCCAACACAAAGTTTACGTCTCAGCCTGGCTACATTGGAAGGCTCTACGGTCCCTCCCTGCCAGGAAACTTGCAGTATTGTTTGCGTTTTTACTATGCCATCTATGGGTTTTTAAAAATGAGTGACACCCTAGCAGTTTATATCTTTGAAGAGAACCACATGGTTCAAGACAAGATCTGGTCTGTGCTGGAGTCCCCAAGGGGCGTTTGGATGCAAGCTGAAATCACCTTTAAGAAGCCCATGCCTACCAAGGTACAGTAGAACCTTTCTGCAATTTTCAGTTGCTAAACTGGGTTAGTGAATTTCTGTTTAATTATTTTCAGCTGGTGATGCATTGTTTTTCTTCTATTCAAGCTGAGAGCCGCACTCTCACACCTTGTCCACAGCCATGCACGAGTTATATCCTTCATTTCTTTTCAGTTTTCTGTCTCTCAGAGTCATGGTCACCTAGGGAGTTTGCTTGTTTAGTCCGTAGATTCCTTGAGGATAGTCCAAAGACAGAGAATATGTGAATAATCCAAGTTCAACAGCTATACTTTAGTTCGAAGCCACAATTCACACACACACGCACACGCACACACACACACACACACACACATACAAATGCTAGTACTTTCAAAATGTGAAATCAGTGAGCCTGGTTCTACATTGAGGCTTTTAAGGTCAACAACCTAAACCTCTAGCTGAACACAGGATGGGGAAACTCAGTAAAATATGAGAGCCAACCCAGACAGAGAGAATTTAAATAAGGGAACCATCAGCAGCATATTTGATAGCAATAAGAAAACAGAGATCTTTATCGCGGGGAAAATACAAAAGAAAACTGTGATCTCCTGAATTTTACAACTCATAAACTTAAGCTTTACAGGTGCAATAAATTCTGTCAACTAACCCAGATGAAATTAGAATGGGAAAATCCATTTTGTTTCATCTGTCAGTTGGTCGGAAGATCTGTCTCATGTACCCTCTGTGCAAAAAAGAAGCTAAAAGAAGGTCCCTTCCTACAAACAGATGCCTCACTCAATGGGAGCTCAACAGATATCACTGAGGAATGGATGGGTCAGTTGATCATGTTCATTAACTAGGAATTACCCAAAGTCCAGGCTCCCCAGGGGAAGATACATGCCTAGCAGAGCAATAGAAACTTCTTCATAAACATTAATGACCCAAACTTCTCTTAGCTATAACCATCTGGACAGAACCATAGCTTTGTCTATAACTTCCTGTTAAAGAAATGTTGTACACCATGTTCCCATCATAACGTTGCTTGGTTACTCTTAGTTCATTGGAATACCCACCAAAGCATGATTAAATATTTACAATGATTAATCAAAGATCTTTGAAAATATTTACAAAGTTCTTTTTCATTGCTAGGCAAGAAGAAATTATGATTATAATGACATGGCAGCCTCCTTGACTTACTGATTTCTAAAAGGGTCAAACCAATTTATGATACCTGTAGCAGAATATAAGCACACAAGTTTTATCACAATCTTATAAGCACTGATGGTATTGTTTTTATGCTGACTAAATAGGTTGTTGTAGGTGTCCCCTTCTTAATCCCATCCCATTTTGGTCACCTGACTAAACTGAGCTATTTGGCTCATCCCCCTGAGTAACAGAGGAAACAAATTGATGTTTCTGGTGCCAAGTTCCAACTCCTAGCCTAGGCTTATGTTTTTTTTTTTCCTGTGGTACGCAGGCCCCCCACTGTTGTGGCCTCTCCCGTTGCGGAGCACAGGCTCCGGACGCGGCCTCTCCCATTGCGGAGCACAGGCTCCGGGCGCGCAGGCTCAGTGGCCATGGCTCACGGGCCCAGCCGCTCCGCGGCATGTGGGATCCTCCCGGACCGGGGCACGAACCCACGTCCCCTGCATCGGCAGGTGGACTCTCAACCACTGCGCCACCAGGAAAGCCCTAGGCTTATGTTTTTTAAGCCTATTTCCTAGCCAGTTCCAAACATTTCCTGAATGAGACTATCTTTCTATAAATGTCATCTCACATATGCAGCATTTTTGCATTTCTTCTTTGATCTCTTAGTCCTTCCCTGCACCTCTTAGGGATCCCAAAGGCTTACATTCTTTCCCCATTACCAATTATTTAACTCTCTCAAGTAGTTATGGCAACACACACACACACAGAGCAAACATGCACCAGACCCACATAATCAGAGATACACCAGAGCCACATAATCAGGGATGCACCAGAAAATAATAGAATTTTTGTTGTACTCCACACCCTCTGTTGCTAGTGTTTTAAAAAAAGGAGAATATAATAAACATTTCATTCATTTATTTGACTTTATTCATTCATTTATTTATTCCTTAATTCAACCATAATTGATTAGGTATATGCTCGGTGCAGGGCATATAAAGATGAATGAGGCTCAGATCCTACTTCTGAGAATGAGATCACAGATGATAGAACATTAAGATACAGATATGTGGGCTTCCCTGGTGGCGCAGTCGTTGAGAATCTGCCTGCTAATGCAGGGGACACGGGTTCGAGCCTTGGTCTGGGAAGATCCCACATGCCGCGGAGCAACTAGGCCCGTGAGCCACAACTACTGAGCCTACGCGTCTGGAGCCTGTGCTCCGCAACAAGAGAGGCCACGATAGTGAGAGGCCCGCGCATCGCGATGAAGAGTGGCCCCCGCTTGCCACAACTAGAGAAAGCCCATGCACAGAAACGAGGACCCAACACAGCCAAAAATAAATAAATAAAATTTTTTAAAAAGATACAGATACGTAAAATAACTACCAACAGTACAATCTCACTGTCTCACAGAAGGGCTATATAGAAAATTAGAGGAGTAGTTCTACCAATTGGACATATAAAAAATAGTGATTAATAGAGGCCCAGCTGAGCTGGTGTTCGGAGGGTTAACATTCAGGCCACGCTGGATTCTAACTCCTGCTCATGCCTCACCCCACTCCTCCCTCCTCCCCAGCGCTTAGCCCTCCCTCCTCCCCAGCGCTTAGCCCTCCCTCCCTGCCTCCAACCCTACCCCCATCCGCTACTCACAAAACATGGGTGTTAGTAATCTGCCTGCTCCTCAGAGTGAGTCTCTGCTCTTACCTGACTTCCATGGAAGGGGAGCAAGCCCCCCAGCGAATAAGGGTGCCCCAGAGAATTTGCCCTTTCTTCTTTGGCTGACTTCCAGCCCTCCCAGCGGCCACAGAGACCCTCCCCAGCCACTGCCGGAAAACTGGATCTAGACCCAGTGAGGGCAGAGAAGTTCTTATAGCCTATTCAGGGATTTGGCCCCAGTGCAGGTGAGGAGATGGTAGGTACAGTTCAATGACAGGAAACTCCAGACACGTATCTGAACGTGGCCAGTAGTTTTCGGCGGGTCCCTTCTAAACAGAACCAGCTCAGAGAGTGAGAGAACCATTTGACATCCATAGAGGCAGCATTGAGTAAGGCGAGAAACTAAAGTTCACTGACTTATGTAACACATACAGGTGGAAACAAACATACAAACAGTATCTCAGAGAAGGGACAAGATGAAAAGCCAGAGTTTCCCTTAACCACCCCTGAACTCAAACGTCAGTTCTACTTCTTTTTCTAAAGGGTTTTTCCTGATTTTATGATGCCTTCCTCTATAATTCTAAATATTCTATTTCCACCTCATTTCTTGCTTCATTAACCTTAGCAGTATCTGCTGACTCCCTGCTATGAAAGATAAGAAATTTCGCTTATTTACACTATTTCCTTTTCTTTTCTCTCTCTTCCTCACAATTTTTAGTTATATTTTTAACTTTTCTCTTGGTTCCCTTTGTAACTTTAATACACCTAACCATCTATTTTTGGTTCCATAAATTTTAGGGAGTGTCCCTTGACATCCCACTATGTACAGTGAGTGCATTTTCACCCCTCTATTTCCCCTCACCTTGCTTGCCTGCTCTACCTCTCAATTCTCTCAGCTATACAATTGCTTTTACACGGTCATGGCTTAAAACATTTATATTCCTCCAGTGAAGCCTTCAGTGCCTTGCCAATGGCAGGATTTCCCAGTATGGGCCCCCTTGGCATTTAGAAGAGGACAGTTCTGCCTTTGTGGGGGGCCATGCCTCACACGGTTGGGGTTTTGACATCTGCAGTGACAGAAACAACCCAAATTATTTCCACACACTTCCAAATGGCCCCAGAGGTACGTGCAGTTCTCAGATGAGAACTGTTGGTCTCTAAGCTGATTCTGAAAACTGAAATTAAGAGCCAACCCCACCTGCAGTCCACGCCTGCCACCTCCAATCTGCGCTCTGCCCAGAGGCAGAGAGATGATGAGGAAGCCTCCCGTGCAGTGACCCCCTGGCTTACCGTTGCTCTGAGGGAAAAGGCTCTCATGCTCTGACATGATCCCCTCCCCAGCTTGGCCGCTTCTCCCTCCATTCTAATCCCATTGCACTCAGTTCCTGGAACATACTGCCCTCTCCCACTTTGAGCCCTTGCACACATCTCCTCTGCCTAGACTCTTGTTAGTTCAGTCACCGCTTGAACGTCCCTGCCACAGAGACCCCTCCTCTGGCTCACTGCCCAGAATAGGTTAGGGTGCCCTGGGCCTCCTAGGCCTCTCCTGCGTCATCTTGGAGACAGGATAGCACAGCGATTAGGGATAATGACACAGGAGTTTCTCTGGCTTCAAATCTCCACTCTACTACTGAAATGGCTTTGCAATCTTAGGTTTTTTTCCTTAATTGAGGTATAATTGACATATAACATTATATTAGTTTGAGATGTACAACATAATGATTTGGTATATATATATATATATATATATATATATATATATATATATATATATATATGCTGTGAAATGATCACCGCAATGTTTTCTTAACATCTGTCACCTCACACAATTACAAATTTTGTTTCTTGTGATGAGCACTTTTAAGATCTACTCCCTGAGCAACTTTCAAATACACAGTACAGTGTTGTTAACTCTACTCACCATGCTGCATGTTTACAAGTTTACAGTTGAAGAAACTGAAGTTTCAAAAATTAAAATGGTCCTATTCTTGCTGTCGCATTGCCACTGTCCCCCAAATTCCAGACAAAATCCTTAACAGTTATACCTCAAAAATACATCTCGAATATGCCCACTTGTGTCTCCCCAGCCACCTAAACTGCTTCGTATAAACTGCTTTATATCTTTCTATCTGGTTTTTCTGCTTCCACCTTGCTCTCTCTATGCTCTCATGCAGCCGCCAGAATCATCGTCTTGAAACAGAAATAGGATCAGGCCACTCTCCTGCATGAAACTGTCCTATTGTCTTTAGAATACAGCTCCATTCCCTCCTGTGGCTTATGAGGCCATGCACGATCTGGTCCCCGCATCCTTCACTGACTTCATCTCCCTTCACTCCGCCCATGATCACATAGTCACACAGTCCCCATAGTCACACCAGCCTTCTCTCCGTCCCGAGTCCCAAGGCCTTTCCTTCACCGGGGCCATTGCACTTGCAGTCCCCTCTGCCTGCGATGCCCTGCCCCCATCTATCCTATGTCAAGCCCGGTTCTCATTCTACTGTCCCAGTCAAATGTCTCCTCTTAGAAACGAACTTCCCTGACCACCCAGTCTGTAACTGCTTTTCCCATCCGCAAGTTATTCCCCATGATATTTCCTAGTTTATTTTGTGCATAGCATTTACCCCAATCTGAAATTTTCTGATTTGTCTACTTGTTCACTGTCCATTTCTCTTTTTCCATAAAAATATAACAATGAAAAAGCAATAAGTAAAAGAATGAAAGAGTGGACTTTCTAAGGCTGGTAAGTGGCAGAGCTGGGGTTTGAACCGTGGTCTATAGACTGTCTGAAGCCTGCCCTTTGCCGCAGGTATCTTTGGGTGCTCAAGGTCTCCATCCATGCTTGGGGAAAGCCTGTTCTTGTGCAATTGGAAAAAGTGAGGCTCCCAACGTGCCTTGGGGCATAGGCACCATCTGTTATTTAATTCTCACAGCATTCGCTTAAGGGAAGTAAAGTATCTCCTTTTAGTGCTCTTGGCATTCTAGAATACAAAGTTAGACTAACCCAAGGTCACGTTCTACTAGCAGTGAATGCCTAAACTCAGAGCTCACTGAATGTGCGCCACTGTGGTGGGGAAGACCCTTCCCTGTCTCTGCTTCACGTCCTCAGCACACCATTCCTAAAGCCGGTCAAGTGTGAGTGGTCAAGGCCCAACTCAACGAGAGTAAATGGCTGCCTTTTCACACCTGTTCCCTGGCTGGGAGCCTTGTATTTGAATTTTGACTACGCCTGGCCTAATCCTAATCCCAGTGTGAGTTTTCACTGGTGGAGATGTTTGGTAGATATGTTTGAGTATCTGTGCTGCACAAAATAATAACAATAATCTCTTCCCTTCACATTGCTTCTTAGTGTAGCCTGCTTTCATGAACATTATTTTCACCTCTCAGTGAGTTGTCATGTGAGATCAGAGCTGAGCGGAGTGACAGGCAGCCTGGACAGAACTGTAAAGTCAAAACTTTCGGCCCCTTTCCCTTTGTTTCTCCTGCCTCGATCCTAATCCCTACACACTAGCTCACCTGTGCCTTCCCGGGTACCTCCCACTCTGGATGTTTCTTTACCTTTATTTCCATATTAGTTCTTACCCAGACCATTTTAAGGACAATGGGCTGATTCGATTAACAAGTCCCTGCTATCTCCCCTACACAGTCTAATGTTTGATGGAAACTATAATATATATTTCTACTTAAGGAATGATAGCAATGGTAAGAATTTCCCTGAGACCATTCTAACAAAATAGCCGTATGGATGGCTGTGTAATGTCACAGCTGCCAACAGCAACAGGAACTTTTATTGAACGCTTTCTATGCGCCAGGCGCTTTGCTAAGCACTCGACATGCATTACTTCATTTGATGCTGCAGCACCCTAGGAAGGAAAGCTGTATAGCCCTATTTAACAGATGAGGAAAGCTTGTGCAGAAAATTAAGGACGTTGTTCAACAGCACACAGCTAGTAAGAGGCAGAGCAGAGAGGTAAATCCAAGTCTTATTCAATCCAGAATCCATGCTTTTTATACCATACCTTTACGCCCCCGCTCCCAGACCTCTCCTGGCTAATACGGAAAGTGTAGGATCAGATAAGAAGGGGAAGCCAGCCCTAACTCAAGACTTCAAAAAAGTTCTAGGGCTTTATTATTAACTCTCTGTTGTTCTATTTTAGAAATCACTTTGGCTCCTAGGAGGGGTCAAAATTCAAGGTGGTTCAGCACAGACAAAGGAGATCTGTGGGGCAGAGGGAAGTACAGCATAATGCTTAATTAAGAGACTTGGCTGTGGGCTCTCTGGCGCTTATGCCTTTATAATTGGGGCTAGTTGTGTGAATCTTGCTGAGCCTCGCTTTTCTTCATATGCAAAATGAGTGTATTAGTAGTACATACCTCATAGGATTACGGTGCATCATGTAAAACCCTTAGCATAGTACCTGGCACATAGTTGGCATTAATGTAGCTGGAGAGAGAAAGCAAGAGCAAAAGAGAGAAAAGAGAGAATGACAAAGAGACTAAAGAATTTTTTTTCTAGGTCCTGATCCTCATAAGGTTTCATAGGTAACATCTCTTTAGTACCTGGGTAATTCTGTACCTGAACTTTTGCTGTGAAGTATTCTTTAAATTAAAATCAGGTCCGAGTTAAATCTTTATTTTAATAGTACTAGACTACTGCACTTACACAATCATGAACTGCCGACAATATATTTGTTAACGTTTTAGAAACATTTTGTAAGGGCATGAATCATGAAATGGTTTTCTTGATCTGTTTTTCCTCAGCATGTTACTAAACAGAGAGAAGGTAATCAAGAGTTACCTTGACACTTTCACACACTAGAGTTGGTAATGAGGAGAGGGAACAATTCACTCCAAAGTGCTTTTCTTGAAAGCTAAATGTCAGGAGGGACTAAAGAGTCGTTGTCAGAAAGTCTGTAATGATGAAGCACAAACATTAGCCTTTTTTTTTTTTTTTGGATGGCTTGATGTTCTTTTAATGTATGAAAAAAATATTTGAGCCTAGTGTAAACATGCTTTGGGTCCCTGAATTTTTTTTTTAACATCTTTATTGGAGTATAATTGCTTTACAATGGTGTGTTCGTTTCTGCTTTATAACAAAGTGAATCAGTTATACATATACATATGTTCCCATATCTCTTATGTTCAAATGCTTGGGCTGACATTACGCTAGGTCACTATAGCACCTATATCAGGTCCTGCAATATCTTTTGACTTGAAGCAAGTTTTCCCTTTAACAAAGACCATTAAGTGGTCTGTTAATTAGAGGCACTGGGAGGAACTCAATATCATGTTCATTAAATATTTCTTTTGGAAAAAATGTTAAATGGCCCATAAATGAGAGCATGACCAGGCATTCTCTTTCATCTGGGTCTGGCTTAATGATCAGCTCAGCAGTCATTAAAGTCTGCATGGTAAACCCTTCTAAGTCTGCATCTTTATTCTGTTGTAAGATTAAAGAACAAACTTCAAAAGTCATTTATGGAGATGGAGAAAACCCCCATCTGGCCAGTCTGAAAAAAATATAAATACATTTTTTTTGACCAGGCAAGAACCTTATGTCAGCACTTCTCAGAGTATGTCCCATGGAGTACAAATCCCTTGAGTTATTCCATTGAAAAAGGGTTCTGTGGTCAAATGAGTTGGGGAAGTTTTGCATGCTAGATCTCTACTTCCACATACACACATGAAGATTCACCCTGCACAGTAACATGTTAGAAACTCTGGTAAGTTCTACATTAAGGAATCCTGTTCAACCTTGTGTAAGGTGGCAGTTTCCTCAGAGTACTTGACATAGAACCCTTGCGTTGTGCATCATACTACTATCATAGCATTATGTATTGTATGGAAATTGTCTACTTACCTGCCTACCTACATTAGCTTACATCAGACTGTAAGCTTTTGGAGAACAGAGATCCATATCTTATTTATTTTTTATTTCTTATGTGAACACAATTTCTGGAACAGAGTGGGTACTCAATAAATAGTTGGAAAGAGAACCGAACTCTCAATGAATATGTGTTGATGGCAGGGAAGAACAATGTAAATACATCAAAGGAAGAAGGAAGATTAACTGTTTCTGCCTTTAAATCATATAAACCATAATCTCTTATAACCCAGCACCTGTGTGATTGGTCCTGCAAGGCATTTGAATGTGAACACTTAAAAGCAGGAACATCCTGCTGGAGTGGATATAAGGATGTACATAAACACATATATGCCAAGTCTGGTTTGGGGCTTTTTATGATGATATTTATTAAAACCAAAAGCTGTAACTCTTTTCTTTGGAACAACTTACATCGCACCATTTCCTTATTCCCAAAGACTGGTATGAGGTTTTCCCAGCTCTCTTGATTTTCCTGATCCCTTTCCTGTCCCCCAACACAGCTTCTCCAGCCTCCATTCTGTGCTGTGGTCCATGGAGCACTCACTCCCACATCATAGTCTCCCCACCCACAGGTCCTTCTGGCTTCTCCTACCTTGGTCCTCTTAACCCCTGGGAACCCTCAGCAGCTATTTTCATCTTCTTTACCCTAAGCTTCTCAGCACAGCTGGAGAAAATAAAATTAATCTCCACTGTCCCCTCCAGGCTGCTGGGATCCATGCTGCTGGGAAGACCTTTTATTCAGATCATCTCTCACTGACTTCCACTCTCATTCCCCACCCCAGATATTCAGATCCATTTTCACTTGCAAGTTTCCAACTCGATCCTACCTGCCTCATTCTTAGGATGTGACCTCATGGGTTCAACTCCCAAAAGAATGAAGGCATTGAACACAAGCCCCTTCAATTCTGTTCCTCTCTGAATCCTCACTTGCCTCTCTTTGAATCTGACAGCTGGTTTCTCAGTCAAAACCAACTGGTCATCTATACGTTTGATTTCATCGTCCTGCCTCCTCTGGGACCTATTTCATAAATTGTTCCCTCTCTCATAAATTTTCAATTTCCATTAGTCCTTTCAATGCTGCCAACATATGTTGGTCATACAAATGAGCAGCAAACCTTCCTTTCACCTTTTTACCCGTTTAAGTTGCCACCCTATCCCATTCCTTTAGTCTTCAAACTCCCTGGAACACGGGTCTTCAATTACTGTCTAGGAACCAGTGCAGTTTCTCATTCTTCAAATCCTTGCCTTCCTCCCCCACTGCTCCCTCAAGGGTTTATCAACAGCAAATATTTCCCATTGATCTTGCTGCAGGAATCATCACACCTGAGAAAATCCTACCCTTCTCTCAAAGTCCATCTCAAGAGCCCCTTCCTCTTTGAATCTTGTATAAGTCATTAATTTGTGTTTTGTTGGGATGAGATTGTATAATAAAAGATCCTAGGTCAGGGCTAGGAAGACTTGGCTTTGAGTCTTGACTCTGGCATGAAATGGCACAAATCAGAATGTCCTGTCACCTCTCCATGAAATAAAAACATGTTTTAAGATGTCCACTAAGTCTCTTCTAATTCTTGTTATATTTTTAGACATCTTAATGTCAGGAACTGTCTTTTAATATTGTGCAGCACAGTCCCTGTGGATAGCTTTCTCTATTTCCTTATTTCCTCTCGCAATAATCTTCTCGTTTTAGCAAAAAGTGAATGAAATTTGCCTGTGATTTGGATTTCTGCTTTTAGAATCTTCCTTTTCACTTTGCCCTTTAATAATGAAAATGAAACTAGATGTAAAATATCTAAGGTTGTAAAATTTTTAAAGACAACACTTAGCAGTTGGATAGAAGAGCAGGTCTAGTAAGTTTCAGGAGAGATTTATAAATAGGTGGCTATTTAATAACAAGACACCCTGCTATAAAGGGACTAAGGAATCAGAAAACCAATGTGTAGATAAGATACATGAGAAAAGATGAATTTCCTATCACATTTCATGATGTCTGAGAACATTGGGAAATGGCTGCTCCAGGATATTAATGTTCCAGCATAATTAAAGCAGGGCAGCTGAGTGCAAAGCAGAAATTGCAAGATCATTAATTTCTGACACAATAATCAACACATTATAGAACAGATTAGGGTGGTTCCATACACAGAGCCAGGAAAATTATACTGTCAAGTGGAATATGTTTTAATGTGAAATTGGATAGAGGAGCTAAGTATGGAAAAGGAGCCTACTGTTGAGTTTTTCCAAGAAAACCAGTGTCAGCTGTCAGTCCAGGAATTATAAATTACTTTAAATATGAGTAAGGCAGAGTTGAGATACTCTGATTTTCCTTCTCTTTCATTTCCTTTCAGATATTTGTTGTTGGGTTTCTGTGTTTCATGTCAATTTATAGGGAAATGACTGGAAAGACTGATTAGCACAACTGGTAGTTGTTAACACACAGCTAACATGAGTGTGGTGTTTATGTCAGTGCATTCTTTCATGACTTTCCCAAGGAATTAATTTCATAGAATATGGCTGGATTACCACGTTTGTCCTCCCAGCACCATGGAGATATCTGGGACATTCTTTCCCCAAAGTCTTATTAGTAAGCTTAATTAAGCAAAAATGTATTCCAAAGATTGTTTATAAACCTAAAAACACTACCTCCCTCCACACTTCCAGATTCCTAATCTTGTATTTCACAGTCTCATGATGGCTGCCTTTATAGGGAATCTTTTCCCGGGTTTTTTGGATGAGGCAACACTGACTAATTTGCACTTTGAGATTCTCTGGGGATCCTCTGGTATCCTGAGCTCATAGACCAGGTAAGTATTTGCTGGACACTCTAGGTATAAGCTCAATTCAGTTACTTGGAAATCGACAATTCACATATTAGTAGAGACTCGCTCCTTTCTCCCACAGAAGACTACCTTATTTCCTTTTGCATAGATATCCCCACCTTTTTCTTCCTCCCTTGTGTGGCTTTCTCTGGGTATTCTGTGCTCTGTCTTTGCAGTACCTATATCTAGTAGAAGTCTCTCTCCAGGTAGTCAACAAGCTACCTCCCTATGCGTCTCCCACCACACCCTGAAGGGTCATGAGCTCCTATTTTCTGTTCAACATTGGCTTACATGTGAATGTAGGCAATGCTCAAAGACGCATCACTATTTGTGGCCTGCCTATTTCATCTCAGTCTCTGAACCAAGACATTTAGTTCTCCCTTAGTTTCTTTCTCCAAATAAGGATTGCCTAATAAACATATCTGAAAGGCAAATGTCAAGCCAGAAAAAACAGTTTGCAACGTATATGACAAACTCCTAATACATTTAAGCTTTAAATTTAATATATCAATAAGCAAAACATGAACTAAGAAGTAGGAAGGTGGGCAATGAATATATACAGGCAAATCAGAAAAAAAGAAATATTACTGGAAAATAAATGTACAAACATGTCCAACTTCATTTATAATCAAAGAAATTTAAAAAGTAATAAAATAGCACATTTATCTATCAAATGGATAAAGATTTTTTAAAACAGTACTCTGGAGTATGATATTTGTATTAATAGCTGCATTCATACTGCTTGTATTGTTCAGTTTATCAATTAAAAATTCTTTCACTTTAGGCCAAAAATATATAGATGTATATATAATATAGGAGTTATATGTATACTTAAATTTCATTTATTAAATATTTATATATATATAATTACATATTTAAGTATATTATATATAAAACATTGCCCTGGAGAGGTGAGTATACAAGGAAATAGGATTCTCATAAGCTCTAGTGTGAAGGTAAATTGATATAATATTACTAGATGACAATTCAATTACCTGTATCAAAAAGAAAGACCCCAAACATGCATATCCTTTGACATACCAATTCTAATTCTAGGAATTTATCATAAGGAAATAATCATGGTTATGCACAAAGGTTTATCTACCAATATTCATCACAGCAATATTTGAAATATTGCAAAATTGGAAACTGCCCAATTATCTATCAGTAGGGGTTGGTTAAATAAGTTGTAACACAGCTGAAAAGGGCTTAGCATTATACAAGTTTTTAGCCACAGCTCTGCCTCAAGTCAGGATCTCCGCTTTGCCCTGGGAGTTAATGAAAATAAGACCCACGCTGTCTCTATGTCTCATACATGAGCAGAGTGAAGTCATTATTCCTGTTTGGATATTAGCTAAAGTCACTGTCTTCTCCTGACTCAGAGAAATTCATCCAGAGCAGGGGTGAGCCCTTGAGAGTCAAGGCAAAGACATAGATTCCGCCTTTTTTGCAATTGATTGTGTTCTCCAAGTCTTCTGGTAGGACTGACGTTTTATATCTCCATCCACATGTCACAATAGGTCCGTATTATGATGTTCATCCTTGGGCATGACAATTAAACTGATGATTACATTACATTGCTCAGGGAAGTGTTTGACCAGGGGTCCTCCCTAAGGGAGGTGGGCCGGAGATAAACTACGTTGTATGTCCAGGAAGTCATTCACACCTGTTTCCTTTAGTGACGATGAAAGGCTTATAGGAGTATTTTATATAATAATGTTCTCTTTATTAGGGTGTGAAATTAGATCCTAAAACACTAAAAATGATACCATCTCACCTTTAGTTCTAATGTTCATTTTTTTCAGAGGCTTTTCATGTTTATTTTCCATTTAGACCCTCAATACTAATTGTACAGGATTGTGCAGGATCTATGTCCCACCAAAAAAAGAGCATGAATTTTGGAGTCAGACAGACCTCACTCCCAAAACAAAGGAAAGGAAGTGAAAATGGGTGCAAATGAAGATAAGATTGAAGGTGTGGATGTGGGGAGTTGAGGGGATTCTTTCCTATGGGCTAAATTTTCCGTATGGAGCAGACATAAGGTCATCGGCTAAGAGAGAGAAGGACGTCAGTGAAGTGAGGGAACACCTGCTGTGGAGAGGCGGGGTTACTGCCTGCGAGGAGAGGTTTCAACACTCACCAGCCCTGAAATCCAGTCACGATCTATGTAAGATTCAGGTTCTGGTGCCAGGTGATGGAGAACTCTTTATAAACATACATAAGGCAAAATGACAGGAAGCTAGTTATAATATAAATACAGGTCAAAGACATACTTGTCCTCTGCTATTAATTGGGGAGTTTCAAGCCTTTCAGAATCATATTCTAAAATACCTAAAGCAAAAAGGAGAAGATGAGCAGATTGGTATAATGAAATATGCTCTATCAGATATTCAGAGTGTCATGGTTCATGGCCGGGTCTACAGCTAGCTGTTATATGACCTTGAGCTCATATCATAGGGTCTCTGGGCCTTTTTTCCTCATTCTAAAAAATATCTGATTCTGAGGTCTCTTCTGGAAACTCCTTTTCCTTTTTAGTGACCAAATGATTTGAAAAATGCAGATTTCTGAAATCAGTGAGTTGAGAGATCTGGGTATTTACCACACAAATAGCAATGAAAAACTTTGGCTGCTGATCTGCAAATCTTTCACAGGGCGCCCTCTACCCTAAAATGGGAGGCTCTTACAGGCGGAAGGACTCATGCTGGGTGAAGCTGGAAGCTGTTCAGTCTTTGTTGCTTGTGAAAGCCAAGAGCTGAATTAAATCCGATGGGTCTTTTAAAAAAGAAGAAACAAAACAGATGGATCTTTTAAGAAAAAAGTGTTGGTCAGCTAAAGACTTATTTAAAAACACATGGTCATTCTGCCTTTTGTGGGATCTGAAGACCAAATATAGTATCTGCAGGAGGCATGCTGTTACGGTTTAGCAACTATTTCCCCAAACATGGCTGGGATTCTAAAAATACTAAAGTCTTATACTCATTTTTCTAGATAAAGCTCCACTCAGCCTGTCTTTAGGGATTTGTGAAAATTCCACCCTTTTAGTCAAGTGTCTAATGTCAGAATTTTTGTTTTGCTTTATGTTTTTTTTTTAATTCTCTTACAACTTATTGTCAAACAGTTAAATGAATGCAGTTGCATTACATAGTATAGTATATCCTGCAATTGTGTCAAAATCATCTTAATGAAGGGCTCTGGAATTCCACTGACTGGATTATAGTAATTTTGTGAGTAATTATTCCACCAACTCTGCAGTCGCCATATCCAAATTTATCTGTGCAAATGATTCCAAAAGATTTCAAACCTTGTCAGAATAGAAGTTAAATTTAACCCAGAATCAAACCCTCTGGTAAATTGTGAAGGTCCACTGCTAATAACAAGAACCTAACTAGGTTTGTTTTCGAACATGGGTAATTTATAGAATTGTTGGCATAGGATTGCAATGTTTCTATGTGAAGATAGGAGGCCATTTCTGGAAACTATCATTCACATACTAATTATAGGCCCAACTGGGGCTCTTCAATTGGTAAAGTAGGTGGTGGATTAACCCAAAAACCTGGCCAGCGATGTCTCTCTGGAAGGTCATGAAACTACTTTAAAAGTCAGTGAAGGGCCTCCATGGTGGCGCAGTGGTTGAGAGTCCGCCTGCCGATGCAGGGGACACGGGTTCGTGCCCCAGTCTGGGAAGATCCCACATGCCGCGGAGCGGCTGGGCCCGTGAGCCATGGCCGGGGAGCCTGTGCATCCGAGAGTCCACCTGCCGATGCAGGGGACACGGGTTCGTGCCCCGGTCCGGGAAGATCCCACGTGCCGCGGAGCGGCTGGGCCCGTGAGCCATGGCCGGGGAGCCTGTGCATCCGGAGCCTGTGCTCCGCAACGGGAGAGGCCACAACAGTGAGAGGCCCGTGTAACGCAAAAAAAAAAAAAAGTCAGTGGAAAAACCAGTCAGTTCAGCCACTGTTGAGCTCTTTAATACCAACGATGTTTTTTTAACTACACAACAAAGGTTTGTGGTTCCCTGCAAAAGCTTTCATTTCTTCCCTCCCTCAGCAAAGTCCTATTCATTGTGTTGGGTACCACTTAAACTATGACACTTCATAAAGTTATAATTAGTAACCCTAATTATTTTAAAAATCCGGCCTGATTTGGTTTGGGAAAATAAGTTCCTGATATATCTGTTTCTCTGCTTTTTCTTTCCTGCGTGCTTTAATCAGGAACTTTTCTGGACTTTTACAGGTTTAGGGGCAGTCTAGCCCCTCTGAGTAACCCAGCCTTGTGGCTGCATTTCTGTACAGACTCTCTCTCCACCCCACTGTCCCCACCCCCTGGGAGGGAAAAACTTTAGGAGAGAATTAAAATTTGTATACTATGAGGAAAGTTTTCTCAGTTACCCTTAGGATTTGCTCCTTGTCATTATGTTATTTTGAGAGAGTAGATCATTCTTTTTTGAAAGGGAGGCAAGTGAAAACAAAGAAGATAGTCTATTGCCCTTTGACAATTTGCAGTTTTCTGAAGCAGGAAATTGGAAGGGTGAAGCCCTGATCATCTCCAGGATGATTATTCAGCTGGAGTGTCAGTCCATCTCCCTTGCTTTTTTGCTCCTTTGCCTTTTCTTTCCAGGGCTTGAGGATATTTCATTGCTCCTTAGAACTACCACCTGGTGATGTGCAGAGGAAAAGAAAAGTAATTCAATCTAGTCTGCTTTTAAAATGTAAACAACTGTCCTGCTCTGACTGGGAAGAATTAACAGGTTGAAATTGACAGAGAATCCAAAAAGGAGGTAACAGATCTGAAACTTCCTCACATAGGGACTACACATGATAGAAATTTAGCAAGTGGAGTTTGATAATCCAGATAGCAGTTTTCTACCACCCTTGACTGGTGGTTCTCAGCCAGAAAAGATTTTTCCCTGGCCTCCCTCCCCAAAGGGACATTTGGCAGTGTCTGGAGACATTTTTGATTGTTATAACTTGGGGGTGATATTGGTATCTAGTGGGTAGAGACCAGGAATGCTTAACATCCTGCAATGCACAGGGCAGTCCCCTACAACAAAGAATTATCTGGCCCCAAATGTCAATAGGGCTGAGATCAGAACACCCTGCTGTAGATAAATGAGCATGTGCAATGTCTAATTTTAATATGATAAGAAGTAAGTTAAATCATGTTTTTGATCTTTACTTGACTATATTTAAAATTATTTGTTTACAAATATGTATTTATAGCTCTCTCCATTCAATGCCTATTTGTATTTCCAAAGTTAGTCTAGCTAAGTTTTCTCAACAATTAATATTCTCTATCCAAAAAATTTGAAAGTATCATTAGTCCCTAAGGACTGGAACCTTTAGTGCACTGAAACAAATTCATTTACACAAATCTAATTTGCCCCTAACTTTTAAGAGATTTGCATAAAATCAAGAACACCTGTCTAAGGGACAGCAATTTACTTTGTCCCTCTTCTCCCCTCTTAAATAGATAATAGTATACATTCAAGTTGCCTAAGATTTTTTTCCCAGTCTTTAGAGATATTCTGTTTACTTTGAAATACTGCCGAAAATGAAATAAACACTGTTTTTAAAAAAAGCTCTATAAATAAACATGAGGTTAATCCCCTTAAGAATTTAGACTATGGGCAATTTCCTTCTTGTCACATTCTTAATGGGACCCAGGGACAGAGTTCTTAAGAACAGACGGAAATGTTTGGCTTTCTCTTCGCCTGTGTCAGCCAGGCCCAATCCTCGGCTTACCCAGTCACCAACTACCCTAAAATAACCTCTCCACCTCAAGAGGCCCTCAAAATGCAAGATGGTGGCACAAGAATAGGAGATGAAATTATCAGCATTATCTATAGCAGGGTGGAAATCCAATGTGTTAGACCAAACAAGCTGATCTCGTCACGTTTCTTTTGTGTGTTGGAATGCTGATAGACAACTGCCAAACAGATCTGAGGTTTGAGGCCATAGTTTGAATCTAGTACATAGCTGACTGACTTTGTGGCTGTTTTATCAGAACAACATGTGGTCTGGCCAGTATTCTAAGTGTAGAAAGAGTTCTAAGATAGGAATAACCTAGTGGCCTGCTGTTGTCCAGAACATCTTTAGCATTTCACTTAACCCACTGTGGCAGTTCACAGATTTGTTTGGAATGTCCAAAAGGAGCCAGGAAGCTCTATCCAGTGGAACTTTCTGCAATGAAGAAATGTTACATATCTGCCATAACCAGCTCACTTGATCACTGGCGCTATGTGGCTATTACGCACTTGAAATGTGATTAGTGCACCTAAGGAAATGAATTTTAAATTTTATTTAATTTTCATTTAAATAGCCACATGTCCTCGTGGCTACTATAATAAACAGTGCCAATCTGAAAAACAGTAACTCATTATTCCACATCTTCATTATAGATATCTTGATTCCTTCTTCTTTTCTCTCAATTATAAATATAGCAAAATTAAAGAATGTTTAGAAAATGAAAGGAAATTCTATTCAATACCCGTAATTTCACGAACCTAACAAAATTGTTATACGTTTGGTAAATTTTCAAGGTTTTTTTCTAGGTATTTTTAGATGAGTTCGATATAATTTATCTTATTTTATTTTGCTTTATTTTAATTTTATCTATTATAACCAGCTTTTTTTCACTTAACATTATGAGAGGAATATATTTCTCTACTACTAAATAATATTCACAAGCTATCAGAGTCAATGATTGCCTATTTCTTAGATTGTAGCACCATGATTTGTGTATTTCCTCTGTTTTTGAAATGTTGGGTTCTTTCATTTGTTTGCTTCCTTGCTTGCTTGGTTTTATGGTCAGTATAAAATAATGCTGTAGTAAACATGTGAAAGCATGTTTACATCTCTCCTCTTTAAGATATGTTTACCTGCCAAATGTTTGAGTCTTATTTAGGTAATAATTTACATGGTGAATCATTTCACTACCACAGAATCATTTTGAAAAAGTACTTTTTCACTATTCATGTCAAAAACAGACTATAAAGAAACGAAAATAAATGAAAGCCAAGTCTTTTCTCGCTGCAGCACAATTAATTCAGTAAATTAGGAGACAGATTACTATTCCTTCCCATAGAACAGGAAGAATTGCTGATAAAATGTAACTGTACTCAGGGCTGATGCCATAGACCTCTGCTTTGCAAATGGGGAACAAGTTCCCACACATAAATCCTACAAGTAAAATATTTTACATAGTCAGATCATCTCTAGAATTTATAAAGATAAGACAATTAATGGAAGTTAAATTAAAAAACCCAAAACGCCCCTTTTATTTTGTTCCTTGTAAATACATATAGTTATATATTATTACATCTCCAAACTATCCTTTTTAATTTAAAGTAATATGAATACAGTCCAAGTAAACTGTCACACATCTTATGATTAGGAGTTATTCTGAAGATATTGGCCTAAGACATTTTATATTTTGCATAGTGATAAACTGTCATGAGATTTTTCAATTTCTTTTTAAATAAATTCTATATTCTGGTGGCTCTGATCATCAAAGAGCAGATAGATCCTATTGATAACACAGATAAATTGAAGACATAGCATACTGAATATTAGAACCTTAAAAAAATCAAATGTTCTCATTATTCATAATTTGGGTTCTACTTTCTGTAATATCTTTGTCTTTTTTGAATTAAGATTTGGATTTGAGGGATTGACCATGGACTGAATGACCTTGTGCTCATTAAACATTAGGTTATACCTGTGAAGCAGCTTTGTAAACTGCAAAGTACAGTGAAAATCTAGTATAAATGTTTTGAAAAGTGCTATTTGCTCATCCTATACATGAAAAGGAGACTTTTAAATTGGCTTAATGGAAAGAAATCCAAGACTTTTCTCTCTCTCTTTGGCACACTGAATTTAATAATTTATAGTAGAGATTTACTTTTCCTTCACATACAACAGTAAAAATGTTTGACCTGATAAAATAACGGCATTTAGGGCTTTTATTAGTGATAACTCTCAGGGACATAGATCTTTACTTTGGATATGGAACTTGGGTCTCCAGATAGCAAATCACTGGGACTTTGTTCACTCTATGAATGAAGCACATTGCCAGAAAGTCACTTCCAAAAAATCAAGTGTGTTTACACTGGAAATGTTTGTAAAAGAGCTTGGACTGCCATCCACCCTGTATACACTTTGTGGATTATCTGGGGAAAATATTTAAAAGTTGACTGGTTTTCCTCTGCCACCTAGTTAACTTCTTGCTTTCCTCTCCCAGTGTTTTAAAGAATGCAGACTAAGTTCAGCATTAGTGTACACAACATATCATTGTGAGCTTGATTCTGCTGAAAAAAATAAGAGAAGTAGTCCCAGGGTCATATATAAATGGTTAACCATTACTCATGCCACTGTGATCTGTGGTTCACAGACAATGAAGAGGTGCCTGTAGTTTGCCTCTGCACATCTGTTGTGTCAAGTACATCCCAGGTCGTAAGAGTTTCCAATTTTCAGTTAACAGAACTCACAGTTTTACTTTTCTGAATTGCAGGTGGTTTTCATGAGCCTGTGCAAAAGTTTTTGGGACTGTGGACTTGTAGCCCTGGATGACATTACAATGGAATTGGGAAGCTGCTGGTCTCCAGGTAAGACGCCGGTCATTTCAGCTTTCTTTTGTCTCCCTGGCCGATTCATGGCATGTTCTGTTTCTCTAAGAACGTGCCACGTACATTTAATCTGTGCTAGTCTGTCCTTTGCTTTTCTTGCCAGAAGTGCCTCTCTCATTTAGAAATGATGCCTTGACTGCAGTGTGTGACTTTGTACATATGACTTGACCCCTGTATCTTCATCTATAAGAGAGGTGGTAATACCTACCTGAAAAGTGGGGATAATACACATAAATTCCCTAGTGTAGGACCTAGCACAAAACAGTGCTTTAAAAACAAATACCTTCTATTATAGTTCCTTTGGTTATTATTATTGTTGTTGCCTCAGACGCATGGAGATTTTCAAGAAATATTGATGAAATTGTTATTATACATAGACTAGGCTAAACATATCATTTCTAAATGATAATAAATAAATATTTTCCAAGTGAATTAAATGACAGTGGAACAATGGAGCAAGCATTGATGATAGTGACAAATATTGTGGCTGTGGGTTGGACATTATATCTAATGAGAAAATGGTGCATACCTCAATCCAAATCATTGGTTTCTATCTACTAATTACCACTGCATCCTAAGTCTCAGGGTATCCATTTCTTTAACAAACAGGCAAATTGTGGCATCAATTTGGCACCAGAGAATAATCTCCATGTTTATTTAATTAAAAGATAATTTGTTTGTAGTCAATTTGTGTGGCACTGCAAGAACAACATAAAACAAGATAAAAATCTCTACACTCAAGACGTAGAAAGGGGAATGAGGCTTCATTAGCTTGTAGTGTATATAAAATAAAATGAAGTAAGATAATTATCATGCAAGAGATGGAAAAGATAGGCTGTTTATTAGAGAATCTAGATGTAGGGAGGTACAACCAAAGAAGTCCCCAGGAAGTTGGGAGGTGACACCACTCTAATAATAATCACTATTACGGTTATTGAAGATAGCACCCAAAGACATAAACATTTGTTTTTGGAAATGGAAAATAAGCCTCCAGGTAGCAAAACACCAAGTTCTAATATATATTTAGCTAATATTTATTGAGAACTTCATGTTCTAAATATTTTACATACATCATCTTATTTAATCCTCACAACCCCCTGAGGTGGATACCATTAATATTCCCACATTATAAATAAGAATGCTGAGGCACAGAAAAATTCAGTAACCTGCTCCACACATATTAAGCTATGTCTCCAAAATCACATTTAATTCTTTCACATTCTCCCCCTCCTCCAAATCAGCTATAGAGTTGCTCTGAGGACTCCCTTCACTCCTTCTGGATTTCTGAAGGAAGCTCCTGCATGCCGTTTTATTATTTTTATGTTTCCATAAAGGCAACATACATCCAATTTTCAGAGCTTTATAAGCTCATTCACACAAATAAATTCACAAGTCAGAGAAAGTTTCTTTCTCAAAGTATTCCCATACTTTTTTTTTTTTTTTTTTTTTTGTGGTACGCGGGCCTCTCACTGTCGTGGCCTCTCCCGTGGCGGGGCACAGGCTCCGGACGCGCAGGCTCAGCGGCCGTGGCTCACGGGCCCAGCCGCTCCGCGGCATGTGGGATCCTCCCGGACCGGGACACGAACCCATGTCCCCTGCATCGGCAGGCGGACTCTCAACCACTGCGCCACTAGGGAAGCCCCATACTTTTGGATCTAGATTTCTGATTGTTCTCTGCCTCTCTGGCAGAACCTAGGGTGGAGTCCAGCCTCTAGCCGGAGGCACCAGCGTGGCTTAGGTGGGCTTCTGGTGAGAGGGCTGCCTCTTCATGTGGGGCATGTGGCCGGACGACACCCATACGTGCAGCACGTGCTTCCAGTGAGCCTTGGAATACATATTCATTGAAAGAGCCTCAGCAATCGCAACACCTGCTGTTTCCTTGCAGAGAAGCTTCCAACTCCACCTGGAGAGTGTACTTTCGAACAAGATGAATGTGCATTTACTCAGGAGAGAAGGAACCGGAGCAGCTGGCACAGGAGGAGGGGAGAAACTCCTACCTCCTACACAGGACCAAAGGGAGATCACACTACTGGGGTAGGTGAGTTATGCCACATGGTGCTGTTTCCTAAGGAAACCAGAAATAGCATTCTAGGGGTCCTTTACTGCATTTTGAAATGGGAAAAATGATGTGTCTAGAATGAACTGCACGTGGGATGCTATACATGTGGGGTAGGTAATTCAGTATGTGCATTTAAAATCATTCTTTCTGTTTATTACATTGCTTATATATCTTGCTACAAAACGGATTTAAAGGGCTTACAAAGATATGCACACAAAGATAATTTAATTAGAGGTAGGTTTAAAAATAAAAGAGAGATGGACAACAATGAAAAAAAAGTATATGATGATCTAAACTTAAGCCCAGGACTGAGACCTAGTATAGAAATATGCTGGCAGACAGGGGAGGAGATATATCAGTTTGAGTCCTCACTTTCTAGAAACTGAAAAAGATGGAAAACTCATCTGTAAAACAAGATTTACAGTGTTCTTAGGATAGAAACAGATGAAGCAGTCCACCAATGGGTGGAGGCAATAAGGAGGTGCATTTTCTGTAGAAAATGTATAAACTACAATAAACTAGGCTAAAAGTTGATCTACTTCTTATTATCACCATGTGTCAGCAATTGTAAACAATGTCAGTGATAAGAGTACTCCCTAAAGAATAGACCTTTCTCACTGACCCTCTCCATTTTACTTGGTATACCAGTTGGATAACAGCACATCATTTGGTCCAGAAAAAAAGAACTATCCCTGATACTAAGATTATGGAGATATTTCCTGAAGGGTCCTTACAGAGAGTTGCATCGTGCTGTTTCTTATGGTCTACCTCAAGATAAGTCTAGGGAATAACACCACAGAGCAACCTATAGCATAACCTATTTGTTGAATTGGCTTAATTTGGTAGGGTGCAATCAGGAACAGCTTTGTTTTTTCTTTCCAACACTCTCTTCAAACATACCCTAGAGAATTCTCCCTTCCCCACCCCTTGGCAGATCCCATAGCTTCTCAGTCTGGTTGAGGTATAGGAGCCGCCACACATTCAGGTATGTTAAAAAGTCCAATTCAAATTAAAACTTCAGTTTCTCATTCAATCAAATCATCTTTCTCCCTCAGCATGGGCCTGATTCATAGTGTGGAGATGATAAAAGGGAAGACTCTCTGTGCTTTAACTGTGTTTAACTTCCTCCTCTGCCCCTTATCTTCATGATCATTTAGCCAGGGTGAGTGCAGGAGGAATTAAAAGAAAATAACTTTTAAAGTGTTTGGTGCTATTTCAAATTCTTTCTTGGATATTGAATACATTCTGTTAGGACAGATATCTAAATACTGGCTCTTTGGAGAAGGTATCGAAATACTGCCTCTTTTGCATCTTACCATTTTTGGCACTGTACTCTCTGGCTGATCTCCTATGGCTACCCCCTCTTCCCCTAGCACTTGCACTTACAGAGGTACAACTCACACAGATTTTCTGCTTACATTCCTCCTGGCAGTTTTGACTTGGGTCCTTTCGAGAGCCTTTGGTTCCAGCCACCTTCCCAGTGAGTATCCATTTGGCCTAGGATCCTAAATGCACCTTTGCCTGACTAAGAAGAAGATGTGCAGCTTGGTCCTACCACTGACCTCTCTTTCCTTCCTGTTGCTTCAGAGTCTGGGACAGTGTCGCATCAGTTAGGGATGCTGTTGAAGAGATTCAGCCTTGGTTCGACCAGGTTCCAGCACTGAGTAGAAGATTCTAAGAGAGCTCTAAGAGTGTGTGAGACTATATCTGGAAAGACAAGGAAGTTAAAAAAGATGACAAAAAAAGACTTGTATATGTTAGGACTATTTTGGTTGGGAACAGTTTGTTACCCTTTGTAACAGAAAGAAAGGCCATTTCAGGGCTGACTTCAGGCATAGCTTGATGTAGGGGATAAAACTATGTCACTGGGATCAGTCTCTCTCTCCATCTCTCTGCTCTGGTTTTTCTGAGTTGGCTCCAATCTCTGACAGGCTCTCCTCTCATGGTAGCAAGAAGCTACAGCAGCTGCAGCCTCATGGCCTTTCAACACTGAATCTAGTGAAAAGAGATAACTCAAACCAACAAACAAGAAATGAGTCTCATTAGCTCTGATTGGCAGTGTATTGAGGGCAGAGTACTATCAGATTCCTGTTTGAATCCCCACAGGGCTTACTATTGTACCTTATACACTACAGAGGCTCAAAAATGTCCATGGAGTGAATAAATGAACCTACAAGCCTTCACTGATGTATATAAGAATAACTAACCATTTAGTTAGCAAGACCCCTAGAAAATGTGATAATGAGGAGAAACTAAATTACAAGAGGAGTAGAGAAAGATCAAGAATGAATCAGCTTTAGTTCGAGTCCATTGTAATCACGATGTTGTCTGTATGTATGTTTTTCTGGGGGAGGGAGTTGATAGCTTTTCTTCCATTTCTCAGGAACACCAAGAAGGCTAGCAACAACAGATCTGAGAAGAGGGCCATGCTGTGGTGGACTACCACAGGGGAATCCTCTGGGTAACAGGCCATGCCACGTCTTAGACACGGAAGAGAGGACAAAACAAAAATAGTGAGCAGTGGAGAGAGGGAGTCTCTGAAAAGGGCAAGGAGGGGTCACCAGGCCTGGTTATAACAGACCCATGAACTATGGTATCAAGGCTCCCCACTCACTAGGTATGAGACCTTGAGAAAGTTACTTAAAATCTCTAAGTCTCAGTGATGTCATCTAGAAAATGAGAATAATTATAGCTACTTATCTGTTTGCTTACTTCAAAGGATGGTTGAGTTTAAACTTGTTTAACTTGTAGATGACATTCCACCTCCTCCCCATACACAAAATCTATGAAAGTCTTACAAAAGCACATGCAGGAGAAATTCCATTACTCATCATTTTGCTCCTTTATTTACGTTGTTCCTGGTTTAAGGGCACATGTTAGTTAACTTGGTGTGGCTTTGTTTAAAGAAAATGCTATGATTGTGTTTGCTTTGTCTCTTTGAAAACTTTGAAGACTGTTTCAGCTGGCTGGGGTGAAACTTCATAACAAAAATTGTAATGCAAAAACTTCTTAGTATGTTCATTACTTATTCCAAGAAAATAATTGACACAGTGTACAACACAGAGAATTCTGTTTTTGTATTATTTTTTTCCCCAGTAAATTGCTTCTAGGATTTGCCTTCTTCTGCATCCTTCATTTCACCTGTTTCAATGCAAACTTCCTAAAGGTTCTCAAGACACCTTTCAATTTTCTAACCATATAAAATTTTTTACAGATTGTATCTTTTTATTCCTATGTACAACAATGCAGAGGGGTAGCAAATTTTGCTATGTGTTGCCCAGGGTACCTACAGATATAGCACTGGAGTTTTATGTCTTGGTTTTGTTCTTTAAGTTACTTTAACAGTTATTCTGCTGGGGAAATAATAATATCTAGTGATCATTTATGGAGCGTTTACCACATGCAGGCACTGTGCTGGGACCTTTATATCCTGTCTTAGTCAGTTTGAGTTGCTATAACAAAAATACCATAGACTGAGAGGCTTAAATAACAAACATTTACTTCTCACAGTTCTGAAGGCTGAGAAGTTCAAGATCAAGGTGCTGGCAGATTCAGAGTCTGGTGAGGGCCCACCTCCTGGTTCATAGACAGCAGTCTTCTTGCTGTGTCCTCACATGGCAGAAGAGGCAAGGGAGCTCTCTGAGGACTCTTATAAGGGCACTAATCCCATCTATGAGAGCTTGGCCCTCGTGACCTAATCACCTCCCAAGATCCTACCTCCAATTACCATCATATTGGGGATTAGGATCTCAACATATAAATTTCAATAAATAAACATTCAGTTGATAACACATCCTTACCACAACTTGTAAAGTATGTGAAAGTGCCCATTTTTCATATGAGAAAACTGAAGGTTGGAGAAGTGCCTTTCCAGGGCCACACAGCAATAAGTGGTAGATTAGGGACTGAATCTCAGGAATGTTGGGCTCTAATGTCCATATTCTTTCCACACTGCCTCACCACCAGAGTTTCCCAGCCTACATGATAGTAAGAGACCACACATGACCTGGAACAGTTGTGACAGCTTATACGTGAAAAGCACAATTCTTCACATAGCAGCGTAATCTCACCCCTATTACCCTTCACACCAAAGAGGGGCGTCTGCTCTTGGAAAGGATATATTCAAACTGATGGTAGTTTTAGACATCCACTGAAATGTATCCAGCAGAAAGTATCTAAATTTTTTCTGACCTGTTTCTAGTGTCAGTGAACAAATATTGTCAGTTTAACTCCAGGACTGCAGCCCACACACCCACTGTGTATCCTAAACCTTCAAAGGGTGGCTTCCCCTTTTCCTGGCCTCTAATGGCCTAATGTGGGCTGATATACTGGCTCTCAGATTACAGTATGACTAGGATCACCCATTCAAAAATTAAAGCATAAGCAATTAAAGACCCTTTTAAAACAATTGTTTATTTGTTAAAACTACCAGTGTCATAAGCTACATGTGCATAATGTAAGATGAAACATCTTAGAACTGGGGGCAACCATAAATGTTATTTAGTGTAGGATCTCTACGATCTTGATTTATTCCATATTTTCTGAGGACCCACTATGCATTAGGCACCACATAATTGCCGCAGAATTACAATAAGTAAGATAATAACAGTTAAGTTCTAGAGATGATGGAACCACGCAGAGAGGAACAGTTAGCTCTCCTTGGGAGCGTCTTAAAGAATGAGTGGGAATTCATCAAGAAGAACATCAGGGAGTAGGGAAGCATTTCAGGATGGGGGAATGACAGGTGCAAAGCATGGAGCCATTAAGCAGTATGGCAGCTTCAGGGAACTGCAAGTGATTCTACCTGGCTGCCATGTAGGATACTGTCAGCGGGAATTCCCAAGATAGTGAAGTCTGAGATATAGGCTTGTATGCAGGTAGTACATTTGGAGATGTGATCCCAAGGAGTACAAGTGTGGGGCAAAGGCATCAAAGCAGGGAAAGAGGGAGAGCTGATACGAGGATGCGTCCCTGACTTGGCCACTGCTGTGACCATCTGGCTGCTTGATCTGGTGGGAACAGCTGAGAAACCATGTTGAAGTATGTCTCAGAGCCATCACCCAGGGGAAGAAAGGGAGAAGCATTTGTCCACAGGTTCCCTTCCTGCACTGGCCAAAGATAAGTGTCCATTCAGCATTGGCTACTCTCTCTTCCTTTATTTCTAGGTT
The DNA here is from genome assembly GCF_002837175.3 of Physeter macrocephalus. Taxonomy (NCBI): domain Eukaryota; kingdom Metazoa; phylum Chordata; class Mammalia; order Artiodactyla; family Physeteridae; genus Physeter; species Physeter macrocephalus. The sequence goes on along the minus strand of NC_041222.1, from coordinate 41,565,989 downwards.
ACATTTGCATGGGTGCTGAGTGATTCTGCCGAGGGCCAAGCTCAAAATGACTGCACAAAACTCAGCATCAAATACAGGAAGTAACAGGCAGTTGGCATGGGCCCAAGACAAGGCATCTATCAGGTGCATCTGAGTGAAACTGTTTAAAGACTGTGTAGAATTAGTTGTAGTAATGGTGACTAGAATAAGAGACCAGTGAGACAGAAAATCTGTAGTAGTGAACAGAAGCATCTCATATGGGCACGTCTAGGAAAGTGGTGGGAGATGACAGTGGACAGTCAGATGAGAACCAGATCACCAAGAGCCTCGTCTACATGTTAAGGAATTTGCATATTCATTCTTTGTAGAAAAGGCATTCATTGAAAGGCTTTAAATGGACCATTTTAGTGGTCCCAAAGCAAAATGATGAAGCTTTACTTGATAGTTTTCCCAATAGACATCATAGTAGGCACCACTTTCTTAGCCATCCTGCTTAGGGGCTTTACATCTAACACTATCCTCAACATCTGTCTAAGTGATCACAAAGGTCTGGGAAAATGAGAAGCAGTTCCATCTCAGAAAAGGCTTGAAACCCTTCTCCAGTGGCTCCCTTATAAAGATGAGGGTAGACAGAGGCAAATTGGGGATGAGAGCCAGGACTCAAACACAGTTCTCTTGATTCCGCCTTCAGCTCAGGTGATACGTAAGGTGAGGTCTTGGGCATTTATATTCAGATCAGCTTGAAAATAAACAGGCCAGTACCATGAATGAATGACTTTTGCTGAATGCTGTACAATATGAAAGAGTATCAGCTTCATAAATCAGAGGCCAGGTGTCAAAAACATTATAAGAAAAAGGATTATCACATCTAACTCCTTTATTAGGATAGAATTGGTTCTATATCAGGTAGCTTTTAGTGTATAGCAAACACCCCAAAACTTAGTGGCTTAAGATAATAACCACTTATTTCACTCACTATTCTGCAAGGTGGCAGTTTGATCTGGGCTGAGCTGGGCAGTTCAGTTCTTGGTTGGGCTCCTTCATGCATCTGAAGCCATCTGCCAGGTTAGTGGGGAGCTGGCTAGTTTAGGGGGGCCTCAACTGGGATAACTTGTTCTGCTAGGTCAGATTCAAAGAGTGAGGAAATGGACTCTATCTCTTGATGGGAGGAGCTACTGGATATAGGGAAGGAATAATTATGGCTATTTTTGCAAACAATCTACCATAGATTATATCAACCTTCAAAATGGTCCCTCCTGAATGGGTTATTATTGTGGAATCTTGTAAAGTCACTTGCATTGATGGTAGAAGTGCTAAATTTAGCAAGTAAAAGTATTATGTGACACCCAGTTAAATGTGAATTTCAGATAAACAATGAATAATATTTAGTAGAAGTATGTCCAGATTGTGGACATATTTTTGAGTGCAAGTCATGGAAACAAAGAACATTAAAACCAGAAAGGACCTTAGAAAACACATGGCCTGGAGGTTGCAAATTCAGATGCAGTCATGTGTTAGGAAACCATGTCTTTAGCATGAGGGCTGTTATGTAACACAGTGTGGTGGGGACTGTGGTTTGCTGATGTATGTGCATCATCTAAAGGTACTCAAAATCAAGTTTTAAGAAATTATTGTGATACCTAGATAAGTATCTGCAACCAGGTTTAGCTCAGATGCTCCCAGGTTTTACTGTCTAACTGAGGTTATTTGATTCAACAAAGTGACATAGCTAATTAAAGGGGGGTCTAGGACTGGAACCAGATGATCATGACACCCAGTTCTGCACTCTCTTCCTACACTGAGATGCTTTTCCTTTAGCCTTACTTTGACAACTACTCAGTATTAGTTTAGAAATTGGATTGTAATCCAGGACCCCTAAATACCCATCCAGGGATCTCCTAGATACTACTAGAAAAGTACATTGCTATTCATTTTTTTAAAGTAAAATACTTACTGAAGTATAACATGTACATAGAAAAGTGCTGCAAATTTCCCTCTAAATGCAGTGTTAGCTGTAACCCACCTGTTTTAATAAGTTGTGTTTTCCCTCTCATTCAGTTCAAAATATTTTCTCATTTCCTTTTTTCTTTTATGCATAGGTTATTTATAAGTGTATTGCTTAATTTCTAAATATTTGGGAATTTTCTAGTTACTGTTTTTAATTTGTTTCTAGATAATCCGACTATGCTCAGAGAACATACCCTTAATGATTTCAATCCTTTGCCATTTGTTGAAATGCCCAAAAAAGAGTCAATTTAGGTAAATGTTCTATGTGTGTTAGAAAATCATGTATATTTTGTTGTTGTTGTATGAAGTGGTCTGTATATGTTGACTGAATCAAGCTTGTAATCCTGTCCCTATTTTCTATATTTTTACTGATTTTATCTGTTCAGTTGAGAGGTGTATTAGTTTCCTATTATGATTGTGAATTTATTTCTCCTTTCAGTTCTATCAATTCTTGCTTGTATATATTTTGAACCTGTTATTAGGCATATAGAAATTGTATTTTTTAAACCCCAGAAGATATGACTGGTTTGGTTTCTTCTATATTTATTCACATATTTCTCCATTCCATTAGTATTCATTCCTTCCCGCATTTCCATGTTTCTCTCTTGAATTTTTTTTTTTTTTAGGAAATATTTCTCTTCTGCCAGAAGTATTTTCTTCTGCATCTAGTGTTTTGTTTTGTTTTGGTTTTGGTTTGGGGTTTTGTGTGTGTGTGTGTGTGTGTGTGTGTGTGTGTAAGTCCGCTGCTGATGAATTCTCTCAGTTTTTGTTTGTCTGAGAATGTCTTTATTTTTCCTTTACATTTGAAGGATGTTTTTTGCTGAGAATAGAATTCTAAGTTGACAATCATTTTTTTAATCAGACCTTTAAAGATGTCATTCAGTTGTCTTCTGGCTTCCATCATTTCTATTGAGTCAGTTTTCAGTCATATACTTGTTCCTTTGAAAGTGTACTTTTATTCTCTGGATGCTCTTAATATTTTCTCCTCATGTTTTGTTTCCAGCATTTTAAAATGATTTGCATGTGTGTAGTCTTCTTTGTAGTTATTCTGTTTGGGGTTCATTAAACTTCTTAATCTTTAGGTTGAGTTTTCAACAATTCTTGACCTTTATCTTGTCAAATATTTCTTCTACCCCACTCTATCTCCTCTCTGCCTGAGATTCCAGTTACATGTACATTAAAAGATTTCACCATGTATTATATATCCTTTATGCTCTTTTACAAAGATTTTCTTTTTGTTCTCCGTTTTTCAGTTTGGATATTTTCTATTGACCTATTTTTTTTTAGTTTGCAAGTCTTTTTTGCTATGTCCAGCATGCTGTTAAATTCAATGATTGATTACTTAATTTTAGTAATTCTATTTTTCAGTTACAAAATTTCCATTTTTTTAAATATTAGCTTTATTAAGATAGAATACACACACTATACAATTCACTCTTTTAAAGTATACAATTCTGTGGCTTAGCATATTCACAAAGTTGTGCAACCATCACCACTATCTAATTCCAGAACATTATTATCACCTCAGAAAGGAAACTTGTATACATTAGCACTCACTCCCATTCCCTCCCCAACTCTTGCCACCCCCATCCCTAGATAATTACTAATCTACTTTCCATCCCTATGTATTTGCCTATTCTGGATCTTTAATATAAATGCAATTATACAACATGTAGTCTTTTGATTGGCTTCTTTCACTTAGCATAATGTTTTCAAGGCTCTTACTAGTAGTATGAATCAGCACTTCATTTGGTTTTATTGTGATTATGTTCCAATGCATGGAAATACCACATTTTGTTTATCCATTATTTAGTTGATGAACATTTTGTTTATTTCTACTTTTTGGCTATTATGAATAATGATGCTACGGTATTTGCATACAGGACTTTGTGTGAATATAAGTTTTCATTTATTTTGGTTGTGTTGGATCATATGGTAACTTTATATTTAAACATTGAGGAATTGACAGACTATTTTGCAAAGTGACTGCACAATTTTACATTTCCACAAGCAGAGTGTGAAGGTTTCTCCTTCACACATATTTCTCCATATCCTTATCATACTTGTTGGTTTCTGGTTTTGATTATACCCATCTTAATGGATATGAGGTGGTATCTCATTGTTTAATGTCTGTTTTGTCAAATATTACTATAGCCACTCCATTTCTATTTTGGGTACTGTGTGAGTGACATATCTTTTTCCAACCTTTCACTTTCAACTTATTTGTGTCTTTGAATCTAATGTGTGTCTCTTGGAGGTAGCATATAATTGAATCTTTTGAAATCCATTTTACCTGTCTCTACTTTTTGATTAGAGTGTTTAGTACATCTACATTTAATGTGATTACTAATAAGGTAGAATTTATGTCTGCCTTTTTTCTATTTGTTTTCTGTATTGTATGTATTACAGTTTTTGTTGTTCCTTTATTCCTCTATTACTGCCTTCTTTTGTGTTTAATAGATATTTTCTAAGATAACATTTTAATCTCCTTATTGTTTGTTTTACTATATATTTTAAAAGTTATTTTCTTAGTATTACCCTAAAGATTAACATTAACATCTTAAGACAATCTAGTTTATATTTAATATTGACTTAATTTTTTCATGGTATACAAAACCTCCTCCTTCCTTTGTACTATGATTGTCATGTACATGATATCTTTTACATTATAAGCCCATAGACATGATTTTTAAGTTATTGCTTTATGCAGTTGTCTTTTAAATCAGATATTTTAAAAAGAGAAACAAAAATACATTTATTCTGTCTTTTATATATACCTATATAGTTACCTTTATCAGTGCTCTTTCTTTCTTCATGTGGATTGAGTTATTGTCTGGTGTCCTTTCATTTCAGCTTGAAGGATTCCCTTTAGTAGCTAGTGATGAATTCAGTATTTGTTTGTCTGGGAATGTCTTAAATTCTCCTTTGCTTTTAAAGGATAGTTTTTCTTGATATAGATTTCTTGGTTTTCTTTCAGCACTTTTGAATTATGTCATCTCACTGCTTTCTGGTCTCTTATGTTTTCTGAGGAGGAGTCAGATGTTAATCTTATGGAGGATCCCTTGTACATGATGAGTTACTTGAGTCACTTTTCTCTTACTTTCAAAGTTTTCTTTGTCTTTGTCTTTCAGCAGTTAACTGTGATTTTTCTAGATGTATGTCTCCTTGAGTTTATCCACTTAGAGTTGTTTGACCTTGGGTGTGTAGATTAATATTTTTCATCAGGTTTGGAATATTTTTGGCCATTATATTTTTTAAATGTTCTTTTTGCCCCTTCCTCTCTTTCCTTCCTTCTGAGACTCCCATTGTGCATATGGTAATACACTTGATGCTGTCCCACCAACCTCTGAAGCTCTGTTCATTTTTCTTCATTCCTTTTCCTTTGTTCCTCAGATTGGATAATCTCAGTATACCTGTCTTCATGTTTACTGCTTCTTTCATCTGCTAGTTCCAATCTGTTGTTGAGCCTCTCTTGTGAATGTTTCATTTCAGTTATTGTGCTTTTCAAATCCGTAATTCCTAGTTGGTTTTTTATAAATTCTCTTTTTAATGATACTCTCTATTTGGTGAGACATCACTCTCATACTTTCTTTTAATTCTTCAGACAGAGTTTTTTTAAATTCTTTGCACATATGTATAATAGCTGACTTAAAGTCTTTGTCTAGTAAGTTCAATTATAGGCTTCCTTAGAGACAGTTTCTAATGACAGCTTTTAATCTTGTGTATGAGCCACAGTTTCCTGTTCCTTTGTGTGTCTCATAATTTTTGTTGAAAACTGGTTATTTTTAATACTACAATGTGACAGCTGCCCCTCCTCCCAACATTTTGTTGTTGTTGTTGTTATTGCTGTTGTTCCTGCTACTTGTTTGTTTAGTGACTTTCCTGAAATAATTATCTAGAGTCTGTATTCTTTATTGTGTGTGGCCACTGAAAAATATGCTCAGCTTAACCATCAACTAACGACTGAAGAGAGATTTTTCTTAAATGACTTGAACCAGTACATCTCCCAGCCCTTGCAAAGGTGCTCTGTGTTTGTATTGGGGCATGGTTTCAATGCTCAAGTAGACAATTTACATCTCTGCTAGCCTTCACTTTTTTCTTTTTCAGAGACTCAAAGTCAGCCAGCTTAGGACCTTCTCAGTTCTCTCCTGGGTATGTGTATATCTCTGTACATGTGCATCGTTTTCTAGATTGAAAAGAATATTTTGGAGTTTTGCAAAGCCCCCCACAGACATACTGTTCCCTAATTTTTTTCTTGGAAATTTTTTTGTCAGCCTTTTGTTAGTTTCCATTGTTAATAGCACCTTAGGCAATTGCAATGTTAAACAATTGTTTGATTGTTCTTGGCAAATGCCCGTGAGATAAGGCTGTTCATACAGAATAAGGTTTACCTCAGTCAGGTTAAATAAAGACAAGGTGTGGGAATGAAACTTGCCAAGCAGGTCAAGTAATGACAGTTTTCTGTATGTATATATGTATGTGTGAATATTTATCTATATAGTATATAGATATATAGATATGGCACTGGAATGCTGTTCAGGCATAAAAAAGAATGAAATCTTGCCATTTGCAACAACATGGGTGGACCTTGATTGCATTTTGCGAAGTGAAATAAGTTAGAGGAAGAGAGATGAATGCCATATGTGCTCACTTATATGTGGAATCTAAAAACAAAACAAAAGACCAAATTCATAGATATATAGATAGATTGATGTTTGCCAGAGGTGAGGTGTGGGGGGTGGGTGAAATGGGTAAAGTGGTCAAAAGGTATCAACTTCCAGCTATAAAATAAAGTCATGGGTATGTAATGTACAGTATGGTGACTATAGTTAGCAACGCTGTAGTGCATGTTTGAAAGCTGTTAAGAGAATAGGTCTTAAAAGTCCTCATCACAAAACACACATACACAATTTGTAACTGTGTGTGGTGATGGATGTTAACTAGACTTGCTGGAGTGATCATTTTTAAATATATACAAATATCAAATCATTATGTTGTACACCTAAAACTAATATAATGTTTATTGACAATTGTATCTCAATTTTAAAAAAAGGAAAAAAAGAATTTGGGTAGTCTTAGTCTTGGGAAGGCAGAGGAGAGGAAGGGCATTGCTTTGCTAAATGTGGATCACTTTAAATGTTTTGCCTTATCTTTTCAATCTATCCTCTATTGTTGAGGCCAGTAAGGAAATGTAAAACCTCAAAATGAAATTTTAAACAGAGATTCCAATGGAGTAAAAAAGACTTTGTTGCATAGTCACGACTTAGCTCACCATTTCCTTCGAGGGAGAACTACTGGCTGTTCTATTTCTGAAGAGGAGAGAGTGGAAGGTACACAGCAGAGTCCAGAAGAAATTCCATCCTGGCGGATGAGAGACTCCCTCTTGCGAGAGCACCAGAATCACAACCAACTGCTGAACAATCATCGTCAGGAAGACACTGGAACTCACCAAAAAAGATACCCCACATCCAAAGACAAAGGAGAAGCATCAATGAGACGGTAAGAGGGGCACAATCACAATAAAATCAAATCCCATAACTGCTGGGTGGGTGACTCACAGACTGTAGAACACTTATACCACAGAAGTTCACCCCCTGGAGTGAAGGTTCTAAGCCCCACGTCAGGCTTCCCAACCTGGGGGACCGGCAACGGGAGGAGGAATTCCTAGAGAATCAGACTTTAAAGGCTAGCGGGATTTGATTGCAGGACTTCGGCAGGACAGGGAGAAAAAGAGACTCCACTCTTGGAGGGCACACACAAAGTAGTGTTCGCATCAGGACCCAAGGGAAGGAGCAGTGAAACCATAGGAGACTGATCCACACCTACCTGCTAGTGTTGGAGGGCCTCCTGCAGAGGTGGGAGGCAGCTGTGGCTCACCATGGGGACAAGAACACTGGCAGCAGAAGTTCTGGGAAGTACTCCTTGGTGTGAGCCCTCCCAGAGTCTGCCATTAGCCCCACCAAAGAGCCGGGTAGGCTCCAGTGCTGGGTTGCCTCAGGCCAAACAACCAACAGGAAGGGAACCCAGCCTCACCCATCAGCAGACAAGCGGATTAAAGTTTTACTGAGCTCTGCCCAACACAGCAACACCCAGCTCTACCCACCACCAGTCCCTCCCATCAGGAAGCTTGCACAAGCCTCTTAGATAGCCTCATCCCCCAGAGGGAAGACAGCAGAAGCAAGAAGAACTATAATTCTGCAGCCTGTGGAACAAAAACCACATTCACAGAAAAATAGACAAAATGAAAAGGCAGAGGACTATGCACAAGATGAAGGAACAAGGTAAAACCCCAGGAAAACAACTAAATGAAGTGGACATAGGCAACCTTCCAGAAAAAGAATTCAGAATAATGATACTGAAGATGATCCAGGACCTCGGAAAAAGAATGGAGACAAGATTGAGAAGATGCAAGAAATGTTTAAAAAGACCTAGAAGAATTAAAGAACAAAAAAACAGAGATGAACAGTACAATAACTGAAATGAAAAATACACTAGAAGGAATCAATAG
>NC_041222.1:41509930-41556446 GCF_002837175.3 Physeter macrocephalus | reverse complement strand
AATCAAAAGAAAGCTGGAGTAGCAATACTCATTTCAGATAAAATAGACTTTAAAATAAAGAATGTTACCAGAGACAAGGAAGGATACTACATAATGATCAAGGGATCAATCCAAGAATAAAGATATAACAATTTATAAATATATATGAACTCAACATAGGAGCACCTCAATACATAAGGCGAATGCTAACAGCTATAAAAGAGGAAATTAACAGTAACAGAATAATAGTGAGGAACTTTAACACCTCACTTACACCAAGAGACAGATCATCCAGACAGAAAATTAATAATGAAACACAAGCTTTAAGTGACACAAAAGACCAGATAGAGACAATTGATATTTATAGGACATTCCATCCAAAAACAGCAGGTTACACTTTCTTCTCAAGTGCACATGGAACATTCTCCAGAATAGATCACATCTTGGGTCACAAATCAAGCCTTGGTAAATTTAAGAAAATTGAACTTATATCAAGCATCTTTTCCGACCACAGCACTATGAGATTAGAAATCAATTACAGGGGAAAAAACGTAAAAAACACAAAGATATGGAGCCTAAACAATACATTACTAAATAACCAAGAGATCACTGAAGAAATCAAAGAGGAAATGAAAAAGTACCTAGAAACAAATGACAATGAAAACACAATGATCCAAAACGTATGGGATGCAGCAAAAGCAGTTCTAAGAGGGAAGTTTATAGCAATACAATCCTACCTCAAGAAACAAGAAAAATCTCAAATATATTTAACAATCTAACCTTACACCTAAATGAACTACAGAAAGAAGTATAAACAAAACCCAAAGTTAGTAGAAGGAAAGAAATCATAAACATCAGAGCAGAAATAAATGAAATAGAAACAAAGAAAACAATAGCAAAGATCAATAAACTAAAAGCTGGTTCTTTGAGAAGATAAACAAAATTGATAAACCTTTAGGAAGAAATAGAAAATAGGAACAGACAAATCACAAGTAATGTAATTGAAACTGTGATTAAAAATCTTCCAAGAAACAAAAGTCCAGGACCAGATGGCTTCACAGGTGAATTCTATCAAACATTTAGAGAAGAGCTAACACCCATCCTTCTCAAACTGTTCCAAAAAATTGTAGAGGAAGGAACACTCCCAAACTCTTTCTACGAGGCCACCATCACCCTGATACCAAAACCAGATAGAGATACTATAAAAAGGAAAATTACAGACCAATATCACTGATGAATATAGGTGCAAAAATCCTCAACAAAATATTAGCAAACAGAATCCAACAACACATTAAAAGGATCATACACCATCATCAAGTGGGATTTATCCCAGGGATGCAAGGATTCTTCAATATATGCAAATCAATCAATGTGATACACCATATTAACAAATTAAGTAATAAAAACCATAAGATCATCTCAATAGATGCAGAAAAAGATTTTGACAATATTCAACACCGATTTACAATAAAAACTCTCCAGAAAGTGGGCATCAAGGGAAACTACCTCAACATAACAAAGACCATATACGACAAACCCACAGCAAACATCATTCTCAATGGTGAAAATCTGAAAGCGTTTCCTCTAAGATCAGGAACAAGAAAAGGATGTCCACTCTCGCCACTCTTAAGACCTGTACTCAGAAAACTATAAGACACTGATGAAAGAAATCAAAGAAGACACAAACAGATGGAGGGATATACCGTGTTCTTGGATTGGAAGAATCAATATTGTGAAAGTGACTATACTGTGCAAAGCAGTTTTTGGACTACAGATTCAATGCAATCCCTATCAAATTACCAGTGGCATTTTTTACATAGCTAGAACAAAAAATCTTAAAATTTGTATGGAGACACAAAAGACCCCGAATAGCCAAAGCAGTCTTGAGGGGAAAAAAGTGGAGCTGGAGGAATCAGACTCCCTGACTTCAGATTATACTACAAAGCTACAGTAATCAGGACAATATGGTACTGGCACAAAAACAGAAATATAGATCAATAGAACAGATAGAAAGCCCAGAGATAAACCCACACACCTATGGTCAACTAATCTATGACAAAGGAGGCAAGGATATACAATGGAGAAAAGACAGTCTCTTCAATAAGTGGTGCTGGGAAAACTGGACAGCTACATATAAAAGAATGAAATTAGAACACTCCCTAACACCATACACAAAATGAACTCCAAATGGATTAAAGACCTAAATGTAAGATCGGACACTATAAAACTCTTAGAGGAAAACATAGGGAGAACACTCTTTGACATAAACCACAGCAAGATATTTTTTGACCCACCTCCTAGAGTAATGGAAATAAAAACAAAAATAAACAAATGGGACCTAATGAAACTTCAAAGCTTTTGTACAGCAAAGGAAACTATAAACAAAATGAAAAGACAAAGACAACCCTCAGAATGGGAGAAAATATTTGCAAATGAATCAACAAAGGATTAATCTCCCAAATATATAAACAGTTCGTGCAGCTCAATATTAAAAAAACAAACAACCCAACCCAAAAATGGGCAGAAAACCTAAATAGACATCTCTCCAAAGAAGACATACAGATGGCCAAGAGGCACATGAAAGGCTGCTCAACATCACTAATCATTAGAGAAATGAAAATCAAAACTCCAATGAGGTATCACCTCACACCTGTCAGAATGGCCATCATCAGAAAATCTACAAAGAATAAATGCTGGAGAGGGTGTGGAGGAAAGGGAACCCTCTTGCACTGTTGGTGGGAATGTAAATTGATACAGCCACTATGGAGAACAGTATGGAGGTTCCTAAAAAATCTACAAATGGAATTACCATATGATCCAGCAATCCCACTGCTGGGCATATACCCAGAGAAAACCATAATTCAAAAAGACACATGCACTCTAATGTTCATTGCAGCACTGTTTACAATAGCCAGGTCATGGAAGCAACCTAAATTCCAATTGACAGATTAATGGATAAAGAAGATGTGGTACATATATACAACGGAATATTACTCAACCATAAAAACATATATGTGGAACCTAAAAAAATGGTACAGATTAACCGGTTTGCAGGGCAGAAATAGAGACACAGATGTAGAGAACAAACGTATGGACACCAAGGGGGGACAATGGGGGTGGGGGGGGGGATGAATTGGGAGATTGGGATTGACATGTATACACTAATATGTATAAAGTAGATAACTAATAAGAACCTGCTGTATAAGAAATAAATAAATAAATAAAAAGAATTTGGCACATGCCTCAAGGGAAGATTGCTCAGTCTGCTGTGTGTATCTTTTCTCACAAAACTTGATCCTCAAGTCCCGGCTGCTTTTGCAGCCCTGAACTCCAGTTTTTATCATCCCACAGTGAGAACTGTTGGTTTCTCTGCCTCTTAGCTGCCCTCTGCTTAACTTCTAAACTGAATAGGCAAATGCCCCAGTGGGGAAAGCAGCTTGAAGAATGTTGAGTTCACTTCACTGACCTTCCCTTGTCTCAGGGATCTTGGCCCCTCAAGTTCTTGCTGCTTGGGAGGCTCTCTGACAACTTCAAAACAGATGTTTTCTAAAAAAAATTTATCCATTTTAAAAATAATTTTTCTCAGCAGATGTGTAGGTCAGCTACAAGTTACTCAACACATCCACAAGGGGATGTTGTGGATTTCATTTTTTAGCATCGTATATTTAAGAGCATGATTGTTATACTCAAAATTTGAAGACATTTGCTCTTCTCTTCTGCACTACAAACCAACCCATCATAGTGTTTTTGAATGAGCTCTATGTGTCTCTGGTCTCTTTCAACTGTATTCTTTTGTTGATATTTCCTGGTTATTCTACCCAAGGTCTTGCTGTATCTGATATTATGTTATTGCACTGTGTTCTGTCTTTGGCAAGGAGTAGTAAAAGCAGAATATTAAAATTTACATTTATACTGCCTTTGGCTATGAACTGTCTGAGAGACTATTCTACTTCTTTCCCTTTATAACTCTCAATCTTGAGTAATAAATATTGGGGACAACTATCATGGTAAAAAAAATACTGAAAATGCCTTTTAAATTTAATTATGGTAGAAACCACTTAACAATTACCTCCTATTTTTTTATTTTTTCATTTCATTTTATTTATTTTTGGCTGCGTTGGGTCTTTGTTGCCGCATGCAGGCTTTCTCTAATTGTGGTGAGCGGGGGCTACTCTTCATTGTGCTGTGCAGGCTTCTCACTGCGGTGGCTTCTCTTGTTGAGGAGCATGGGCTCTAGGTGCGTGGGCTTCAGTAGTCGCAGCACGCGAGCTCAGTAGTTGTGGCTTGTGGGCTCTGGAGCACAGGCTCAGTAGTTGTGGCGCACGGGCTTAGTTGCTCTGCGGCATGTGGGATCTTCCCGGACCAGGGCTCGAACCCATGTCCCCTGCATTGGCAGGCAGACTCTTAACCACTGTGCCACCAGGGAAGTCCACCTCCTATTTTTTTTTTAAAGAAGTGACTTACATAGTAAATGTACTTACTGTTGCTTAGATGAATGTCACTGGAATTCTCTTCAACAGGGATATGGTCTGAAGTAATAAGAAAATTTAATTGGCTTAGTAACAGTTCATAGATTTAAAGGATGCTGGAGGCAGACAAGATCTTATAGATCAGTTTAGACAACATACACATTTTCAATATTAAAGCACTGAAACTCATTCAAAGTAATTTTAATTATTGTCTGCTTGGATCCTGGGAGAGCAATAGCAAACCTGCCTGTGATTAGATGTACAATTTAAACAATAATGAAATTACATCCAAAAAGGTCTTCTATTGCCTGCATTGTTGAGTTTTTGCTATTTTTACATTTAGTCCTAGCAATCTTTTCTATGTCTCTTTTTTTCAAATACAGGCAGTAAAATAATGGCAGGGTACAAAAATGGCTGAATTTCTTATTCTATACTTTAATAAAGTGATAGGTTCAAATGCTGGGCCAGCAACAGTATCTTTCTCTTTGATGACTGGAGGGTATTTGTTAGGTGTTAGTGACAGCAGAATCTTTTTTTTTTTTTTTTTTTTGCGGTACGCGGGCCTCTCACTGTTGTGGCCTCTCCCGTTGCGGAGCACAGGCTCCGGACGCGCAGGCTCAGCGGCCATGGCTCACGTGCCCAGCCGCTCCGCGGCATGTGGGATCTTCCCGGACCGGGGCACGACCCCGTGTCCCCTGCATCGGCAGGCGGACTCTCAACCACTGCGCCCCCAGGGAAGCCCCAAGTCCTTGTCTTTTAAGAATTTTGGTACTAATATCCAGACATGTAATGATGCTACCCAACTAGGCTGTAACTATCGGGGCAATTAGCTCCAGATTATTAAAATCTCCAATCTCCCTCAATCTTTTCATAACTTATCACACTAGTTTCTGATATTGTCAGACCCTACTTACACAAGAGAAGGCTTCTATGACAGGCTTTAAAAAAAATAGTGGTAAAATATGCATAACGTAAAATTTACCATTTTAGTCATTTTTACATATATAATTCAGTGGCATTAAATACATACACCTTGTTGTGTAACCATCACCACCAACCATCTCCAGAAATTTTTTTCATTTTCCCAAACTGAAACTCTGTACCCAGTAAATAATAACTCCTCATTTATGACGGAGCTTTAAAAATCATTTAAAAGATATAGTAAAGAACAATTTTAGAGAGACACATTTAGCAGTTGTTCTTCCCAAAGCATTGATATCTTTTTTCCCTGATTGTTAAGAATCCTCTTTCAGCTTAATAAAGCAGCTAGCTATTCATTCCACATGCCCCCCACTCCTTCCTGGCCCTGGTGAGAGGAGGCTGCAAGACTAGAGGAACAGCTGCTTCACTGCTCCAAATTACAAATATGGTGTGTGTCTCAACACATCACAGCTGCTGAGCAAAGAACAGATGGGACCCTGATCTCCCAGTAGACCCATTGGAACCCCCGTCTTGAATGTTAAACAGTGATCCACAGAGAGAAGGTGATTTGTTTTCTCTAGTTAATAATCCCTTCTGCAGACTGGAATCCTTCATGTGCAGGAACACGTAAGCCAGTCTGAGGTTTCAGCGCTGGGGCTCCTGGCTCCAATCCATAGCTTTTGTTTGCTGAGACAGACAGCATTTGGAGTTGGAATGTGGCAAAGCTTGTCAACACACAGGGCTTTTCTCTGCTTTCCAAACACATGTGAGGCAGACTGGCTCTCCGTGAAGCTGTGATCTTTTCTGGGGAAAGGAAATGTCACATGCAAGTCAAGAAGAAAAACATATTTGGAATCAAGAGGAATAATTGGTCTGGGCATCAAAGGGACAAATTCTGATCAGTTGACAAATATGTTACAATTATTTTTAGGTATAGATGTTGATCTAGATTAGTCTAAATCAGTATTGCCTTATGGAATATGCATATGTGCTTAAAATAGAAACCGTTTTAAAAAAAAAACAAAAACCTGAAGGATTTTTGGAACGGTCAGCATTACTCAAGAAAAGCAGACTGGTGCCTGTGCCCCAGAAAGGCACAGTTATACTGACATTCCCCTGGATGTTATCCCTCTCTTCCAAAAGCTGCACAATTACACATGTCAAACACCTTAGGAGCTTTCCTTTCATCCTTCATGGTACTAAACACAACAGTCTCTGGAACTGGAAACCTTAGGTAACGGCTTCAGTCTGATACCCAAGACCCAGAGACGCATGAGCTGAAAGCATTACCAGAGTAATGCTTCATCCAGTTGAGGCTAAATGATTAGTGCACAGTACTCACGAAAGAAAAAATTCAGTTCGATAATCCTGGAGGTGATTAGAGATTTACCTCTCTTCCAGGATCTCAGACTATTTTGGCCAGGACTCATGTCGTTATCACTGGGACACACACTATCATCACTAGACAGAAGATACTTCTTGGGTCGTCTCTCACTTATGATGGATCTATTGCTTCCTTTCCACTCTGAAAAGACTTCATGTTTTAGACCCACAATAGTCTCTACTTTCCAGTTTCCCAGTGACAGCATCTTTCAGAGGAGCCCTTCCCGCCCCACAATTGAATGTTTCATCTTTAGCCAAGGTCCTTTTCTTAGGATTCAAGTAGGCTTTTGAGAGCCCCAAAGCCAGGCACCAAAGTTATTTTTCTTTGACTTTCTTCTTATTTACCTAAGAATTATTTCTGGAGGAAATATTTTTTAATTTAAACATGCATTAAAGTAGGGTTTCAGTTCACTGTGCTATACTAACTTATGTATAGGATAGTATGGAATACCTTTGTGCATAGTAGGTGATAAACCATGGTCATTTCATGCTTTGACCTTATTTTCCATGGAATTAAATTAAATACACCCTTCTGTAAGGATTTTGTGTATCTGTATTTGTTTATATCTAGCCTCGCTTAAGTTAGAAAATATTAGAGAAAAGAACAATCAAATTTCCTCTCATTGCTAAACGTGTAAAAACCCCAGTGCTTCTTGTGTAGCAATTTTATTGCCAGTGAAAGAATGAAGATAATGAAGTTAAGAATGTGTGTTTGGTTAAAAAAAATACATCAGATGGTGTGGAACTAGCTTGAGAACACTTGCTTTGATATGACTTTAATTTTATCAAAACTTGCTCTTGTTCCAGCTTTGCCTTGGAGCATCCTAGTCAAGTACACGTCTCATTGCCAAGATCCTCATGCAACTGGAGGGACCTTGGTAGAGCCATGTGCTTTGGAAATGGTCAAACTGGTCTGTGGCTTAGAGCTGTGGAAAAAATTCATTTGTTCATTCAACAAATATTTATTGAGCATCTACTATGTTCCAGGCACTGTTCTAGGACCTGGAGGCATAGTGAAGTAAACAAGGAAATAGCTCTGCCTTTGTGTGTTCCAGAGGAAGGAGACAAACATAAAAAATAGGAAAATCATACAGTATGTTAAGAGGCAATTAAATGGTGTGGAAAATAATAAATTAGGGTATAGAGAAAGAGGGGTGCCAGAGGAAGGGAATTGCTATTTGAAATGGTGTAGTCAGAATAGGCCTAATAGAAAAGGTAATATCTGAGCAAAGAGTTAGAGGTGAGAGAGTGAGATCTGAGATTATATGAGAGAAAAGCCATTCCAAGCAGAGCTTAGCACACACAAAGGCCCTGAGGTGTTAGTATACCTACCGTATTCCAGGAACAGTAGGGAACTCAGTGTGACCACACAACCCAGAGTGAGGAGAAAGGTGATAGGAATCAGAGAGCTAAGAGAATGAGCAGGAGATTGTATGGGGCCCTAAACATTTTCAGGCATTCAGCTCTCCCTCTGAGTGAAATGCTGAGCCGGTGGAAGGTTTTGAACAGAGGAATGGTAAAATTTAGCTTTTGTTTTACATTTTTTTTTTTTTTTTTTTTTTTTGCGTTATGCGGGTCTCTCACTGTTGTGGCCTCTCCCGTTGCAGAGCACAGGCTCCGGACGCACAGGCTCAGCGGCCATGGCTCACGGGCCCAGCCGCTCTGCCGCATGTGGGATCCTCCCGGACCGGGGCACGAACCCGTGTCGCCTGCCTCGGCAGGTGGACTCTCAACCACTGCGCCACCAGGGAAGCCCGCTTTTGTTTTAGAAGGTTTACTGTGGATGCTATGTTGAGATTAGATTGCAGAGAACAAGGGTAAAAGCAGGCAGACTAGTTGGGAAGTGTTGTATTAATCCAACTGAGAAATGATACTGGCTCAGACCAGGGGGTAGCAATGGAGGTGGTGAGGAGAAAAATGACTGGATTCTGGACATATTTTGAAGGTAGAACCAACAGGAATTCCTGAACATCTGGATGTGAAGAGTGAGAGGAGGTGAAGAGTGGCATATGATGGCCAGGTTTGGGGCCTGGTCAACTAGAAAGGGTAGGATCGGCTTTAGGGCAAGGATGTTAGGAGCCTCGTTTTGACCATGTTCAGTCTGAGATGTCTACTTGACAATATGTGGAGATGTCTCTTAGGCACTTTAAATAAACAAGTCTGGATTTCAGAAAAGAGGTTGGAAATTTAAATTTGAGATATGACAACACAGAGCATTTAAAGCCATGAAACAAGATGAGATCACTGAAGGAGTGAGTGAGAATAGAGAAGTTCAAAAACTGGGCCTTGGAGCACTCCAGGGTCAAGAAGTCAGAGAAGAAAGGGTGAACTAGCAAAGGAGTAAGCAGTGAGGTGGGGGAAAAACCAGGAGAGATCAGGGCCCCACAGACCAAGATAAGAAAGTCCTTCTAGGAGGCAGGAGTGATCTACTCTGTCCAATGCTACTGATGACAATGACAAGGACTGAAAATTGACCACTGATTTTAGTAATGAGGATGTCATTGGTGAGCACACCAGAAACATGACAATATTTTCCCAATATTTTAGAGCAGATCATGGGGATGACTGGTTGATGAAGCCCACACCCCATTACTCTGATCGCCCAGTTTTTCAGGGTGATAACTTTACCGAGTGAAACGCTGGGGGAAGGGTTTGCACAGTGCACACTATTTGATAAGACCAAATTGGGCAGGACTCTTTCTCCCACCCTTTTAATAGCATGTAGGATTCTCAGGTCTTTATGGAAATGAGGGAAAGGAAGAGGAGGAGTGCCTTGAAGGAGCATAGGTGGAGCTTCTGATCAATTCTGGTTGGGGTATCTCAAGCACTGCCTTTTGGGAAATGAATAGACCTCATTGATTAAACCTCAGACTATAAAGATGCTCTAGAACCCATTTCATTTGCATGCATTATTTGGGATCTCTTTTTTCCCTCAATGTGGCCATTAATTTCTGTGTGAAATAATAGATAACAGTATGTAAAAATTATTTTTACATTGTGTATGTAAAAAAATCAATATTGGCAAAGAAGACAGTGAAATCACATACAAAAACCTGTGCATAGTTTTTCAGGTAGAAGAGATATAAACTTTTCATCAAATGAGCAAAGATTAAGAGCTACTTATATAGAGTGCAAGGCTTTTTTTAAAATGAGCCACAGGTGCACAGAATTATATTATGGCTGTATTATTCGAGAAATTACTATTAATATATTGCCTGTTTCAGTAGCTTCATGGTAATTATTTAATACCAACCAGCTCTATTTTGGGGGGCGGGGCTGATCTGTAGTTATGTCCCATTTCTGTGGTGTAAATACTTCCATCATGGCCTATTTCAAACTACCAATGTGAACTCATTTGGACCTACCAACAGAAATCACACAATTGACCATTGAGAGCCAGTGGAAACAGGCTCCAACACACCACTGCCTTATTTACATGTGAACTAATTCTGCTTCTGTCTGAAACCAGCAAATTAAAAAGCAAACTAAAATTAGGAAAGGAAAATGGAAATGTAAAGTGTTATATAATTAACATGTAGTATATGATGTATAGTATATAGTATAAGATATATAATATATAAAATGTCATATATAATTATATTAAATATTATATAATTATGTTTTCAAGAAGTGTCACAGAAAACCTCAGGAAAGAAGGCAGGACAGTAAACTCATATTTGAATATATATTACATGTGAGCATATGTCACACACATTATTTAATTCTCACAACTCTGTAGCACAGGTTTATTAATCCTTATTTTTAAATTGGAAATAGGTTCAGAGAGGATCATCCATTAGACCACAGTCACACAGACAACAAATGTTAGAGCCAAGACTTGAACCCAGATCTACCTGACTATTCCCCTAAACCAATGTCTAGAAGCTCAGAATATTGTCCACGAATTAGTAGGATAAATTCAGATATGTTAATTGCCACCACAGTGGCACAATACTAGTATATTTATTACCTCCTGTATATTAAACTGAATTGTAAATTATTACATGAAAACACTTATTTTGATGGTCTAAATTTTGTAGCATATTTATCCTCCTTGGATTTTACATATTCTCCAAAATTGTAAAATCCTTTATCAGTACTGTAGTCAAGTCATCCATTGACTCTGATTTGTTTCCAAGAACACTACTCAAAAGAAAAAGAAGAGGGGAGGGATAAATTAGGAGTATGGGATTAAGAGATACAAACTGCTATACATAAAATAGATAAGCAACAAGGATTTACTGTACAACACAGGGAACGATATTTAATATCTTATAATAACCTATAATGGAAAATAATCTGAAAAAATATACATGTATATATAAGAGAAAGAAGCGAATATAACTGTGTCCTTTTTAACAATACCTGACGTTGCATTGCTGTCAAGGCTACTACATGTACATCGAGGCTTCCCACATGGTGTATGGACAAAAAGCACGACTCTCGTCCAGGCCTCTGCGAGGAGTCACTGGAAAACACTGCTTGACATTTTTCTACCACATGTATGGAGCAGGGACTGGCCTCCTGAATGTTTATTTGAAAAAGGAAGGTGACAGTGAAGAGTCCCTTTTATGGAGAAGAAGAGGTGAGCAGAGCATCTCCTGGCTACGAGGGCTGATTGAATACACCTGTGAGAGGCGACACCAGGTAAGCCAAAAGAGATAAGAATCAAGTGATGGGAAATGTTCCTTTAACCTTCTGATGCTCTTTCTTTTTCTTGCTACCATCAAGAATGTTTTGTTCTTTTTCAGGGTCATAGATAAAGGCAGTACTTGTTTAAGAGTAAAAATAATTAGTCTATATTGACTGAACCTAAGCAGTGAATGGGAAATTAGGCAGAAAGAGAAAGCTTTGGGTATTTATGCATAAAGTGATTTTTGCAACTCAGTGATGAAAGTGTGTCTATTTTTGTCTTGGTGCGTTATGAGTGTCAAGTATATTCTGTGTATCCTGCAAACCTCCAAAACAGTCTCTCTTTCTTCGAAACATGGTGTTACCTAATTAGTTGTTGCAGCTGCATCTTTCACTCATCATTAGCCACAGGCAAGGGCTTTTGTTGTAAGCTTCTATTTAACAGAGTATGTGGTCAAGAGTAAATTTTTAAGCCTCCGTCCGCACTGATGCAGAAGAAACTAGTCTTGATCCTATGTCCTGGGTCTCCCTTTGGGTCTTCTCACGGGCGGTAGAAGACCTCCATCCTACGGGATCCCAATTATAAGGGAATCTGGACAGCAATAAGAAAGAGCCTTTTCAATTCCAATGGATGAGATTGAGCAGCCAGTTAGTCTAGAAATCAGCAGCAGCCTCCTGAAAGCCACTGACTTCACCTGCCTACCTGAGCCAAGGCTCCAGAAAGCTCTGGGGAGATAACATTAGACCCCTGACTATTCCTGAAATTGCTCTGTAGAATTCCAGGTGTGACCTTCAGCTAAAAGCCCTACTTCCTCCTCATCCTTGCTTCTGGACCAGCACCCCTCAACTTTAACCACTGGCCGCTTGGTTTAAGCAAATCTTAAAGGAATATTTAAGGAAGAAGTATCCAAAAGAAAGACATTATTTTACACCACCCCTTAACCAAAATTAATTTTCTGCAGATCTAAATGGGAATGAATTGCAGAAGCTCAGGTGACCAGCTTACAGTGCCATCTAGGGTGCTGGATTGCTAAGAACAAATGACAGAGGGAAGATGTGCCATTATTTACGGTTGGCCCATTATCTCAGCATGGATAAAATTATCTAAAACTTTAACAAAGAAAAAAAGCCCCAGGAATAATTTTAATAGTGATTTAATATCTGCTTACAGAAGGAAAATGGATCACTCAGGAACTTACTGATATCATTGATCATCATTCAGAGAC
This sequence comes from Physeter macrocephalus, assembly GCF_002837175.3. Classification (NCBI taxonomy): domain Eukaryota; kingdom Metazoa; phylum Chordata; class Mammalia; order Artiodactyla; family Physeteridae; genus Physeter; species Physeter macrocephalus. Next base: position 41,543,836 of record NC_041222.1, on the reverse strand, counting down.
GATGAATTAATTTTTTAGGCTATCAGGGCACTCATACTCCTACCCTATTCAAATGTCCTCAAAGTGTGGTCCTGAGACCAGCAGCAACACCTGAAATGCATATGCACCTAATATGAAATTCACCTGAAATCCACATTCTCAGGCCCCACCTCAGAACTACTGAACCAGAAACTCTGAGGATTAGGGCCCCGAAATCTATGTTTTAACAAGTCTCCTGGTGATTCTGATGCACTCTAAAGATGAAGAATCTCTGTTATTGGACAAAACGAATCTGAGTCTCTTAGGTGGAGCCTGAGCACTGATGTTTTTTAAAACCCCCAAATGATGCTGATACAGAAGAGCTCTAGAATTTGAGTTCTATGGAACAGGTGACTTCCCAGCATCTAACCTGGGGGCCAGGTACAGGTCCTTGCATTACTAGACTTGCTAGGTGGCTTGTTGTTTGAAAATATTTTTGAGCACAAAGTAGTGAGGCACCTGGGGTGGCATCTTGGGGTGTTCAAGTTCAAAGGTGAGGAATGACCCGAGAGACTTTCAGCTCTCAATTTGGAAAGAAGATTCCAGACAATTCCCTTTGGCTCAGAATGGAACAGATATGAATCTGCCATGAGGAATTTTCTTCTTGATTTTGTGATTCCCTCAGGACTGTCTGGAGACCACGATGAACTAGGTTCTCCAAAACATCCTAGTGTCTAATAAAACACGGAGACACTCATGTGCAAATGGCCATCTTCTATGTGCCAGGTACTTACAAAGCTGAGAGCTGTGCATGAGTTCTTCCAATTGATATTATAGCTCCTCTTTAAAGATGGGGAAAACTAAATGTCCAGCTGGTAAGTGGCAGAGTCCAAAGTTTGTATTCCTGAGCCACTGTTCTACGTTCCCTCCCACCATAGAAGTCCCAAAATACACTCATTGCCCTGGGCGCCACAAGCACTGAGTGATCTTGGAGAAATGTTATCCTCTCTGAGACTGTTTATAGATTTTCAAAATGGGGTAATAATGCCTGCCATGCTGATATCACCAGAGTTAGAGTGAGAATCCAATGAGATTATGTTTGTGAAAGGGTTTATAAACTTTAAAGTACCAAACTATAAAAAGATACTATTATTGTTTCTGAAAATATATTCTCTCCCAAATCTCTCTGGTCTTTATAACCATGGCAGACCTGGTAATCTCAATAGCTACATCAGGCATCCAGACTGAGATCCTATAGTATGAGGCCAAAATATCTCCTTTTAATAAATATTTATTGACCATTTACTATTTTTTTTAAGTGCCGAGGATACTGCAATGCACATAGCATAGATTTCGTACTCTTTTTTTTTTTTTTTTGGCTTTTTTTTTTTTTTAACATCTTTATTGGAGTATAACTGTTTTACAATAGTGTGTTAGTTTCTCCTTTACAACAAAGTGAATCAGTTATACATATACATATGTTCCCATATCTCTTCCCTCTTGTGTCTCCCTCCCTCCCACCCTCCCTATCCCACCCCTCTCATGGTCACAAAGCACAGAGGTGATCTCCCTGTGCTATGCGGCAGCTTCCCACTAGCTATCTAATTTACATTTGGTAGTGCATACTCTTTTTTAGTTTACATTTTAGTGGCAGAGAGGTAGAAAATGTGAAACAAAAATATACAATGTAACATCAGGTGTTAATAAGCGCTATGAAAAAGAATAAGTCAAGCTGATCAGGTAATGAGGTCAAAGAAGTATCAGGGAATACTCATGAAAGGCCTTGGTTGACATGGTAGAGTTTGAAATTTATTCCAAAAGCAATGAGATACCATCAGATGGCTTTAAGGTAATACGGTCTGATTTATATTTTAAAACGATCACTCCGGGTACTACATGGACAGTAGGCTGCAGTGGAGTAGACTCTGGGGGCTCCTGCAGGAGGAGTAGGAGTGGTGGGTTGGGCTGTGCAGCAGAGGTGAGATGTCATCAGAAGCCCACAGGACTTCCTTCCGCGTGGAATGTGGGGTTTGAGAGAAAGAGTCAAGATGACCTCAAAGTTTTTGACCTGAGCAACTGCTAGAGTGGAGTTGCTCTTTGTTGAGATGAGGAAGACCTTAGGTGGAGCAGATCTGGAGGAGTGAGGGCGGTATGTGCAGGAGGGAAATTAACAGTTGGTTTGGTTTGGTCTGTTTTCTTTTTGTTTTTTGGTTCTGTTGTGGTACACGGGCCTCTCACTGTTGTGGCCACTCGCGTTGCGGAGCACAGGCTCCGGACGCGCAGGCCCAGCGGCCATGGCTCACGGGCCCAGCCGCTCCGCGGCATGTGGGATCCTCCCGGACCGGGGCACGAACCCGCGTCCCCTGCATCGGCAGGCGGACTCTCAACCACTGCGCCACCAGGGAAGCCCCAGTCTGGTTTGGTTTTTGATGTGCAAAGCTTTTGATGTCTATCAGACATCCAAGTGGCTGTGTCAAGTAAAAAATAGGCTATGAGACTGGAGATCAGGAAAATGCACAGAACTAGAGAAGTAAATGTGTACATCATTAGTGGTGGTGGGCAGGTGTAGGTGATTTTTAGAATGCTGTAGTACTGCCGTCATTTGAGATTTATCCTATAGGGGAAATACCTGGGTGGCCTCTGGATGATATTCCAGTCATCAGATTTTTTTCTTTGTAGAAAAAAATGCATTAAGTGGCAAAATTTTAATCATGTCCTTTCCTAAGGGATTTATTAAAGTGCTAAGCAGAAACTGACTCACCATTGATCAAAAACACAAAATGATTTTATTTCCTTTGGATTCCTTGCTTACCTTTCCTCCTCTGCTCTCAGGTGTTTTCCTCCCTGATTTCTTATATTTTGATACCATTGAAAGAGAGTGTTAGACAAATTCTCAGCTCAATGAAATATTTATATCATTCATATTGTTCATTATACTGCCTAACATTTAGTAGGAATTATTATGTGCTGGGTACTGAGCTAAGACCAGGTCTTCAAATTTTCTTATTCATGGTACCCTTAATCTCAGTAATGTTTTTCCTGGTGCCCCTAGACCAAAAGATAGCTAATGTTCCATTTATCAAGTAGTGGAGTCCCAACAATAAGTATTTATGTGCTAATGACTTAGCAACCTTTTGAAAAAAATAATATACTTAAACTGATAGAAAAAAATATTTTTATCTAATTCTAAAATAACCACAATTATTTAATAGAATTTCTACAGATACAAATAGGGGAATAATGCAAAGGGGCACTCATGATACTATAAAATGGTGATCACTGAAATATGAAGGAAATTCAAAGGAGAGGATTGTATGAAATCAAGTGTTTGGCCCAACCGAAGACAATTCAGGATATAATTCCATCAGGTGATTTTCCTATTATACTTCTATTGCAGAGGTGGAGGCTAAAAAACAGATTTTACTGTTGTCCAGAAAACCAAAACACTTATTAACTACACTCATATATCCTCCTATCTAGATGTGTTAGGACATTTTTTCCTCTTTTTGCCATTTATTTGGATTCCTGTTTAGGGTGATATCTTTACAATTTCTATTAATGTTATTTTGCAACATTTCCATCATTAAAGGTTCTTTGAGTCATTAATTTCAAGATAGTTTCATATGCTTATTAATTATCCACTTTATAGTCTCTGATTTAGTTTAAATCATAAACTAGTCCAATAGGGAGTAATTTGCTCATAAAATGAGTAGAGCAAATGTGTCTTCTGGATGATTTTCATTACCTACAACCTCCCTGGAGTATTCGGTGGTTTATTAACCATTATCAGAGCAGCCTTAGAGCTGGTAATATGATCTATTTTCCTTAGAACCTGAATATTTGATCAGTTATTTTCTTCTAGGATCTAAAGTCATGAAACTGGTTTCCTCTTTTTCTTGGGCTGTGTCTTGGATGTTATGGTATTTAACTTGATAAGTGACCCATTGTCTTTTTGGTAAATTTAATTATTATATGTTGCTGTTCATACTTGGGTCTCATCCGTCATTTTAATTCTCCCACCTAGTACTAGTATGAAGGTAGATTTAGGGAGAGCCTAAGGAAGCTTAGGCTTCTGGGCCCCTCACTCTGATAGGCCCTGTGAGTACCAAGAGTAGAATGTTCTAGGTGGGGAGGGAAACCAGGTCACCACCAGGAGGCATTTCTAGGTGGGCATTTCTGGGAAATTGCCTAAAAACGTCTCAGAAGAAAGGAACTTGAATCTCCAGGGCTCCAGTAATTTTTGTGAATTTCTTTAAATTTCAAATAAATATTCCCTTTTGTACCTAAATTTGAATTGGTGATTTTGTATTCTTTTCCCGAAAGGGGGCCCCTGAGAACAATCTAGGCTTCCAGAACCATACAGCCTGGATTTGCCCTTGACCAGCATTGTTTTATCAGGATGACTCTATTTCTAAATTCAAACTTCATTATTTTTCAGATAATTTTTGAAGCCATTCGGGGAGTGTCAATAAGAAGTGATATTGCCATTGATGATGTTAAATTTCAAGCAGGATCCTGTGCGGGTAACAATATTTTTACAAATTATATAAGTTTGACTGAAAAGGGATTTTGCAATAGTCTCCAATCATAAGAATGCAAATTAAGTATTTTCTGCAATAAAAATAGAGAAAACTATTATTGTCTATTTGTCTTTCCTGACAGAAATGGAAGATATAACTCAGCAATCATCAGGATATTCTGAGGACTTAAATGAAATTGAGTATTAAGGAATGATCTGAATTGGATTAACTAAACAAAGCCATACCTCTCTTCAATCAAAATGAAAAAAAAAAAGAAGACAAATGAATACTGGACAGTCTTAACTGTTTCATAAGTTATAAAATGACTTCAGAGCACTCTTTTTCATTACTTTTGCAAAAAATACTGACTCAGGGCTTTTTTTTTTTTCTTTTTGCATATGACAACTGTTACTAGAAGTACAGGCTGCTGGTTTTGCCTATATCATTCATCTTAATTTTGGTACCAGTTAAAAATACAAATGTACTATATTGTAGTCATTTTAAAGTATGCAAATAAAGGGCACAATCAAAATGAGATGTGCTCACTTAAATCTGCATTCAGTGAATGTACTGGGAGGAGAATAGGTCTTGTGGGTTTTCTTTTGAAGTTCAAGTACCATAAATATTTTTGAAGTAATAATGTGAGGTGTCAGTAATATCTGCAGAATGAATGCAGCTTTTCACAGTAACAAGTTAATCTAAGAAAATAAAGTCTTATTTTCTATGTTTTATTCATAGAAATGGAGTATTAATTTTTAAATATTTTTACCATATGTGATAACAAAGGATATTTCATGAATGTCCCAAGGTATAAGTCAGTATTAATTAATGCTGTATTACAAGGCAATGCTACCTTCTTTTTTCCCCCTTTAAACTACTTTTGAAAGTCACTCTGAACACTTGGATAGAAATTGCACTCTTTTTTTGTAAAGCAAGCTTAAAAATGTTTATGTACACATACCCCCAGATTTTTATAACGTGTTAAACAATTTTACTGATTTTTTAAATAAATGTTTTGGTAATATTTTGAGTAATATTAATTCAAGCAGATATACTAGACTACTGCCTTTTATTTACATATTTAGAAAATTGTATATACATATTTGTATACCCAAACAGCTGTTATGAAATTATGATTACCTAATAAAAAATAATTTGAAAATCTCTTCACTAGCAATTAATTTTTCAACATTATTTTTCTTTATCAGAATATCTTCACTGTATAACTGCCAATTCTAATTTGAATCTCTACTCTGCCACACTTAAATGCTTCTTAAGCCTTTTTATTTGTGACATAAGCATTGCAAACATGGATGCAATAATTAATTTTTAAGGAGTGTTTTATTTCGCATAATCTCAATTTTCTCCCAAATTTTATCTTATTAGAATGTAAACTCTGTGAAGACAGCAACTCTTTCTTGTTTTATTTACTATTGTAGTTTCAGTACCCAGAAGAATGTCTCGGTATATAGTAGGTACTCAACAAATAAATACTTGAATGAATGAATTTAACCCACCAAACATCCCCCAAAATGGATATATTATTATCCCTTTTTATAGCTAAGGAAGCCAAGGTGCAGAAAAATGAAAAAATTACTTAAGATTTTACCACTGTTAAGTGGAGAAATTTAACAGTCAGGTCTCTCTGACCCTAAAGCCCAAACCTCTTAATTGCTTTGTGTGGCCAAAAATCCACTGTGCGCATGGATTCGGGAGGTTTTCCCACTCAAGAATGTCAAAACCCGTAAATTAATCTGTAAAAAGCATTACAGCTCCTCAAATGCCACATTCCTTAGAAAACAAAAAATACTCCACTATACAAAATAAACATCCTGAAGTTCATGGAGAAAATAAAATGAACTTTTATAGTAAAGCAAAATTTTGTAACTCAAATCCTTTCTATTTATGATGATTAATTACCTATGGGGGGACATCCCTAAACAGAGTTGAAACACTGGGGAAGGACGATTTCAAGATGTTGACTAATTCATCAGCATATTAGACATTATAATTTCTTCAAAGCATTATTCCTGTCCAGAGCTTAGTTATATTTGCTGAATAAAGAACTGAAGATTGTGTCAGGACCTAACACAGTATGTAGTGCATAATAAGGGATTTATAATATGTGGTGAAGGAATGAAGTCATTCATCAGACTCCTTGCTTACAGATTACATAAATCCATGGTAATAATCATTGCTAACATTTATTGAATACTTATTATTTTCAGACATCATTCAAAGACCTTTACATGTATTTGCTCATTTAATCCCACAACAATCCGTGAGGTAGAGCTAGTGATATTTCCATTTTGTAAGTAGGAAAACTAAATCTGTCCAAGTTCAGCAGCTAGTGTAGGGCTTGGCTTTGTACCTTGGTCTGCTTCACTGTTCTTGAAAAAAAGAAACAACAGGCCCCAAACAGAGTCACTCGTGCTAAGCCCCACATCAGCAAACCAAGACTTAGTAGGTAACCTAACTGCAGTTATAACCTCCCCTAGGATTGTAGTCTTAACAGGTCAGTCTGGAATTTTCTGGTAAGCACCAATGAGGTAATCAGTCACATAGGCCCTTCCCATCCCTCACAGGAAGATGAAGTAATCCACTCTCTCCTTTTCCCTTTCGCCTCCTGTCTATAAAAGCCTTCCACTTTATACAACTCCTTGGAGCTCTTCTCTACTTGCTAGATGGGCTGCTGCCCAATTCATGAATTGTTCAATAAAGCCAATTAGATCTTTACAATCGACTCGTTTGAATTTTTACTCAACACTGCCAAACCTGTGCTCTAATCCTCACAAGACTGTCTCCTGAGCCTCCTAGCTCTCCTACCAACTCCATCCGCAATACCAAAGGTTCCAAGTTTCCCTCACTCAAGAGGATTTATTGGCTACCAAAACTGCTCTGAAGGTTGCCAAACCAGAGATACTACTTGGAGCACTAGCTTTGGGAAGTGGCGTGGGGAGTAGGGGTTGGGGGCTAATTATTGACTTAGGGCAAAAAGGAAGGAGGTAACTATTACCAATTGTTGTTGAGAAACAACCTGAAGTTCATAGAAGAGAAGAGAGGAAGTGGAAGGTGAGCCAATGAACTTACCCTCCCTTACTCATGCCCCTTTTGCAGGATTCGCTGATTGGATGCTTCTCTTCCTTTTCAGGTTGCCTTGGCCTTCATTTTAACTGTACTTCACCTGGATGAAAATATGCCAGAACGGTAAGCACAGTATAGTTTTCTCAGGTTTAGAAACGCCCCAGGGGAAGGCATACTAGCTAATAAATACTGCTTAACCATTTAAACCCAGGGTTAGCATTTATTCCAATTCTCACCTAAACACACAAGTCCTTCAGATGGAAACTACTTTTTCACACAAATTGCGTTTTCTCCTATAATTTGCTGTCTGGGCTGGAGATTATGTATAGAAGGGAGCAAAGGAGAGGCTACTGGGAAAATAGTGACTCTGATGCAAGGTCTGGCTTAATGTGGAAGAAGAAAATGTTTAGCAAAGATTTGTTGAGAAATTTATGCTCCAGGCATTCTACTAAGCATGGAGATGACATGTTGGTGAGGAAAACAGAGATGTAAACCTGTCAGCACAATCAGAGCGCTAAGTTCGATGAGACCAGATGCCCAGGGAGGGCTTGAGAGGGGCATCTGACAAGGGAGGGCAGGACAAGCCCCCAACTGCAGTCTGAGGAGAGCGGCGAGAACCAGCACTAACACAGTGTTCCGGGTGCCCCATGTCTTCTGTCACTCTCTGGGGGCGAAGGCATGGGTTCTTTGACTTCTTCTCATGCAAAGGACTTGCTTTCCTGTGTGATTTAACCAGAACGGGGGCCGGTGGAGGTGGGGGGAGGGTTTTTGTACTGGTCATTCTAATATTGTGGCATTTTCAACACGTGGATTACTATAAAGAGGGGAAACATAGTGATTAAGTGCATGGTTTCCAGATTCAGGCTGTCTCAGTTTAAATCCTGGCTTTGCCACTTACAGGCTTTGTGACTGAAAGCAAGTCACACCATCTCTGACTCCTATTACTAATCTGCAAAATGGGGCAAATACTTGTCTCTACTTCTTAAGGGTGCTGTAAAGATTAAATGAAAATAATACATACAAGCCCTTAGTGTCTGACATACAAAAGCCTTTCCAGTTTTTTGGGTTTTTTTAAGATGTTGGGGGTAGGAGTTTATTAATTAGTTTATTTATTTTTGCTGTGTTGGGTCTTCGTTTCTGTGCAAGGGCTTTCTCTAGCTGCGGCGAGCGGGGGGGCCACTCTTCATCGCGGTGCGCAGGCCTCTCACTATCGCGGCCTCTCTTGTTGTGGAGCGCAGGCTCAGTAGTTGTGGCGCACGGGCCTAGTTGCTCCGCGGCATGTGGGATCCTTCCAGACCAGGGCTTGAACCCGTGTCCCCTGCATTAGCAGGCAGATTCTCAACCACTGCACCACCAGGGAAGCCAAAGCCTTTCTAGTTTATATTATAAGGGTTGAGTGAAATTTTTGGATAAATCACAGTTATTTTTATGTATCCTTTCTCTACAAAGGAATTGTGCGTTTATAGTGCCATCTTAAGGATAAAGCGACCATATGATTTTGTCATTTTATCATCTTTTTTAAAAATCATTACTCACAATACAAGGCTCATTTTAACCAGCACGTGGGCAATGCCCACTTTGCCCTTCCTATTCCAGCCATTGTTAATGGTTCTTCTTTGCTGCTTACCTGTATTCATACCCCTCGCAAGATTTATCATGCTGAACCTAAATTCTTGCTTTTACGTCCATCTCCTCAAGAATGGTTGCATATTCAATTACGTACCTGCTCTGCCTAGCATACTCAACAAATATTGCTGAACTAAATAAACAAATTCTCAATAAAGGCATTTAGTTTAGTACAGATATGTGTGTGGATTCCAAAAATCACGAAGGATATAAAGATTCTCTTTGGTCCATCAAAATTTCATGGTCTGGAAATCCACACACTAAAAATTTAACTTAAAAATATGTCACCGGCCACCTGGGGCACCTGGTAAAAACAAATATAAAGCTTCTTGGGAAGGCCATGCATTCAACCCAGGCTGTGCAAGTTTCCCATGTGTAAAACTGCATGGAAGGACTCACAGTCCAAAAGCACTGTTTAGTGAAACAGTCCACTAGAAGCACAAATCAGCTGCCAACAAACAGCATAATTAGATACCCAAGACTTCATGGCCCCCATCCAGCTGTGCCATCACTCTAACATCTCTGACCCTCTTGCCTCCCTCTTATAAGGACCTTTGTGATTATATTGGGCCTACCTGGATGGTCCATGATGATCACCCCATTTCAAGATCTTTAATTTAATCACATCTGCAAATTCCCTTTTGCCATGGAAGGTAATATATTCACAAATTCCAGAGATTAGGATGTGGGCATTTTTGGGGAGCCATTATTCTGCCTACCACAATTTTCTTTTGCTATCTCTTAAAAAGGCCAGTTTTGGTTTTTCCTTTTCAACTCCTCTATCTGCTTTATTTTCTTATCTGGCAGGCTAAGACATCCAATATAGTGCTAAATAGAAGCAGTGATAGTATCATCCCTGACTTGTTCCAGAACCTGAGAACATTTCTTAACATTTCATCATTAAATATGAGTTTGCTGAAGGTTTCTGGTGTTGCCTTTTATTGGTTAAATGAAGTTTTCTAGAAATTTTAACCATGAATGTGTGTTGAAAATACTTTGTTTTCCTGCTTCACTCTTTCTTCTGAAATCTTTCAATATGAAGAATCATATTAATTGATTTGATTTGCTAATATTTAATCACCCTTGAATTCCTGTAATAAACCCAATTAAGTAATGACATTTACTTTCTTGAACATTGCTACATATGTGCAAATATGTTCATGAGAAAGAATGACAGAAAATTTTCTTTAATTTCCTTAGAAATTAGGGGATTTAGACAAGGTTAGACTCATAAGATGAGCTGAATGAAAAATCTTCCTTCTTTTTCTATTCTCTGAAAGAGTGGGTAGGATTAGAGCAGTGGTTCTCAACTGGGGGCAATTTTATCCCTTACAGGACATTTGCCAATGTCTGGAGACATTTTTGGTTATCAAAACTGGGGAGGCATCTAGTGGGAAGAGGCCGAGGATGCTGCTGACCATCCTGCAGTGCACAGCACAGCTGCCTCCTCTCCCTCCAGCAAAGAATTGTACCCAGAATGTCAATGGTCAGTGGTGCTGAGGCTGTGGTTTATTTTCTCATTCTGAAAAAATAATCACTCTTCTCATTTTGTATGGGTAATTTGGTATTTTTTCAGAGAGGGCTTCAAAATTTATATAAGCTTCAGGCCCCATAGAACCTGGACCTGGTGGGAGAAAGAGAGGGCACCATATAGAGGAGAGGGGTGTGTGTGTGTGTGTGTGTGTGTGTGTGAGAGAGAGAGAGACAGAGAGAGAGATCATTGAGTCAAAGCCAATGCTAGAGAGAGGGGGAAAAAGAGAAATTTTGTTGAGACATAATTTTCAAATAATCACAGTGATTAAGAAATTGGCCACAAGCAACAATTCCAAGAAACTGAAGGAAAGTAACTAGTGTGGTATATGGTCTAGCAATTCTAATTTTTGGTATCTATCCTAGAGAAATGCTGGTACACATACACAAAGACATGTCTGAGGATGTTCCCTGAAGCAATGTTTGTAAAACTGAAAAACTGGAAGCAATCTACATTTCAAATCGGTAGAGTAATAGATGAAGTGTGATATATTCATACAAAAACTCTACAGCAGTTAAAAGGGAGCCAGATTTATATCTGTCAACATGGATATATCACAGGAATATAGTTTTTAAACAAAAAAGCCGTTGCATAACTATTCTTACCATATTTTTATGTTAATACATTTACATATGTATGATGTACTATATTGTGTGTTTATATAATACATTTTCATAATGCATTCACACTCAAAATATTATTACATATTTTCTGTAGATAAAATGCATGTAAATATTGAAATGGCCTTAAAAGGCATTACATTACACACTGAACAAGTGTATAAGAGTAGTTAACTCTAAGGGATAAGGAGTACAGCAACAAGATTGAAGAAAAAAATGTCAAGTGCGTACTAATTTTATCTGTATTGTTCTAATTTTTAAGAGAAGAATGTGTTCAAATGTTTCATATGTAATTTTTAAAAATAGGTTAAAAAAGACAATGAAATCATGCCAAATTGTTCAGGGTTAATTTGTTTTCTTCCTTCCAGTTTTATTGAGATATAATTGACATACAGCACTGTATAAGTTTAAGGTGTATAGCACAATGATCTGACTTACATACATCATGAAATGATGACCACAAAGAGTTTAGTGAACATCCATCATCTCATATAAATACAAAATATAAAAGAAAGAAAAAATTATTTTTCCTTGTGATGCGAACTCGACTCACTCTTAAAAACTTTCATGTATAACACACAGCAGTGTTAATTATATTTATCATGTTGTACATTATACCCCTACTACTTATTTATCTTATAACCGGAAGTTTGTACCTTTTGATCACCTTCATCCAATTCCCCCTCTCCCCACCCCCTGCCTCTGGTAACCACAAATTTGAATTTTTTTCTCTATGAGTTTATTGTTTTTGAAATATAATTGAACTTAAAACTAACAAGTTATGGGAGAGTTCAGCACCCCAGCTTGTGGAGATATTGGGATGAAATGTCACTCTCGGTTCCTGACACCAAAGGACTCACTTATTTTATAATTTATGAAGCTGATTTCAACAGATTTAGCACCATGCTGACAATTACCAACTTTCTTTCCTTTAGGAAGTAACTGGGTGTTAGGGGAAATACTTGCTCTCCCCCCAGAGGCTCCCAACCCAGCCTGCGCAAGGAGGACCATCAATTCATTCAACAAAGACTTGAAGTTGAGCGTAAATTCCTTCTGGAGTGGTTTAATATTGTTTTCCCAATTTATATCCTCCAAAGAAATGAAGGCCCGTTTAGCTCTAGGCTTCCTATCATGACACATCACAAAGAACACCTGAAACCTAATATTAATTCCTAATGATTTTTTTAATCTTTCAGTTGGTTTTTGTATCCAATAAATGGAAATTTGAGAAAGAGACAAATCTGTTGAGACATTGATCCATAATATAAAAATGAGTTATGAAAGAGTGCTTAGAGCAGCAGCTGGTATATGGTATATGCTGTTAGTATTAGCTATTACTACTAATATGATAGCTATTATTACAACCAATTCCAATACTAATATTGCTACACCAAGAAGAAGCAGATATATTGATTGTTTTCAACTTTTGTATGATGTTAGAAACAAATTTTTAAAAATTAAGAACTGTAGAGATAAGGTATTACCTCTAGCAGAACTTGTTTTATGGGGTTTCAGTTCCCTGTGGGAAGGGTGCTCATTCTCTTCAGAAACCCTCATCCCTGCCTAGATCTTCCCCATCAGTTCCTTAACTAGGTTGATGAGAAAGCGTGTATATATGTGTGTGCATGTGTGTGTGCGTGTGTGCTGGGAGCGGGGAGGGGGGCAGGGTTGTTCCTGGGAGCCAAGGACTTAGGTTTTAGCATCTGACTTCTTCCCTCCCTTTCAAGCCAGGAGGGTTCACTTTTCTACTTTATGAATTCACCAAAAGCAAAAGGAATATTCCCTCTCACTTGGTATATAAACCAGAGGAGAGTATTCCTGTTAACCTGTGAGGGTTCTTGTTAGAACTGGAAGAGAAAACTGCCTCAGTCAGAGATGGCCTCAGCGGTGTCCCATTCCAGGCAGCATGCCCCCACCTTCTTGCTATTGCAGCATCATTATCCGAAGCTTGGAGTGAAGCCAAGAAAGAGAACATAGAGTATGATATTCTAATGGTGAGGTAAAATATATTTATAATCCTTGACCCTGCCCCTGTCTGCCAGGTTTTTGTTTGTGTCAGTTTTAAAGTTTCTGCAGAATTGGAAGGCCATCACTTAAAATGGCCCCTGGTCACTTATTCCTTGGTCAATAAAAAGTTAAATACAGTTGCCTTGCCACGTCTATTACCTAGCAAGGATGGCACGATGAATTGAGCTGACGACTGGACTTTAAATCATGGATGTGTAGGATTAACCGTTTTGGCTCACTCACTCATTCATTAGCATCAGATTCTGGTTAATTGATATTCTATTTCCAAAGACCTCCTTCTGCCTCTTTAACACAACCCCTTTCAAGACAGTTTTCACCAGTGGAATTAAAGAAACCAGATGTGGCTGGTTAATAAATAAATGTGTATACCTTTATGGGTGTATGAAGTTGTTAAAGAATATTAGGAAGCACTGAGCTGGTATAACCTGCCAGTGTCTCTCTGGTTCATGCTAACTTCCAGTCATAGAGTCCAACAAAAGAGGAGTATTTAAATCTGTTTGATGGAATACTATATACTACACTTTACTATATAGTTACTTCAAACTGTGTTACAGAAAAATATTTAATGGCATAGAAAGATAATAAGTGAGAAAAAGGGGGTTAAATAACAGTATATATAATTTGTGCAGTATAATCCTTTTTTTTTTTTTTTTTTAACAAAAGGGCCATAACATACATATACAAGGAAAAAAGATGTCAAAACATACACCAAAATCTTAACAACGATTAGTCTGGGTAAAGGAATTATGAGTAATTTTCCCCTTTGTGTATGTTTTTCTCCGTGTTCCTCAAATTTCTGCATTTAACACAAATTGCGTTTGTGAAACCCAGTAACATTTTCCTTTTCAAAGGATGATGGTAGAGTATGACTGGCTGACTGTCTAGACAACTCAAAAGTGTGTGTGTGGGGTCATCACAAGTTCAGGGGCTCTTTCCCAACTTTCAAGTTTATGAGCACAATTTGAGTAGTTCACTAAAGAACTAATGATGATATAAAATGATTAGATATGTTCCTTGTTCTCAACTCCCATTACGCCTACATTATTTTTCCATTAGGATAGGTTTCCCTAAATGTAATCATTTCTTCAAAGAATATGACTCTTCTAAGGCTCTTGAAGCAGGGTACCAAGTCACTTTTCAAAAAATTTGTACTAGTAATGTAGCAAATGACAGTAGAGTGCCCTCCTAAACACTATTTTTTTTATTATTTCCTGCCTTTTGAACAGTTATAAAAGTATTCTACTTTATTTTAATTTGCATTAAAATTTAAAAATTTTCTAGTAACAAGTTCACTTTTCTCTTTGAAACTTATTCTACTTTCTTTGGTTACAGTTAGAGAGTGCAGATTTCAGTTGTGTGACAGGACGAAGCAGGAGCCTGGGAAAGGAGCATTTGTCCAGGTGTCAGGAATCAGGGTTCTACTGCAATAGCTTTCTCAATGGCCTCCCCACTCCCATGCTTGACCCCGTCGAATCAGCAGAGTGCTCACTTAAAAACTTTAATCAGATCACGTCCCTCTCCTGCTTAAAACCATCCAATGGCTTCCCATTGCTTTTAAAATAAAATGCATGATGGGCAAGGCTCCCCTAAGCAACCTTGCTCACTTCACTGCAACCACGCTGCCTTCCCTTTGTTCCTCATTCCACTGGTTCCCACCTCCGAGTCTCTGTCCTTGCCTGGAATGCTCCTTTCTCATTTCCGCACCTGGCTCCTGCTCCTTCAGGGTTTAGCTGAAATATCACTTCCTCTGACAGGCCTTTTCCTGCCTCTCCATCACATTCATTCTGTTTTTTTCTTCCTGGGACCTAACACCGCCTGAAATTATCCTGATCATATGTAGGTTATCTTGTTCTGTTCCTGTCTCACACACCAGAACGTAAGCTCTGAGACATGCAGCATTGACTGGATCCCTTACAGCCGCAGCCCAGCCTCTCGTAGATTAGACATTATTAGTTGAGTGAGTGAAGACCTACGTAGGCCTCAGGGAACCTCATCTTTAGTAAGGGAGTTAACTAGATGAATGTGAGTAGGTTTAAGTGGAAGCACCCTCTCAATGACGCCAGCGGGGCTTTCTAGAAACCTCAGGGGAGGAAGTCTTAATAGAGAATTAGGGAGCGAGGGGGTGGAGAGTCAATGAGGAGAACCTTTGCGGTGTAGTCTTTCCATCTGTTGGAGAGCGCAGGAGACCCTAGCTTGATGTTTTAGGGGAGAGGCAGGCGTAGAGCCATTTGAAAGAGTCTTTTTTTTGCTTTTGTGGTTTTTTTTTTTTTTTTTTGGACACGGGGACCTGACTGAAAGCAAAGTACGAAGACTCGCCGGACTCCAAACTGGTGAATCCCGGCGCACTCGGGACCCCGGCCCACCCAGGTACCAACGCAAACGCCGCCCTCCGTCCCCTCCCGGATTCTGTTTCCTCGGAGCGCTGAAAAGGCTTTCAAAATACTACATGCAACTGACATCTTTTTCTGAGTTAAAAACAAACAAAACCTCTGAAAATACAGAGCAGAAAAATCCCGTATCCGCCTCCCGCGAGCTCCCAAGCCCCATCCCCGCGTTCTCGCCGGCTCAGGTTAGGCCCTGCACAGGGCGGTGGGAGGGGCGGGGTATGCCCGCTGACGCTACGGGGCTGGACTGCGCAGGCGCGGGGCGGGCTCGCGGGGGTGTCGCGCGCCGCTCACTTCGCGCGGGAGTGGGGCGCCGGAGCGTCGGAGCTGTAGGTCTGTGGGAACGGAAGCCACAGCCAGGAAGAGAGGCAGCCAGGATGGCGACACCGAGCAGGAAAACGTCCACCCCAAGTCCCCTAGCCCCCAAGAGAGCTTTCCCGAGAGATCCCTCGTCGGAAGTCCCGAACAAGAGAAAGAGTTCGGCCACACCGGCGGCGCCGCCGCCACTGCCGCTGCGGTCGTCCGGGCCTTTCGTGGAAGGCTCTATCGTCCGCATCGCGATGGAGAACTTCCTGTGAGTGGCCGGAGGCCGTGCCGTGGCGGGGGAGGCTAGCGGGCCCGCACACTGGGGGCGCGGGCTGAGTGCGTGCGGGGCCGGGTGGGTGGCTGTGTGCCTGGCTTGTGCGTCTGACAGGAAATTCTTGCCGGGATTGCCGTGAGGATATTTACTTGTGGGCCGTGGAGATCGACGTGTGTGTTGATGCGGTAGGTGTGTGTGTAGTGTGTTACGGTTTTTAAATTATTAATGCCAACGTTTGAAGGCGTCATATGGCGGGCCGTGGAAGTAGTAGGAATTAGATCTCCGCCCGCTGGGAGTCACGGCCTAGAAAGGTAGGACATAATCTGTAATTCACAAAACTATGCGTTCTGGGAACTTAGAGGCTGCAACAGTTAAATCAGAGCGGCAGTGATGCTGCGGCAGATACGTGAGGAGTAGGCAGTTGCCAGGTGGACAAAGATGGTGAAGGTTGTCCTGGATGGAGGTTGAAATGTACATTGAGCCTTACTCTCAGTTGTTGCGCCTCCCAACAGACCCTTGACTCCTTTAAATCTGGCTTTCTTCCCTGGTTCCTTTCTTACTCTTCAGACAACTAACCATAATACTCACTTTAGAATTGAGTAAATATGTTCTAACACAAATACCGTGTATCCGTTTAGCACCTTGCAGTTCGTTTGATCAAGGTCTGTTTTTTGTTTGTTTGTTTGTTTCTTTAAGCTTGCACAGAGTGGTGTAGGGAAAACAGAATTGTAGTAACAATAGGGACATTTTTTTTCCCAAGCATCTATCATGTGCCAGGTATAGAAGTAGGTGCTTTATTTACACAGTGCCCTCATTCATCCCTCATAACAACTCTTTATATCACCTCCATTGATAAGCTTAGAGAGGTTAATTTGCCAACGTTTACACAGCTAAAAATTAGCTGAATTGCTGTTTGAATCCAAATCAGGAAAGATAAATATAGTTAAATGAAGTACCTACCATAATAATGTATATGCGTCATGATGCCTGTGCTGGCACAAAGGATGAAATGATTAATTTCGTCCACAGTTGTGAGAAGGGCTTTGTACTGAGGGTTATGAAAGTCTTAAAAGAAGGGAAGAGCAAGGAACTGCCTGAAACAGTTTGCTATATTTGGGAAATTTCCAGTATTTTAGTATGGCTGGAACATAGAATGTGAGCTAGTATGTGGACAGAGTAGATACTGAAGATGTAGACAGATGTTGAGGGTCTGTGTTTCTTTTTCTGAGGAATTCCAGCTTTATCCTGTAGGCAGCCAGGATGCATTTTAAGCATGGCATGACATGTGATTTACATTACTTTGGAAGCAGTGTGAAGGATGATTTAGAAAGGGTGCAAGATTGGAGACAAGAAGGCTTTTACAATATGAAGGCAGAGATGATTAGG
This sequence comes from Physeter macrocephalus, assembly GCF_002837175.3. Lineage (NCBI taxonomy): Eukaryota > Metazoa > Chordata > Mammalia > Artiodactyla > Physeteridae > Physeter > Physeter macrocephalus. The sequence goes on along the minus strand of NC_041222.1, from coordinate 41,526,119 downwards.
GTTTGAACCTAGCAGTGGGAAGTAGGATCAGAAAGAAGAGATTTGACAGGATTTGGCTGCAGATTAACTGTGAGGCATGAGGGTAAGGGAGGAATGGAGCATTCTTCTCAAGTCTCTGCCTTGGCTAGTTGGTCATATATAGTGCTGTGCAGAAGAAGGAGCAATTTGGGGAGGATAATAATAGTTGCCTTTTGGATCCTGTGAATTGAAGTTTCCTGTGGGGCATCTTAAAGATCTTTTATAGTCAGTAGTTTTAAGGGTTTGGAGCTTACCGGAAAATGTGAGAGGTGAGAGACTTGATAATCATGCATATAGGTGATTGTTGAAATTGCAGAAATGGTTGAGATTGCCCAAAAGGGAATATAAATAGGAATAGAAGGCTGAGTACAGTGTCCTGGAGGAATGCCAACCTTTAAGGGCTAGCAGAGGAACTCACAGACTAAGAAGGAACTGTTCAGGGAAGTAAGAGGAGAACCATGGGAGAGTATTATCAAAGAAGCCAAGGGAAAAGAGCGCTTCAGAAATATCATCTGCTACATTGAAGTCAGGTAACAGGACAGAAAAGAACCTGCTGCATTTAGCAGTTAGGAAATCTTTGACAATTTGAAGTAGTGGAAGCAGAAAACTTTGCAGTCATAGAAGAATGAATGAGTGTGAGGAAGTAAAGCTTGGATGTGAAGAGGACAAAGAAAAGGTAGCTGGAAAGTGCAGAGCTAGGGGAGGTTTTGTTTATTTTTACAATGAGAGGACTTCGAGTTTTAGGAATGAAGTAGGAAGAGTAGGCTTAGAGAACTGAAATGGCCTGGAAGAGGGTAGTCAAAGGAAGGATTCCTGGTAGTTCACCAAGTCGAATGGGATCGAGAGTGGGGAGAGATTTCTAGGCAGAAGGAATAGTATGTGCAAAGGCTTGGAGAAAGAAGGAAGCATAAGGTAGTCAAGAAACGGAAAGAAATTCATTATAGTTAGAATTTAGAGGTCTTATTAGAGAGTAGGGGAAGGAGATAGAAAGTAGAAAACGATGAGCTAGAGCTAAATTATGAAGGGTCCTATTTTTTCTTTTTCTTTTTTTTAAAACTTTATGTATGTATGTATGTACGTATCAACGTATGGCTGTGTTTGGTCTTCGTTGCTGCACACGGGCTTTCTTTAGTTGCAGCGAGCGGGGGCTACTCTTCGTTGCGGTGTACGTGCTTCTCATTGTGGTGGCTTGTCTTTGTTATAGAGCACGGGCTCTAGACGTGTGGGCTTCAGTAGTTGTGGCACATGGGCTCAGTACTTGTGGCTCGCGAGCTCTAGAGCACAGGCTCGGTAGTTGTGGCGCACGGGCTTCGTTGCTCTACGGCATGTGAGATCTTCCCGCACCAGGGCTCAAACCCATGTCCCCTGCATTGGCAGGCGGATTCTTAACCACTGCGCCACCAGGGAAGTCCTTCTTTTTCTTTAAAACAAGTTATTTCAGATTTGCTTGTCTACCAACATGATTTGCTGATTGATTGGATGATGGGCAGGTGGGTAGTGTGGATAGAGGTGAGGGAGATGGTAAGAATCAAAGATGATGCAAAAGTAATGCCTAGGTTTCTGACTTGGGCAGTGGGATGAATGATGATATCCTCACTAAGACGATAAGAGTGGTTTTAGATGGAAAAGATGGTGGGTTTAATTTTGAATGTGTTAAGTTTGAGGTGACTCTATCCAGATAGAGTTCTTGAGGTGGGAATTCCATCTATATAGGTCATCTGGGCTGACTTTCAGCATATAGATGCTACCTGAGGCCATGGAGAATACATGAGGTACTAGGCAAAGTATGTAGACTGAGAAGAGGCTGGGCCTCTGACATTAGCTCTTTCACGGCAAGCTCAGAGCAAAGGGAACTCACAAAAAGGGAATTCCCAGTAAACATATTGTAGAGTCAGAAAGGTTTTTTAAAATGCAGAGGCTTTATTTTGTTTTTGGCAATTTTTCCTGTTTATAATATTTGTGTGTATATTATAGGCCAGAAGTTCTCATGCTTTTTCCTGTTGTGTTTATTGTTTGCTTAATTACCAGTTGCATCACTATTTTAGTAGGACAGCCACACGGAGATTTCACATCAGGAAATTCCAGTATTAATAGAATGGGGCTTCATGTGTTGGGTTTAAGAAGTTCCAAGTCAGATACTTTTACAGATGTCTGAAATTCCCAAACTAGTTTTATTTTAGCTGTTGTAAAGGGTTGCTTTAAGACTCAGCTGTTACTAGAATAAAGCTTCTGAAAAGATAGATAGGTGTTGTACAGAGATGTGGGGTTGGAAACCTGCCAGAAAATACCTCTCTTTACCACCTGTATTTATTTTATTACCACGTGGCATTTCAGAATTGTTAATTTGTTTGAGTATTAAAGTTAAAGTGTGCTTGGTTAAATTATTTAAATACTTAGCAGGTTAGTAACAGGCTAAGGTTTTTTTTAACTCTTGGGGAATTAGTTGGCAGCTAACCGAAACCCTGTGGGAACAGGACATTATTTGTGGGTTCCAATTCAGAATATTCAAAGACAAGGTAGAAGGATATCTGAGTCAGAGTTCACTTCACATTTTGCCATAGCTGTCCCTGAGTACTAATATGGATTAGATGCTACTGTTGCGTGTAGAGTGCTGGACAGCATGCTGCTTTCTAGTATGAGGGAATGTTACAAAAGTGCTTGGTGATGATGCACTCTTGTTTCCTCCCATAGGAATAAAATTTACTTGAATTTGTACTAAAAATAGATCCTTTGGTGAATGTCTGGCAGCATATTAAAGGAATTGGATTTTTTTTAAGTAATAAGAAAAACTATTGGCTTGATATATCTTCAGTTTTCTAATTAGAATAGAAATAATTTGGTTGACTTTGAGAAGTTGCTAGTAAGCATTTTAATTCAAGAGAAATATAAATGTAAAATCCACAGATTTAGGATGAGCCATGGCTTCACTTACATATAATTTGGTTAAAAATTATCTTATTTGTATAGTAGCTTTGATGTACTCTCTCATGTATTATAATTATTAAAGAGTAAATAATATCAAACTTTGCTCTATTCAGCAGACTTAATATTTGAAAAAAAGCACATGAAGTCTTATTTTCCCATGAATGTTCTTATTTTAGATATACATTATCACTTTTTCATTTTTCCCCCTGAGAGATTTTTTTCTCTCTAGTTTATTAACAACCTATAAATTAACCTTACATTAAATTTGTAAGGTTAGGTGCTTTTTAAAAGAATTTGAGGAAGCCTGTAGGTAATGATAAGGGTAAAGGAAGAAAAAGTGCTTTGGTAAGAAAATATTCTTCACTTCTTATCTCTGCTTAGTAATATCACCTCTTTATAATTTAGAACGTATGATATCTGTGAAGTATCTCCTGGGCCCCACTTGAATATGATTATTGGAGCTAATGGAACAGGGAAGTCCAGCATCGTGTGTGCCATTTGCCTTGGATTAGCAGGCAAACCTGCTTTCATGGGACGGGCAGATAAGGTGAGTTAACGTATGTACTTTTTAACAGAATTGAAAGCCATGAATTGCTTTTAGTAACAAAACAATTTCTATATCTCCGTTCCTTGAGTATAGCAAATGTGTTGTGCTTTAATATAAATAATGAAGTTGGCAGGGACGCTCTGGGGAGATTTCCATTTCCAGAAGTAGTGTGCACTATATACCTAGAGAATTCTCCAGTATGTAACACCTGCAACCTTAGAAATAATGTAAAATATATCTTTTTAAATTATTTCTGGGCTTGTGGGAAGGCGAAGTAAGTTTACAAAGGGCACAAACAAGGTAGTTTGGATCTAAAGATTTCTGCAAGCTCTGGGGTTGTTTACCCAGGGGTATTTGCTTTACCTTGCACCCTAAAGCCTGGCTTTGAATTGGTTGCATAGGATTGGGGGTCCTGAAGGTGCAGAAGGGTTAGAAGATAAAACTAGAAGCCAAGCATTGCATGTAGCAGAAGAAAAAAAAAATCACAAAGCTGGACAGTGAGGTTACTTATCTCATTGTTAGCTCTGAATACAGTAGATAAAAAAAGAAAATCTTCCAAACAAGTCTTAACACATACACTGTAATTTTAGTTTAAAGTGGTCCCAGTTAGTAACATCTCTCTTCAGGCAGAAGCAAATGCAAATCCTCTGAAGGAAAATACCCTCAATCCAGTCCTCAACATAAAGCTCTAAGAAATTCATGAATCCATACCTAAAAAAATCACAAAGCATAGGAGGAAATGAATCACCAAAAATGAGAGCTAACAAAAACAACAGACTATACAATCAGACCTACAAAGCTTGTAGAAACAGAATGTAAACTAGGAATACTTAATTTATTTAAGGAACTGAAAGAAGGTTGCAAGTATAACCAAGGAATAAGTAACAAAAAAGATCAGGTAAATTTGAAAAATTTGATCAGGTAAATTTGAATCAAATAGAACATAAAGAAATAACAGTACATGGGGGAGAAACTTGATGGACAGGTAAAACAACAAAGCAGACATATCTGAGAATTTGTGAACCAAAATACTTGACAGTTTTTCTAAAAATGCAATATAGAGATAAAGTGAGAAAAAAGTATGAAATAAAGATTGTGACCTGATAGTTAATGGCCTAAGGAAGAGGCAATATTCAAGAAAGAATGACTAAGAATTTTCCAGAAATGTTGAAAAACTTGAATCCTCAGATTCAAGATACCTAATATATCCCAGACAGGGTAAATGAAAGAAATACACAAATAGACACATTGTAGTAAATTCCAGAATACCAAACATAGTAGTAATATGGTCTCAGAATGGGAACAGAGGGGGAAAGAAAAGAAAAGTTTGAGATGCTCATAAAGGAACTTTGAAAGTATATAATTTAGGAAGAAGGAAAATGATCCCAGAAGGAAGTCTGAGAGTTAAGAAGAAATGGTGAGCAAAAAAATGGTAAACATGTAGGGAAGTAAACTGTGTAAAATAATACTAATGTCTCATTTGTCAAGTTTTTAAATCAAAGAAGATAGTACTAAATGTTGTCCTTCCTGGACAACAGGAAGGAGGTTATCAGAGTTGAAGTATTCTTGGAATTTGTATTGTTGGGAGGAAGTTAAGATAATTGGTTAGCTTCAGAGTTTATTAAGCTAAATATGCATGTTAAAATTTCTGGGGAAGGGGCTTCCCTGGTGGCGCAGTGGTTGTGCGTCCGCCTGCCGATGCAGGGGAACCGGGTTCGCGCCCCGGTCTGGGAGGATCCCACATGCCGCGGAGCGGCTGGGCCCGTGAGCCATGGCTGCTGGGCCTGCGCGTCCGGAGCCTGTGCTCCGCAACGGGGGAGGCCGCAACAGAGGGAGGCCCGCATACCACAAAAAAAAAAAAAAAAAAATTTCGAGGGTAAGCCAGTAAAAAAATTGAAACATATAACCTCCAAACAAGAAAGGTTAAAGTAGGAAGAGAGAAGTAGAGAAAAAATAACTGCTGCCCAAACAACCCAGAAGGAGTCTCAAGAAAGGAGGAGGAAGAGAAAAGAAAGAGAAATACAGAAAAGGATATTATTAAAAAACATAAAAAAGATAGTGGAAATACATTCACAATAATAATAAATGCTCTACATTCTTGTTAAATGAGAAAGTCGGAGTAGATAAATAAAACAAAGTTCCATTCTGATTGTTTACAATAAGCATATCTAAAATAAAAAACTACAGAGAAACTGAAAATAAAAGGATGAAAAAATACATACCAGGCAAATATTATACAAAAGAAAGTAGGTGTAGCTGAATTTATACCAGGCAAAATAGAATTTAAGGAAAAAAGAACTTTTAGAGATAAAGATGGTCATTAAATATTGATGAAAGTTTCAGTTCAGCAAGAAGATAATTCAGCTCCCAACTTAAATTCACATTATCTAGGTCCAAAATATATAAGCACAATCACAGAGTTCTTAAAGACAAGTTAACAGCTCCAGAATTATAGTGAAGAGCTAGTGGTAATCAATAGATCCAATCAGATAAAAAATTAATAAGAGTATAGAAGGTATGAACAACAGTTAGATTGAACTAATGGACATGTTGTAAACACTGCACTCAACAGTTGGTAGAGCACACATTCTTTTTAAGCAAAAATGGAATATTTCTTAAAATTAACCATAAACTGAGCCATAAAGCAATATCAAAAAATATCAAAGAATTGCTACCACATAGACTGTGTTCTCTGACCACAGTGCTATTAAGATAGAAATAATAAAGAAGATAACTAAAATTTTCCCATTTGTTCAGAATGAAACATGTACTTCTATATTATCCACAGGTCAAAGAAGAAATTTTAATAGAAACTGAAAAGTAAGAGCAGAAATTAATAAAATAGTAAACAATGATTCAGTAGGAACCACAAAACTAAAAATTGCTTTTCAAAAATACTATTTAAATTAGTAACTTCTGGGGGCAGGGAGAGAAAGGAAGAAAAAAATAGAAGGAATGGCAAAAAGTAATAGTTAAGATATGTTAAATTGTGATCCAGAAAACCCCCAAATTTAAGTGGTTGAAATATACAAAAGATTAATTCTTGCTGCTTATCCAGTGTAGGCCCTTTGTGGTCACTTAGGTACTTTAGCCTTATAGAATCTTCATTTCAGTATATACAGTTTACCCTTGAAGAATGCAGGTTTGAACTGCACAGGTCCACTTATATGTGAATATTTTTCAATAGTAAATATATATGTTGCGCTCATATTTCATTGGACAAAGCATGTCACGAAGCCATAACTTGGATCAGAGAGAAAGAGCAAGTGCAGTTGTTTGCTTGAAAGGAGAATCAGAATATTCACGAACTGCCCTGATGACTACCATGAGAGCATTAAAAGAATGCAGCAGAGGTTTGAAAGATTATATAAGAATATTATGAGAATCATTATGCCACTCAAGTTTAAATTGTTAAAAAGTTGTAACTATAAATGTTTCTACAACTACTTAAATTATCAAAACTGACTAAGTAGAAAAAATAAATTAGCTGGTAAATTTTTTCTCAGACAAAGACAATTGTGGATTAGTCCTAATAGCAGTTAAGTTTCTATTTTACACAGAGAATGTGACCCTAGGTACCCAAATCAATCAAGGATAGAATGAAAAAATTACAAGCCCGTCTTACTCATGAATCTAGAAGCAAAAATCACACACAAAAAAGAAACTTTAGCATTTTGAATTTAATAATACATAACACATCATGACCAAATTGAATTTATTCAAGGAGTGAGAGATGTAGTATGTTAATTTTTTCCTAATAACCACATTTTAAAGGAGAAGAACTCCATGGTCATCTTAATAGATAGAGAAAAAGCATTCAGTTAAATTCCACAGTAATGTATGATTAAAAGCTCTTAGCAAACTAGGAATAGAAGAGACCTTTATTAATTTCACAAAAGATATCTATGAAAATGTACAGCAAGTTCAAGAGCAAGTCAAGGTTGCCTACTGCCATTAGTATTGAACATTGTACTGGCAGTTCTAGGTAGAACAGAAAAGATACATGTTGGAAAGAAAGAAAACTGTCATTTACAGATTATGTGAGTGTCTGCATAAAAACCACAAAGAAACTCCAGATAAGCCTCCTGATGGATCAATATGCAAATTTATCAGGATTACTAGATATAAGATTGTATAACACAGACACTGAATCTGTAGGCACCTTGATCTTGGACTTCCTAACCTTCAGATTTGTGAGAAATAAATGTTAAAGCCACCCAGTCTGTGGTATTTTTGTTATAGAAGCCCAGACTAAGGCAAGGACCTTTTTACATTCTTTAACTTACTGACGACTCCAAAACCTTTTGTTTCTGTGAGTTGTATCTATTGATTAGAATTAATAATAAACTTAAAAATAATTATCAGATTAGAAATAAAAACTGAGACCCTGCCGAAAAAAGTTGTGTAACAAAAATCAATTGCATTTCTATATACTAACAAAGACCAGAAAATGCAATTAAAAATGGACATTATAGCCACAAAAGTACGTTTCATAGCAGTAAATTAATAAAAGACATGTGAGACCTATATGCAGAAATTATAATTTTTATTTAAAAACATTGAAGTTTAGAGAGATGCACTGTATTAATGGACAAGAAGATCTAATATAAAAATGTCATTCTTCTACATATTCAGTGTCATTCCAGTCAAAATCCCTATACTGTCTATACAAGTCACAAGCTGAACAAAGTGCCAGAAATAGCTAAGATACTTCTAAAGAAATAGGACAAAATGGAAAAACTTGCCTATCAGATATCAAGACAATACAAAATTACAGTAAATTAAGACATTGTGGTATTGATGTAGGATAGACTAGTGTGATGTGACAGAATAAAGAGCCCAGATACAAAGCCATGATCAGTAAAAACTTGATTTATGACAGAACTGACATTGTGGATGAGTGGGGAAGAGATGAATAAATAGTACTGAGACAATTGCTTATCGGTATAGGAAAAAATGAAATTGAGTCCTTTCATCACACTTTAACAAAAATCAGTTCCAGGTAGATTAAAGATCTAAATGTGATTGACCAGAAAGTTTCTAGAAAAGATTGGTAGTACAAGAAAATATCTTTGTGACTTCAGGTTAAAGAAGAATTTCTTAATTAAAAATATAGACTGCAAAGGAAAAGTTGATAAATTCAACTACAGTAAAATTAAGGAACTTTTGTTCATCAAAAGACACCTTGTAGAGAAAAGACTAGTCACAAATGAGAGAAATTATATATATAGCACATATAACAAGATTGGTATCCAGACTACATAATCAAAATAATGGCAACTCAGAAGATAAATAAGCAAAAGATATGCTCAGATGTCTCACAGAAGAGGCACCCCAAACAGCCAGTAAATACATGAAAATATGCTCAGCTTCATTAATTATCAGACAAACGCGAATTAACCCTGGCATGGTATATCCATTAGACCCACAAAAATTCTTGTGGTGCCATCTGGCTATAAGGATATAAAGCAGTGGGAACTCTGATGCATTCTTGGTGGGAATATGAATTTGTACAACCGCCTTGGAAAATGTGGCATTACCTAGTAAATCTGTAAATGCCTATATCCAGTCCCTCAAAAATTCTACTTCTAGGTACCTTAGTAAGCTTATGTCCATTTATACTAGGTGAAATTATGGAAATATTTATAGAAGTATTGTTTGCAATAAATTCTAGTATAGTCAAATAAAATTGAATATTATATGAACAGTAAAAGCAAACTTTGGCTCATTGGTTAAATCTCAAAAACATAATTTTAAGGAAAAATGCCATCACAGAAAAATACATGTAATGTGAATTTTTTTCTGGAATGGTCAAATATATATATAATATATATTTAATATTTGGAGATTTATACAGTAAAAATAAAAGCAGAAGAATTATCAGCAAGTCAATTTAGAGATTACATTTGTCGAGAGAGGAGGACGTAATTGGCGTGAGTTAAGGAATGTCAGACACACTGGTAGTGATCAGTTCCTTAAATAGGTAGATACATGGTTGTTTTGTTAATTCATAAACAGTGCATGAAGTTCGTATTTACTGTTTGGTATGTATTTCACATAAAAACATGTTTTAAAAAGAAAGTCTAAGGGCTTCCCTGGTGGCGCGGTAGTTAAGAATCCGCCTGCCAATGCAAGGGACATGGGTTCGATCCCTGGTCTGGGAAGATCCCACATGCCGCAGAGCAACTAAGCCCGTGCGCCACAACTACTGAGCCTGCGTGCCACAACTACTGAAGCCCGCGCGCTTAGAGCCCGTGCTCCACAATGAGAGAAGCCACCGCAATGAGAAGCCCACACACCACAACGAAGAGTAGCCCCTGCTCACCGCAACTAGAGAAAGCCTGCACGCAGCATCGAAGACCCAACACAGCCAAAAATAAATAAGTAAATAAAATTTAAAAAAACAAACAAACAAAAAAAACAGTTGGCCAAGCCTTCCATAAGCACACTGGAGTAGAGGCTAAGGAGCCTCTACTTTAGACTTTTTTTAAAAAAGCCTAAAAGTTGAGTTGTTACTTCACTGTAAAATATTTTTACAACTTGAAATGATTTATTTTTCTAAAACTGTTGTAAATATTGCGATATTATCAAAATGATATTACAGATTTCTTAGCCAGGCTTAAAATTTAATGTAGGTTACAAGATTGAGTTATATACCCCTTATGATTATAAATAACCTATTCAAAATATATTTTTAATGCTCTGTGGGAGGCATTTATGAGGTAGAAAAGATACTGCTTTATTAATGATTGGCTTTGTAACCTTAGTCACTTGTCTGGAACTCAGTTTTTCTTTATTTCAAAGAACAGGGGTTGGAGTAGATAATTTCCAAGGACAGACTCAGATTTTTATAAATATTGATACGTAGTTTTGTCTGTTTTGTGGCTGCACCGCCCACTGCTCGGCTTGTGGGATTTTAGTTCTCTGACCAGGGATCGAACCCCGTCCGTTGGCAGTGAAAGCACGGAGTCCTAACCACTGGACCGCCAGGGAATTCCTGATACGTAATTTTCAGAAATCATTTATTAAATCCTTATCTCTGTGTAATGGTCTGCTGGATTGTACTCCAAGGGCTGTATGGTCAGAATGGATTGGACTGTAACAGTGTTCACCAATCTTCCTATTTATTTGTGTCATAAAGAAGACACATCTCTCCTCACTCTTGAGTGGTAGGCTTTTTAAAGGAAGCTGTGGAGTGCAGTGCAGTGTTTCCTAGATGACAGATTGCAGACCTTTGTGTATCCATAGATGTGTTTAGGGGATGTCCAAGTTCTTAGCAAAAAAACCTTTTTAATGTTGTATTTCTATTTAAATGCTAACATAAAAATTTAGTACAAGCATGTTCTGTACCACCTGTACGGATACTTTATAATAAGAACTTCCTCCTGATCTTTTCTTCCATTTGGTACAAAGTATTTTAATTGTTGCAAGCTAATGAGTAGATGACCCACTCCTACAAAAATGCCATTGTTTTCCCTATCTATGAAGAAACTGAAACAGAGGTTAAGTAACCTGGTTAAGGTCAAACAGCTTGTATATGGCAGACTTGAGATTTGAACTAGACACGGTAAAGCCTGTACTCTTGATCATTAAGCGGTACTTTCTTGTTACAGGAACAGGCTTTTTCATATTTTCTGGGTTTCAGTTTCATAATCTATAAAATGGATATAACATATAGCTCAAAACTTTGCTCATGAGTATTAAATGAGAAAATTGTATATGAAGTGCTTAGCACAGAAACATTTAGTAATGCTTAATAAATGTTAACTATTGTGGTTATAATTGTCATCATCACTGTCATTACCACTATTAAAAAGACAATTATTTGCAAGGTGCATTTTCTGCCTTTTTTTAGTATTACTTACTTACAGCCTAATTTAAGATCCAATCTGATTTTTTTAGGCCCAGGGTCTTTTTTCATGCTTATGCTCAAATATATAGAAACTAGCTTAAATATGTCTATTATACTATGTAAATTGTACTTACTTAAATTGTATTTACTATGTGTATTGCTCTTTTTTTTAAGTGCTTGGTGGTAGGTGTATCCTAATTAATAACAGGATGAGTACTTTTAGAGTGATTGTTAATAATATTTAATCTGTGCAACTCCATAGAAGTACCCAGGGTCTGGAGCTGGGCTACCTGGGCTCAGATCCTTGTTCTGCACTACTTACTGGCTCTGTCATGAACTTTGTAAGAGGCTGTTAGGCACACGGAAGGTTCAATAAATGGTAACTTAGATGATTACTATCTGTGAGTGGAACCAATGGAGGAGTCTAAATCTGGGAAGGGTACAATTAGAAAGTGATGGAAATGAATGTACAGAGTAGTTATTGAGAGAATCTGACAAATAATAATGACTTTGCTAAATCGCTCATTGTTAACCTGGGAATGTCATCACACAGCTCACTTTGTCTTTCTTATATCTTAGGTTGGCTTTTTTGTGAAGAGAGGATGTTCCAAAGGCATGGTTGAAATTGAATTGTAAGTGTTAAAAGCGCTAAAACCACATTTTCCTACATAATTTCTTAGTTTATGTTCATGCTTTCCTGATGACTTTAATCAAGAGTAATAATACAGTATTATGGCATAGATATTGGAAATAATATTTAAGGGATACTTTATCCAGAGAAGTAAGGTTTTTTTGTTTTTTGTTTTGTTTTTGGTTTTTTTTAATGCATCTTTTTTAAAAAAATATTTATTTATTTATTATTTATTTGGGTTGTGCCGGGTTTTAGTTGCGGCAGGCAGGTTCCTTAGTTGTGGCATTTGGGCTCTTAGTTGTGGCGTGTATGTGGGATCTAGTTCCCCGACCAGGGGTTGAATCCTGGCCCCCTGCATTGAGAGCATGGAGTCTTAGCCACTGCGTCACCAGGGAAGTCCCTTAATGCATCTTTTTTTTTTTTTTTTTTTTTTATGTGGTACACGGGCCTCTCACTGTTGTGGCCTCTCCCGTAGCGGAGCACAGGCTCCGGACGTGCAGGCTCAGCGGCCATGGCTCACAGGCCTAGCTGCTCCGCAGCATGTGGGATCTTCCCGGACCTGGGCACGAACCTGTGTTCCCTGCATCGGCAGGTGCACTCTCAACCACTGCGCCACCAGGGGAGCCCTAATGCATCTTTTAAAGCCTGAATTGTAAGAACTTTCTTCTGGAAAAATTCTTAAGGAAATTAGAAATTTATGAGAGATAATGAAATAGAAATATACCACTATTAAATATTCATTAAGAAGTTGCAGTACTTTTTACAAACTTAAGCTTTCTTCTGATTTTGAAAGCAAAATATTTGCTTGTTTAAAAAAAAATGCAAACAATGTAGGAATATAAAAAGATGAAAGCCTTCTTGCCATAATTCCACTTCCAGAAACGACCACTGTTAGTGGTTTGGTGAACTTCATGTATGGCAGATACTTGGCATTTATGTCACCATTTTCCATTCCCTCCCTCATGGTAGAAATTGATAATTCATTATGGTGTTCTTTTCCCTTAAACCTAGATGTTCTGAGTTTACCACTCTTGGCAGCCATTTCTGATGGATGAGAGTTACTCTTCAAGATGAAACCAGTTGACCATGCTTGGTGCAGATACTTTGTCTTTTATATATGAATATGCACATCCTCTAGGTGATTTTTAGAGTGTTGTTTTTTGGAGTGTTTATAGAAAGTTATTGAATTTTCTTAGCTGAAATAGCTCTTAAAGATTATCTAATAGCCTTATTTTATAGGAAATGAAGTGATCTTTATTCAAAAATTGTTGAAAATTTTAGAATTTATGTAGAGATGAGAAATAGGCACACATGGAAGAAAACAGTTAAAGAGGTTATACTCAACTTATTAAAATATAATGGTGGTATTTTACTGAAAGATACAAAACCAAGACCTGAATAAATGGAGAAGCATATTATGTTCTAAAAATATAAATTTGTAGTCACCATTAACATGTCAGTCCTTTCCAAGCTAATGTATAAATTTGATATAATTCCAATAAGAGTCTCAACAGGTAAATTTATAAGTTGATTATAAAGTTCATCGGGAAGAATAAACCCGAGGTCTTGAAAAGTAGAATCATGAATAAGACATTTATGTAACAGATGTTAAAGTGTAAAATAAACCTTTTTTTTTAAATTTAATTTTTATTTTATATTGGAGTATAGTTGGTTTACAATGTTGTGTTAGTTTCAGGTGTATAGCTAAGTCATTCAGTTATACATATACATATATCCGTTCTTTTTCAGATTCTTTTCCCATATAGGTTATTACAGAATATTGAGTAGAGTTCCCTGTGCTATAGAGTAGGTCCCTGTTGATTATCTGTTTTATATGTAGTAGTGCGTATATGTTAATCCCAAACTCCTAATTTATCTCTTTCCAAGTCCCCCACCCCCACCCCACAATCCCAAGTCTGCTTTCGAAATCTGTGAGGCTGTTTCTGTTTTGCAAGTAAGTTCATTTGTATCATTTTTTTTACATTCCACATAAAAGTGATATATGATATTTGTCTTTCTCTGTCTGACTTACTTCACTTAGTATGATTATCTCTAGGTCCATCCATGTTACTGCAAATGGCATTATTTTATTCTTTTTTATGGCTGAGTAATGTTCCATTGCATATATGTACCACATCTTCTTTATCCATTTCTCTGTCAATGGACATTTAGGTTGCTTCCATGTCTTGGCTATTGTAAATAGTGCTGCAGTGAACATTGGGGTGCATGTATCTTTTCAAAAGTGCATGTATGGTTTTCTCTGGATATATGCCCAGGAGTGGGATGTATGGTAATTGTTGGAACATATGGTAATTCTATTTTTAGTTTCTTTTTTTTTTTTTTTTTGCGGTACACAGGCCTCTCACTGTTGTGGCCTCTCCCGCAGCGGAGCACAGGCTCCGGACACGCAGGCTCAGCGGCCATGGCTCATGGGCCCAGCCGCTCTGCGGCATGTGGGATCTTCCCAGACCGGGGCACGAACCCGTGTCCCCTGCAACAGCAGGCGGACTCTCAACCACTGCGCCACCAGGGAAGCCCTATTTTTAGTTTCTTAAGGAACCTCCTTACTGTTCTCCATAGTGTCTACCAATTTACATTTCCACAAACAGTGTAGAAGGGTTCCCTTTTCTCCACACCCTCTCCAACATTTATTGTTCGTAGACTTTTTGATGATGGCCGTTCTGACCCGTGTGAAGTGATACCTCATTGTAGTTTTGATTTGCATTGCTCTAATAATTAGTGATGTTGAGCTCTTTTCATATGCTTTTTGGCCATCTGTATGTCTTCTTTGGAGAAATGTCTGTTTGGATCTTCTGCCCATTTTTTGATTGGGTTGGTTGTTTTTTTGATATAGAACTGCATGAGCTGTTTGTGTATTTTGGAGATTAATCCCTTGTTGGTCGCTTTGTTTGCAGATATTTTCTCCCATTCTGTGGGTTGTCCTTTCATTTTGTTTATGGTTTCCTTTGCTGTGCAAAAGCTTTTAAGTTTAATTAGGTCCCATTTGTTTATTTTTGTTTTTATTTTCATTACTCTAGGAGGTGGGTCCAGAAAACATACTTCTGTGATTTATGTCAAAGAGTGTTCTGCCTATGTTTTCCTCTAAGAATTTTATAGTATCCAGCCTTACATTTAGGCCTTTAATCCATTTTGAGTTTATTTTTGTGTATGGTGTTAGAGAATGTTCTGATTTCATTCTTTTACATGTGGCTGTCTAGTTAATAAAGCTGTTGATAGTATGGAATTCATACAGAAAATTAGAGGAGCAGAATGGAGAAAATAGGAACAGTTCTAAATGTATACAAGAATTTTTTTTGAATTTTATTTATTTTTTTATACAGCAGGTTCTTATTAGTTATCCATTTTATACATATTAGCATATATATGTCAATCCCAATCTCCCAATCCATCCCACCACCACCCCCACCACCACCACCTTCCCCCCTTGGTGTTCATATGTTTGTTCTCTGCATGTGTGTCTCAATGTCTGGCCTGCAAACCGGTTCATCTGTATGATTTTCTAGGTTCCACATGTATGCATTAATATACGATATTTGTTTTTCTCTTTCTGACTTACTTCACTCTGTATGACAGTCTCTAGGTCCATCCACGTCTCTACAAATGACCCAATTTCGTTCCTTTTTATGGCTGAGTAATATTCCATTGTGTATATGTACCACATCTTCTTTATCCATTCATCTGTTGATGGGCATTTAGGTTGCTTCCATGTCCTGGCTATTGTAAATAGTGCTGCATTGAACATTGGGGTGCATGTGTCTTTTTGAATTACGGTTTTCTCAGGCTATATGCCCAGTAATGGGATTGCTGGGTCATATGGTAATTCTAATTTTAGTTTTTTAAGGAACCTCCTTACTGTTCTCCATAGTGGCTGTATCAGTTTACATTCCCACCAGCAGTGCAAGAGGGTTCCCTTTTCTCCACACCCTCTCCAGCATTTCTTGTTTGTAGATTTTCTGATGATGCCCATTCTAACTGGTGTGAGGTGATACCTCATTGTAGTTTTGATTTGCATTTCTCTAATAATTAGTGATGTTGAGCAGCTTTTCATGTGCTTCTGGCCATCTGTATGTCTTCTTTGGAGAAATGTCTATTTAGGTCTTCTGCCCATTGTTGGATTGGGTTGTTTGTTTCTTTAATATTGAGCTGCATGAGCTATGTATATACTTTGGAGATTAATCCTTTGTCAGTTGCTTCA
>NC_041222.1:41489010-41509685 GCF_002837175.3 Physeter macrocephalus | reverse complement strand
GGCCGCTGAGCCTGCGCGCCCGGAGCCTGTGCTCTGCAACGGGAGGGGCCACAACAGAGGGAGGCCCGCATACCACAAAAAAAAAAAGAAAAAAGAGTGTTCTTCCTATGTTTTCCTCATAAAAATTTAATTTATTGTAAAGATGGCATTTTAAGCATCGGTTATAAATTACTCAAATTGAGTTGAAATAATTAGCTGTTAATTTTTTAAATGGATAAATATAGAGCTTTATCAGCCACCCTGTACATAAATAAAATCTCAATGTGTTAAAGGCTGAGTGAAAAAAATATGTAACTTTGAAAATGATAGGAAAAAATGTAGAATATTTTTTAAATCTCAGGAAAGGGAGAGGCCTTTCTAAGTAGAACAGGGTAGCCAATAACCATATAAAGGAAGATAGGAAGAGCTCTAAGGAAGAGAAGGCTTTGATGACTGGAACTACATGGCCTCTGCAAACCACGAGGAAAGCTTGGCTGAGAACAGCAGGTCTCCACTTGAGATAGGCTGGGACATGGGACCCTTTACCAGAGCACTTGAGCCTGGACAAACTTCCCCTGAAGCAACAGAATACAAAGAAACTGTAAGGGACTAAAAATAACTGCACACATGGCAGTTGGGGCAGTTATGAACAATAAGATACAAAAAAGCCACAGACCAGTTGAGGTGCCAGGAGCAAAAGCAGGGCACTGTGCATAATCCCTGTACAAAGCACCACCAAGGCGGTGGGCAGGTTACCTAAGCTGTACCTCCTGCCCAACCCATGTACCTGCCCCTGTTGTTACCCATTTTAAGGACCCAAGCAACTCCTCCTGTGGAGTGAGCATGGGCACCTGACTCTTGTTTTCACCCCATTATGCTGCAGCATTAGACCCAATAAAGCCTTGCCTCGAAAAAAATAAACAAATAAAGGAAAATAAGAAATTTAGGCTCCATAGAAATCTAGCTAAATATAATGGTGCCATAGTTAAAAATGAGTGACAGATGGGAGGAAACATTTTCAGTACAGATAGCATGTACATGTCTCAAAATTACCAAAATACCAATGTTTAATCAAGTCAGTAAAAATTGTAAACAACTTAATAGAAAATAAGCAAAGAAATTTAATGCAAAGTAAATGGCCAGTAAATATATAGAGGCTACACCTCACTAGTTATCAAGGAAATCAAGGTGAAGATTCTTTTCTTCTCAGCTTAGAAAATTTTTAAAATAAAATTCAGTCATATGAAGGTATAGGAAAGTGAATCCTGTTGTGCACTGTTTGTGGGAGTACAGGCACTATATCCTATTCGGCAGCATCTATCAAATATTAAATACAAATATTCTTTGGTCCAGTCACTATTCTAGAGATTGCTCATTGACACGAAAGTAGCTTTTTCCTAATTTTAATAATGAAAATTATGAATAACTCAGATGTATATCACCTGATAAATGGGTAAACAAAATGTGATATATCCATACAATGACATTTTATTGAGCCGTAAAAAGGATTGAAGTACTGATAGATCCTATAACATGGGTAAACCTTGCGAACATAATGCTTGGTGAAAGAAGCCAGACACAAAAGAATACATGTTGCATGATTCCATTTATATGAAATGTCCAGAATAAGCAAATCCATAGAGACAGAAAATAGATTAGTGGTAGCTGGGGTATGAGGGGAAGAAAGAATGGGGAGTGATTGGTTTAACAGGTATGGGCTCCTCTTTTGGGAGATGAAAATATTCTGGAATTAGATGGTGGTGATGGTTGCACAACCTTGTGAATGCATTTAAAATCCGTGTTGCTACACACAATCTTTCAACTGTATACCTGAAAATGGTTAAACTAGTAAATTTTATACATTTTACCACCATTTTTTTAAACACCATCAAATTGTAGACTTTAAAATGGTGGATTGTATGGTATGTGAATTATATCTCAATTTTAAAAAGTACAAGCATACCTCGTTTCATTGTGCTTTGCAGATACATTGTTTTGTTTTTGTTTTGTTTTGTTTTTTACAAATTGAAGGTTTGTGGCAACCCCGCATTGTCAAATGATGGTTAGCATTTTTTAGGAATAAAGTATTTTTAATTAAGGTAGGTACATTGTTGTTTTAGATGTAATGCTGTTGCATACTTAGTAGACTACAGTATAGTATAAACAACTTTTATAAGTACTGGGAAACCGAAAAATTCGTATGATGTGCTTTATTGCAGTATTCTCTTTATTGTGGTGGTCTGGAACCAAACCCGCAATGTCTCCGAGGTATGCCTGTTGCCAGAGATACTCCTGGGTTAGCCTTGGTATCATTGATTGATCACAATGGTTTCTTAGATATTGAAACTGAAAAAATATACTAAGCCAGGTATATTTATAAAATACAGAGGAAGTATTAATATTTAAGTTTCAAAAGTCCATTATGGATGGCTGCAGGTCTTAAGCACTCCTGACTTTCTACTCTGGATCACCAAAGCCCAGTTGTCTTCTTAGTTATCTAAAGAGGTTAACTACTTGGTGTGCAGTAGCTACTTGCTCTAATAAGGTAACCAGTGACTATTAACCAGAGTTCTGTTACCAAGTCTGGCGCAAGGGGAGATTTCCCTTTCCCCATACTCAACATGGTTATGTTGTGCTCTCTTGTTCCATTAGGGTCCATGTGGCTTTGAGAGTACCAGACACAAAATGGCTCAATATTAGTTGTTGGAATTGTCATTGCTGTTGAATGGATGCATTAACTGACCACATATCCATTGAAGGCAACGGTGGATAGAATAGTCTCTGACATGCATTTATGCAATCATTTTTCAAATATTTATTAGTTCATTGGGGGATACAGCATTCTGCCATCATAGAATTTATGGTTAGAGGTGAAGAGGAGACATAAATAAATAGGTAATAAAATATTTTAGATGGTGATAAGCACTGTGTAGAAAAATAGAGGCAGGAAGAGAATATAGGGAATGCCAGAGTGGAAATTACAGTATTGAATAAGGTGATCAGGAAAGTTCTCCCTGAGGAAGTATTATTTGAACAAAGACTTGAAGAGAATAAGGGGATGAGCATGGAGATATTTGGAGAAACAGCATTTCAGGCAGAGGAATCTGTTAATGCTAAGACTCTGAAGTGGTACCTAGGGTCACTGGATTGCATTGAACAGGAAAAGTAAGTTCTGAAAATATCAGGGAGGGAGCCAGCTCATAAGGCCTTGTAGACCAATGTAAGGAATTTGCATTTATTTTGAATAAGATGGGAAGCCACCAGGACTTGAGCAGAGAGGTGACATAATCTAACTTAAATTTTAACCAGACCATTTAGGTTGCTGTGTGAAAAATAGAAAACAGAGGCAAAAGCAAGGATACCAATGTAGTGATGAATATACTAACCCTAAGAGAAATTAAAATAGTTTGGGGGCTTCCCTGGTGGCGCAGTGGTTGAGAATCTGCCTGCCAGTGCAGGGGACACGGGTTCGTGCCCTGGGATCCCACATGCCACAGAGTGGCTGGGCCCGTGAGCCACGGCCACTGAGCCTGTGCGTCCGGAGCCTGTGCTCCGCAACGGGAGAGGCCACAACAGTGAGAGGCCCGTGTGCCCCCCCCAAAAAAAAAAAAAAAAAAAAGAAATTTGGGATTTGCTTACAAATTGAATATAGGGTGTGAAAGAGAGGCATCAAAGAGGACTTGTACATATATAGATAATCTGGCATGCTTAAGAGCGGAGTTTCTTTTAGCTGAGGTAATGAAATCTGCGTCAGGATGTTTTAGGGTAAAATGAGAAGGTCATTTTGGAGTAAATTATATTTCATCAAATTAAGATGGCACCATTTGTAAAATGCAGCTTCCAATTGAACTATGACACAGTTTAAAATGTGCAACCCAGTTTCAGAAATGTTAAGATGGAAAAGAACAATAACAAAAACATGCTTTTCAGGGTCAGTAAAATACAGAGTAAAGTTTGAGATGCCTATATAGCCTTTCAGGTAGAAAAGTTGAATGGGCAATTGGATTTTTTAACCTATCGTTTGGCGAGAAGTCTGGGCCAAAGATAATACGTTTGGGGAGTTAGCAGCAGGGTGACTGAAATCTCCAAGGGAGAAGATACAAAGCAAAGAAGTCTAAGAGCTAGACCCTGTTGTACTGCAGCATTTAGAGGCTGAATATAGGGAAAGGAAACTGGGAAGAATGCTAGTGAGTCAGAAGAATATAGTACCTGGAAAGCAGTACTTTGAATGGCTTGAATGGCTTGAGGAGGAGGGAGTGATATGTGTCCAGTGTTGCTGATAGGTCGAGTAAAATGAAGACAAAGAACTTAAATTAGATTTAGCTCATTGTAGGCCTTGGCAAGGTTTAGGGGAGGTGGTGCTTTTATTTATTTCTGTTGGATGTTCAGGGAAGGCCTGTTGAGAATATTCATGAGTTGAGAACTAAATGAGAACCTTAAGAACTGGGAGTAGAGTATTCCAGGCAGATGGAATCGTTTGTGCTCAGGATCTAGGGCAGAATTAAATTTGTTGTTTCTGAGGAACAGAAAAATGGTAGTGTGGATGGAGTGAAATGAGGTATTTGTTATAGGACTTTGGAAGATACCATTTATTTGGTTCCTTGATACCATTTACTTTTTGTTCCTGATTTGGTGTTCTTTTAATTATGACTAGCTAATGAATTTTATCAGCATCTATTGAATTGATCATATTATTTTAATTGTTAAATTCAGTTAATTTCCTGATATTCACCCAGTTTTGCATTCTTAGAATAAATGCAGTATAGTCATAATTTTTGCATTGCTAGATTTGCTTTTCTCATGTTTTATTTAGGATTTTTATTTTGTTTGTGAAATATTTGTTGTTTGAATGTTTGGTTAAACTTAGTGATAAAATCATCTGAGCCTCGAGTTTTTTTGTTTTTTAATTTTTTAACTATTGATTTAACTTAATTAATGATAATGAATTATTTAGTTTTTCTATTTCTTGAATCATCATGGTAGTTTATACTTTTCTAAAAAAATTTTTCATCTTAGCTTTTAATTTTATTGGGCTAACTAATAGCTTCTTATGTAACTTTATTATATTTGTATTATGTTGTCTCATATATAATATATATTATCTAATTGTCTTCTGTAGTTGTATTCCCCTCTTTCATTCATGTTTCTTTCATGATTTGGAAAAAATTGATTTGTTAGTTTTATTAGTCTTTTGTAATGAATTAACTTTTTGCATTGTTATTTCTGTCTTAACATCATTGCTTTCTATTTCATTAATTTTTACTCTTACCTTTACTAATTCTTCTTTAAACTTTTGGTTTTTTGTTCTAATTTCTTGAACTGGATATTTATTGTACTAATTTTCAGTCTTTTGTTTTTTCCCTGATGTAAATAGTTAACGTTAAAAATTTCCCTCTCAGTATTGCTTTAGTTCCATCTCCCAAATTTTGGTATATTGTATTTTCGTACTTTTCAGCTGTGAATGTTTTCTTCATTTTCTTTTTGAGTTCATAAATTAAAAGTTGTTTCAGATTCTAATGTAGTGATTTTCCTGTTACATTTTAGTATTGATTTCCACTTTCATAGTAGTGGGGTAAAAGAAAGAAAGAGAGAGAGAGAGAGAGAGAGAGAGGAGGGAGGGAGAGAGAGATGGTCTTTATGTTCCCAATCCTTTGAAATTTGTTGAGACTTACTTGTACTGAGCTTTAGTAATTGTTACTTGTTTGGTTGAAAGAATGAGAATTCTGCTGTTGTATGTGCAATGTTCAGTGTTTGTCCATTTGTTCAAGCTTATTAGTTATATTGCTAAATCTTCAGTATTTTAGCTGATTGCTGTTGTCAGATCAATTCCTTAATTACTGAGAAAAGTGTATTACACTATCCCTTTATGTAGATTCGTCAATTACCCTTGTTCTGTCAATTTTTGCCTTATATATTTTCAGGACATTATTGAATTCTTTATTGTTATGTTCTGATTTCATCTTTCGAGACTTTTTGCTTTAGAATCTGTTTAATTTGCTATGAGTGAATGTAGTTAGCAGCTTTCTCTTTAAATATTTTCCTGGTTATCTTTCATTCATTTCAAGTTTTTAATATCTTTTTTATCTTATTTAAACAAGGATAGCTGGGTGGTGTTTTTCATATAGTCTTTTAAGTAATACATACAGTTCATTTACTGTAATTACTTGTACGTTTGGACTTATTTTTACTGCCTTATTCTGTGCCTTTAATTTGGCCCACTTTTCAGTATTTGTTTCCTTTCTTGCCTTCATTTGGATTTTTTTGTTTGGTTAATTTTTCTTTTTTTATTGTTTTGGAAATTATGCATTCTTCTCGTTTTAATGGTTATTAGAATTTTTAACAAATACTTTAATAGAGTCTAGACTTAATTAAATTTTCATCTTCCTAGTGAATAAATATCTTAGAGTACTTTTTATAACTTTTTCTCTGAATTTATATGCCACTTTAATTCTGTCTTGTTTCTTAAACTCTTCAAGACATAATAACTATTATTAATTTAAACTGTAATGTTTGTTTAGAATTACGCCACATATTTTGTTTGCTTTGCTTTTCATTCTTTCTTGCATTTGTTTTCCCTCTGGGATCACTTTCTGCCAGAGGACATTCTTTTTTTTTTTTTTTTTTTTTTTTTTTTTGCTGTCCGCACAGGCTCTGGACGCGCAGGCTCAGCGGCCATGGCTCACGGGCCCAGCCGCTCTGCGGCATGTGGGATCTTCCTGGACCGGGGCACGAACCCGTGTCCCCTGCATCGGCAGGCGGACTCTCAACCACTGCACCACCAGGGAAGCCCCAGAGGACATTCTTTAAAGTTTCCTTTAATGAAGCTCTTCTAACACTCGGTGTTTGTCTGTAAATATTTTGCTCTAAATCCTGAAAGGTGTATTTGCTTTATATAAAATTCTACACTGATAGATCTTTTCTCAGCACATGCAAAGTATTCCATTGTCTTCTGTTGTGAATCTAATCTTAGTTTCTTTGTTAGTAATTGTTTTTGGTGTTTTATAGTTTCACATCATGTATTTATGTGTGGATTTATTTTTTATTAATACTGTGATTTATTCTTAAATCTGTAGTTTGGAAAATTCTTATCTGTTATTTCTCCAAATACTGCCACTGACCCATTCTTGACCTCCCTTCCTTCCAGAACTCTTACAAGACAGATGTTAGGCTTTCTCAGTCATCCATGTCTCTTAACATCTTTCATATTTTTCATCTTTTTATGTCTATGTTGCATTCTAGATCCATTTCTCTTTGGTTCTTTTTCAGATCTATTGTTTATATTTTCAATCTTTTATTTCTTAAAATATAATAAACCTACTTATACTTGAGTCCTTTGATTCCAATATGATTTTACTTTCTATTTCTGCTAGTTCTTACTCTTGAAGCTTTGTTTTCTTGCGTGTGTGTTTCCAGCGAGCTTCTCCTTTCTCTTGGAACTTATCTGTGTTAAACTCTTTGATGATAAAGGTAGATTCCTGCAGAGGAATTTTTGTTAACTTCTGTTAAAGATCATTGGATACTTTTAAACCATTATCTCAATATACAGAATTCTCAGTTTGAGGGTTTTTGAACCTCCTTACGTCTGTCATGTAACTTCAAGATACAAATCTGGGGCTTCCCTGGTGGCGCAGTGGTTGAGAGTCCACCTGCCAGTGCAGGGAGCACAGGTTCGTGCCCCCATCCGGTAGGATCCCGCATGCCGTGGCGCGGCTGGGCCCGTGAGCCATGGCCGCTGGGCCTGTGCATCCGGAGCCTGTGCTCCGCAACGGGAGAGGCCACAGCAGTGAGAGGCCCGCGTACCGCCCCCCCCCCCCAAAAAAAAAGATACAAAACTGTTTGAGAGTGACTTGGGGTTAGTAATTCTCAGGGTAAAATTTTTCTTCATTTCACAGTTCGAGTCATAGTTTGATACAGGCAAGTTTGCCTTGCTGTGGCTGTTGGTGGTGGTGGAGGTAATGGAGTAATTCTAGTTTACCCTCACAGTGACAGTATAGCCTTTTGGGGATGGTTTCTTTTTTCCTTTTTCTTTTTTTTTTTTTTTAATTAAAGTATAGTTGATTTACAGTGTTGTGTTAATTTCAGCTGTACCGCAAGGTGACTCAGTTATATACATATATATCTTCCTTTTTATATTCTTTTCCATTATCCCAGGAGATTGGATATAGTTCCCTGTGCTCTACAGTAGGACCTTGTTGTTTATCCATTCTAGATGTACTAGTTTGCATCTACTATCCCCAAATTCCCAGCCAATCCTTCTCCTACCCCTCCTCCCCCTTGGCAACCACAGGTCTGTTCTCTATGACTGTGAGTCTGTTTCTGTTTTGAAGATAGGTTCATTTGTGTCATATTTTAGATTCCACATATAAGTGATATCATATTCATCTTTCTCTTTCTGACTTACTTAGTGTGATAATTTCTAGTTGCATCCATGTTGCTGCAAATGACATTATTCTGTTCTTTTTTATGGCTGAGTAGTATACCATTGCATATATATATACCACATCTTCTTTATCCATTCATCTGTTGATGGACATTTAGGTTGTTTCCATGTCTTAGCTATTGTGAATGGTAGTGCTCTGAACATTGGGGTGCATATATCTTTTTGAATTATAGTTTTCTCCAGATATATGCCCAGCAGTGGGATTGCTGGATCATATGGTAATTCTATTTTTAGTTTTCTGAGGAACCTCCATACTGTTTTCCTTAGTGGCTGTACCAAGTTACATTCCCACCAACAGTGTAGGAGGGTTCCCTTTTCTTCACACCCTCTCCAACATTTATTTGTAGACTTTTTAATGATGGCCATTGTGATCGGCATGAGGTGGTACCTTGTTGTGGTTTTGGTTTGCATTTACTCTAATAATTGGTGATGTTGAACATCTTTTCATGTGCCTACTGGCCATCTGTATGTCTTCTTTGGAGAAATATCTATTTAGGTCTCCTGCCCATTTTTCAATTGGGTTGTTTGTCTTTTTGTTATTGAGCTGTATGAGTTGTTTGTATATTTTGGAAGTTAAGCCCTTGTCAGTCACATTGTTTGCAAATATTTTCTCATTCTGTGGGTTGTCTTTTCATTTTGTTTATGGTTTCCTTTGTTGTGCAAAAGCTTGTAGGTTTGATTAGGTCCCATTTGTTTATTTTTGTTTTTATTTCTATTGCCTTGGGAGACGGAAGAAAACACTTGTATGATTTATGTCAGAGAATGTTTCGCCTATACTCTATTCTAGTAGTTTTATGGTGTCATGTCTTACGTTTAAGTCTTTAAGCTATTTTGAGTTTGTTTTTGTGCAGAGTGTGAGGGTGTGTTCTGACTTCATTGATTTATAGGCAACTGTCCAACTTTCCCAGTACCACTTGCTGAAGAGATTGTCTTTTTCCCATTTTATATTCTTGCCTCCTTTGTCAAAGATTGACCGTAGGTGTGTGGGTTGATTTCTGGGCTATTTTATTCCATCGATCCATATGTCTGTTTTTGTACCAGTACCACACTGTTTTGATTATTGTAGCTTTGTAGTATTGCCTGAAGTCTGGGAGGGTCATACCTCCTGCTTTGTTTTTTCCCTCAGGATTCCCTTAGCAATTCTGGGTCTTCTGTGGTTCCATATAAATTTTTGTATTATTTGTTCTAGTTATGTGAAAAATGTCATGGGTGACTTGCTAGGGATCACATTAAATCTGTAGATTGCTTTGGATAATATGGTCGTTTTAACAATATCAATTCTTCCTGTCCAAGAGCATGGGATATCTTTTCATTTCTTTGAATCCTCTTTGATTTCCTTTATTAATGTTTTATAGTTCTCAGCATATAAGTCTTTCACCTCCTTGGTCAGGTTTATTCCTAGGGTTTTTTTGGTGCAATTTTTAAAGGGATTGTTTTTTTTACATTCCCTTTCAAATTTTCATGGTTAATGTAAAGAAATGCAGTTGATTTCTGAATGTTAATCTTGTATTCTGCTACCTTGCTGAATTCATTTATCAGATCTAGTGGCTTTTGTGTGGTGTACGTAGGGTTTTCTATGTATACTATCATGTCATCTACATATAGTAAATATTTTACCTCTTCCCTTCCAATTTGGATACCTTCTATTTCTTTTTCTTTTCTGAGTGCTGTGGCTAGGACTTGCAATACTATGTTGAATAGAAGAGTTGAGAGTGGTGATCCTTGTCTTGTTCCAGGTTTTAGCAAGAAGGCTTTCCACTTTTCACCACTGAGTATTGTATTGGCTGTGGGTTTGTCATAAATGGCTTTTATTATGTCGAGATATGTGCCCTCTATACCCACTTTGGTAAGAGTTTTCATCATGAATGGATGTTGAATTTCGTCAACTCCTTTTTCTGTATCTATTGAGATGATGATGTGGTTTTCGACTTTTGTTTTGTTAATGTGGTGTATTAACATGGATTGATTTGCATATATTGAATCATCCTTGTGAACTTGAGATGAATCCCACTTGGTCATGGTGTATAATCTTTTTTATGTATTGTTGGATTTGGTTTGCTAATATTTTGTTGAGAACGTTTGCATCTATTACTAACCGAAGATGTTATAATTTTCTTTTTTGGTGATGTCTTTGTCTGGTTTTGGTATCAGGGTGATGGTGGCTTCATAGAATGTCTTTGAGAGTGTTCCCTCCTCATCAGTCTTTTGAAAGAGTTTTAGAAGGATCAGTATAAGTACGATCTTCATATGTTTGGTAGAATTCGCCTGTGAAGCCATCTGGTCCTGGACTTTTGTTTGTAGGGAGTTTTTTTGTTTTATTTTTTAATTACAGATTCTATTTCACCTCTAGTGATCGATCTGTTCAAATTATCTTTCTTCTTGATTCAGTTTTGGTGGGCTCTGTGTTTCTAGAAAGTTGTCCATTTCTTACAGGTTGTCAACTTTGTTGGCATATAATTATTCATAGTATTCTCTTATGGTTTTTTGTATTTCTGCGGTATCGGTTGAGAGTTCTCCTTTTTCATTTCGTATTTTGTTTATTTGGATTCTCTCTTTTTTCTTCTTGGTGAACCTGGCCAGAGGCATGTCAATTTTGTTTACCCTTTCAAAGAACCAGCTCTTTGTTTTACTAATTTTTTTCTGTTGTGTTTTTAATGTCTATTTTATTTATTTCTTCTCTGTTCTTTATTATTTCCTTCCTTCTGCTGACTTTAGGTTTTGTTTATTTTTCTTTTTTCTAATTCTTTTAGGTGGTAGGTTAGGTTGTTTATTTGAGGTTTTTCTTATTTTTTGAGGAAGGCCTGTATCGCTGTGAACTTCCTTCTAAGAACTGCTTTTGCTGCGTCTCATAGATTTTGTATGGTTGTGTTTTCATTGCCATTTGTCTCCAGGTATTTTTAATTTCCTTTTTGATTTCCTCGTTGACCCATTGATTTTTTTAGTAGCATGTTGTTTAGTCTCCATGTAATTATTTTTTTCTCATTTCTTTTCCTGTGGTTGATTTCTTGTTTCATGCCATTGTGGTTGGAGAAGATCCTTGAAATAATTTCTGTACTCTTAAATTTGTTGAGGTTAGTTTTGTGCTCTAGTATGTGGTCAGTCCTAGAGAATATTCCATGTACACTTGAAAAGAATGTGTATTCTGGGTTTTTTTTGGATGTAATATTCTGAAAATATCAATTAAGTCTAACTTCTATTGTATCATTCAGGATCTCTGTTCCTCTATTGATTTTCTGTCTAGAAGATCTGTTTGTTGATGTGAGTGGGGTGTTAAAGTCTCCTATTATTGTATTCCCATCAATTTCTGCCTTTATGTCTGCTATTATGTTTTATGTATTTGTATTCTCCTATATTAGGTGCATATATGTTGATGAGTGTAAAATCCTCTTCTTGTATTGACCTTTTTATCATTATATAGTATCCTTCTTTATCTTTCTTTATGGCCTCTGTTTTAAAATCTATTTTGTCCGATATGCATATTGTGACTCCCGCTTTCTTGTCATTTCCGTTTGCATGAAATATCTTTTTCCATCCCCTCCCTCGCTTTCAGTCTGTGTGTGTCCTTTGCCCTAAGGTGGATCTCTTGTAGGCAGCATATTGTAGGCTCTTGTTTTTTCATCCAGTCAGCCACTCTGTGTCTTTTGTTGGAACATTTAGTCCATTGACATTTAAGGTAATTATTGATACATATATATTTATTGCCATTTTAAACCTTGTTTTCCAGTTGATTGTATGTTTCTTCTTCGTTCCTTTCCCTTTTTTTCCTTTTGTGATTTGATTACTTTCTTTTATTTTATGATTGTGTTCTCTTCTTTTTGGTTTTTGTGAATCTATTGTATGTTTTTGATTTATCGTTGCCCTGTTTTTCAAGTATGTTAACCCCTTCTTATATCTGCTTGCTTTAGACTGATAGTCATACAGGCTCAAACACAGTCTAAAAAAAAGAAGAATCTACATTTTCTTACTCTTCTTCCCCACATTTTATGATTTTGATGTCCTTTTTTTACATCTTCATGTTTATTCTTTTGCTGTTCCTTGTCTTTATCATAGCTTTCACAAATAGGTTTTTTATTTTTTTTCTTTTTGATCTGTATACTGGCTTATTTCAGTGGTTTACTTTCCAATTGTGATTTCCTCCTTCCTATATCTTCTTGCTTTTTTCTATTTAGAGAAGACCTTTCAATATTTCTTTTAGGTTAGGTTTAGTATTGCTGTATTCTTTCAGTTTTTGCTTGTCTGAGAAATTCTTTATCTCTCCTCCTATTCTAAATGATAATCTTGCTAGGTAGAGTATTCTAGGTTGCACATTTTTCCCTTTTAAGACTTTGAATATATTTTGCCACTCCCTTCTGGCCTGCAGTGTTTCTGTGGAGAAATCAGCTGATAGTCTTATGGGGGTTCCCTTGAAATTAACTCTGCTTTTCTCTTGCTGCCTTTAGAATCTTCTCTTTATTTTTAACTTTTACCATTTTTATTATAATATGTCTTGATGTAGGTCTGTTTGGGTTCATCTTTTTTGGGACCTTCTGTTTCCTGTATCTGGATATCTGTTTCCTTCTTTAGGTTTGGGAAGTTTTCAGCTGTAGTTTCTTCAAATACATTTTCAATCCCATTTTCTCTTTCTTCTCCTTCTGGAATCCTTGTTATACGTAGATTGGCATGCTATAGGTCTCTTATATTGCTTTTTTTTTTTTTTTTCCATTTGGCTTTCTGTCTGCTGTTTTTTTTTTTTTTTTGTGGTATGCGGGCCCCACACCGCTGCGGCCTCTCCCGTTGCGGAGCACAGGCTCCGGACGCGCAGGCCCAGCGGCCATGGCCCACGGGCCCAGCCGCTCCGCGGCACGCGGGATCCTCCCAGACCGGGGCGCGAACCCAGCCCCCCCGCATCGGAAGGCGGACGCGCAACCACCGCGCCACCAGGGAAGCCCCTGTCTGCTGTTTTGATTGGATAATTTCCATTATTCTATCTTCCAGATCGCTTACTCTTTCTTCTGCATTAATACAATAGTGATTCAATATTTTATACATTATATGCCATTTAAAGTTATTATAAAATAATGGCTGTATTTTCCTGTGCTGTAAAATACATCCTTGTTGCTTATTTATTTTATACATAGTAGTTTGTATCTGTGAGTCTGTTTTGGTTTTGTTATACTCATGTTTTATTTTTTAGATTCCACATAAAAGTGATAACATAGAGCATTTGTCTGACCTATTTCACTAAGCATAATACCCTCTAGCTCCATCCATGTTGTTGCAAATGGCAGAATTTCATTTTATTTTTGTATGACTGAGGTAATATTCCCTTGTATATACATATCACATTTCTTTATCCATTCATCTGTTGACGGACGCATAGGTTGCTTCCATATCTTGGCTACTAAAAATAATGCTGCTATGAACTTTGGGGTGCATCTGTCTTTTCAAATTAGTGTTTTCACTTTCTTCGGATATATACCCAGGAAAGGAATTGCTGGATCCTATGGTAGTTCTATTTTTAGTTTTTTGAGGAACCTCTATACAGTGTTCTATAGTTGCTGTACCAATTTACATTCCCACCAACAGTGTGCTAGGGTTGGCTTTTTTCACATCCTTGCCAACATTAGTCATTTATAGACTTTTTGATTATAACCATTTGAACAGGTGTGAGGTGATATCTCATGGTGGTTTTGATTTGCATTTCTCTGATGATTAGTGATGGTGAATATCTTTTCCATGTGCCTGTTGGCCATCTGTATATCTTCCTTGGAAATATGTCTATTCAGGTCTTCTGCCATTGTTAAATTGTTTTTTTAATTGAATTTTATGAGCTGTTTATGTATTTTGCATATTACCCCTTATTGGTCATAACATTTGCAGATATTTTCTCCCATTCACTAGGTTATCTTTTTGTTTTGTCAATGGTTTCCTTTGATGTACAAAAACTTTTAAGTTGAATTAGGTCTGATTTGATTTTTTGTTTGTTTTTTAATTTTTTTTTTTTTTTTTTTTTTTTTTTTTTGTGGTATGCGGGCCTCACACCGCTGCGGCCTCTCCCGTTGCGGAGCACAGGCTCCGGACGCGCAGGCCCAGCGGCCATGGCCCACGGGCCCAGCCGCTCCGCGGCACGCGGGATCCTCCCAGACCGGGGCGCGAACCCAGCCCCCCCGCATCGGAAGGCGGACGCGCAACCACCGCGCCACCAGGGAAGCCCCTGTCTGCTGTTTTGATTGGATAATTTCCATTATTCTATCTTCCAGATCGCTTACTCTTTCTTCTGCATTATTCATTCTGCTATTCATTGCCTTTAGCTCAGCTTTTGTCTCAGCAAATGAATTTTATAATTTTTCTTGTCTCTTCCTTATAGTTTCTACTTCCTTTTCACAGTAATTTGCATTTCTGTTGATAGCCTGTCTTAATTCCTTCAGTATTTTTGTTACCTTCTTTTTGAACTTGGTGTCTGTTAGACTGAAGAGGTCTGTTTCATTGTTACTTCAGGGTAATTCTCTTGGTCTTTTCACTGGGAAGGGTTCCTCTTATATCTCTCTTATCTGTGTGTTTAGGAGAAACAATTATATACCGTAGTCTTGGAGGGCTATTTATATGCAGGAGCGTCCCTGTGTAGCTTGTGTGGGTTTAATATTTTTTTGGTGTGAGGGTTGCTTTTGGTTTGGATGCTTGCCGTTACTTTCCTCAGCGTGTACTAGCTGTTATCCCTTCATAAGGGCTATGCAGGTGCACTGCCTGCACACGTTTCCAGGAGGTGGGGGAAGCAACCAGCACCCACTCATGGGACCCTTGGCAGCGGCAGCAGTCCACGCCCATCTCTGGAGTCCTAGATGGCAGTGGTGGCTCGCACCCATCCCTGGAGCTCTTGTAGGTGGTGCCCTGCTGCCTGAAAGCACACGTGCAGAGAAAGGAGCTTCTATGGCAGTCCCACCCCTCTCCTCACACACACCCCAACAATGGCACCTTGTCTCTCTGGTGGTCCCAGGCTTCTTCCCATGCTGCTGATTGCCAGTGAAGAAGATGGATGAATAGATAGGAGGTGTGAAGTAGTAGTACTTTTAAATCAAGAAATAAGTAAATACCCTTCTTTCAGATTTTCTACTTTTTAATGTTCCTTATAGTCATATGGTACAGTCTTCTCTGAATTCAGAGTGGTGGAGTGTAAGATGAGGAAACCATGGGCCACCTGTATGGGCAGGCTGGTTTTGATGTCTGGAAATGCATATGTAAGAGTTAGTTTTCATTCATACATTTTCCAAGTAGAGAGAGTTTTGAGGTTTAACTGTTGTATGCTTTTATATACCAACACATTTAAAATTGTAGTCAACACGTGATTGGAGTGTAGCATAATGATTAAAGGATAAATAACTCCTCTGGCAGTGTTTGGGAATTAGTATTGGCATTTGTTTTAATTTTTTTTTAACAGTTTAAATAATTTCAAATGTTTAAAGAGTAATAACCTACAGGTGGTCAGTTACGTATTATCACTAATAAAATGTCAGGCGTTCCTTCTTTGGAAGGGCCAAAATGTCAAAAGGAGTAAAAATGATAATAATAATCCTATGTGGCAACCTTTGATGCAAGAGAATTTTAGAAATTTTATTTCTAAAATTATGTATTTTGAGTATAAACATTTTTAATTTATTTTTTAACTAGGTTCAGGACTTCTGGAAATCTTGTAATCACTCGTGAGATTGATGTGGCAAAAAATCAGTCCTTTTGGTTCATCAACAAAAAATCTACAACTCAGAAAGTAGTAGAAGAGCAGGTTGCAGCCTTAAATATTCAAGTGGGCAATCTTTGCCAGTTTCTACCTCAGGTATGAGAGAATTAAATGTAAAGGTGGGAAAATTTTGTGTATGTTTCCTCTTTATGTCATATAAGAATGTAAATACTTTTTAAGAGTATTTAAAATGAGCATAGTGGTCTTAATACTTACTTAACAGTTCTTTGTAAAAGGTAGCATCTCATCTCTTACAGTATAATCTTACTAATTTGTAGTAATTTGGAAATATTCAATTAATGAGCCTGTTAAAGTATTGTAAAGGAAATAAAGGTATTATTTTTAAGTACAGAGAGTAGCTTGAACAGCTGTGTGCTCCCATTCATAGAGTCGTAAAATTTTGTTAATAAACAACTTAATCAGTGTGTTTGTATAAAATATTTTATATACTAAGACTTTTAAATCTATAGATTTGCCTTCTAAAAACCTTTCATATTTTAAGTTTGTTTAGTAAAAATAAAACATCCTGATATTGCATGTTATATGTTAAAATCAGATCTTTTAAATTTGTCTTTGAATGCAGTCTAGTGACTGAATTATAGTTCATTTTTTTCTTCAGAAACTGATGATTTGGTTATTATGTCCAAGTGAAAGAAAAGTTAAAATTTGAAAGTATTTATCAGCTCATATAAGACTGTCTACAGAAGTAGATGTTTAAAATTGCTCTGTTTTTTTTTTTTTTTTAACTTCTAGTATTTCATTCCAAATTATGTGTAGTAGATAATCATTTCAGTCCAGGGAAGTATTTTTTCTTTTATTTCCAAACTATTTGTTAAATGTGTATAAAACTTTCAACCTGGAAATATTGACATTGAAATTTTTTTAAGGTTCTCAGAAAGATGACAGTTTATACCCTAAGTTTATTATTTTAAAGAATGATATATGAAGGACAGGGTTTATATTAAGATTCACATCTCAAAATAAAGGGGTTTTTTTTCTTTTAAATGAGTTTCTTCTTGACAGGTATCATTGAAAAATGTTTTGAAGATATTTATAAACGATAATATTAACTGATATTTAAGTTTTTTGCTCTAGGATAAAGTTGGAGAATTTGCTAAACTCAGTAAAATTGAACTCCTTGAAGCTACTGAGAAGTCAATTGGTCCTCCAGAAATGCACAAATACCACTGTGAGCTCAAAAACTTCAGGGAGAAAGAAAAACAACTAGAGGTATTTATAAATAGACAATTCATTTTATGTCTCTCATTGATTTCTATGTCTCAAAATGTGGGAAAGTAAATAGTAGTTCTGATTCATTGAGTGCATTCATATATTTGTGATTTTTTTCACCTAGGATTTTGTTGCTAACATTAATTAAGTTAGGTGACAAAAAGTGGGAATGGACTTTATATAAAGTTTGAAAATTTAGACTATCATTTCATCAAATATATGTTACTAATTGAATTTCTAAAGCAGCAGTCCCCAACCTTTTTGGCACCAGGGACCGGTTTCATGGAAGGCAGTTTTTCCTACGGATGGGGGGAGGGGTGGGAGATGGTTCAGGCAGTAATGCGAGCGATGGGGAGCAGCAGATGAAGCTTCACTCACTTGCCTCCTGCTGTGCAGCCTGGTTCTTAACAGGCCGCGGACCGGTACCGGTCCACAGACTGGGGGTTGGGGACCCCTGTTCTAAAGAACCGATAATAGTATTATAAAGTATTTTTTTCTCTCAGGAAGTTTCAGTGTTATTCTTTTATTCATTCAGTATTTACTAAACACCTCCTATATGTCAAGCACTGTGTAAGGCTTTGGGTAATACAGCAGATATGTAGCTTTTAATATAGTGTCTCTGTTGAGCCAGTTCTCATATTTTTTTCAATTGTGTGAGGATGGACTCTAAAAGAACTGTACATTTAGTTGCATTGTTTGATTTTTATTTTCACCTTTAATAAATAAATTAAAATGTTCTTTTATAGCATATCGTTCGAAAAGGTGCTTTATTTAATGAATCATTTTCCATATCTCAGCAGCTAAAATAAATTCAGTAAATTTTTTTTTTTGCGGTACGCGGGCCTCTCACTGTTGTGGCCTCTCCCGCTGCGGAGCACAGGCTCCAGACGCGCAGGCTCAGCGGCCATGGCTCACAGGCCCAGCCGCTCCATGGCATGTGGGATCTTCCCGGACTGGGGCACGAACCCGTGTCCCCTTCATCGGCAGGCGGACTCTCAACCACTGCGCCACCAGGGAAGCCCCAGTAAATTTTTGTATTGAGAAATCTTGTAAACAAATGCTTTCTCTTAAACTGTCATTGTCTGTACTTGATAATGAGTTTTATTATAATTTAATACTATTTTTATTGTTATACTTATTCAGAGTGAATGGCTAAAGGAGTCGTAATTATTTTATCCTACTTTATATACTTTGTCGGTCCTTTTACTTTTCCCCACATCAGACAATCTTAATACACCCCTCTGAAATACTCACTGAAACTACCTACCAAACTCTGAAAGAAAACAAACGTATTCTACTAAGCTCTGAGTACATTTTTGGCATTTGTTAATTCACAATATAAAGGCTGAATTTTAGCTTTCCTTTATCTCATTTCTAAGTCCCTCAGTCATTGGTATTTATAACATAGTAATCATAATAATACC
Source organism: Physeter macrocephalus (assembly GCF_002837175.3). NCBI lineage: Eukaryota > Metazoa > Chordata > Mammalia > Artiodactyla > Physeteridae > Physeter > Physeter macrocephalus. The sequence continues at coordinate 41,490,901 of NC_041222.1, read as the reverse complement.
ACTTTTCATTTGTATGTCATGTTACAGCTTTTGTTGAGCTTTCACCTATAGTAAGTTGAGTTGCTTCTACCCTTGAGGTGAATAGGGCAGATACCTCTCTTCTCTTTAGGCAAGAAGAGTCCAGGCTTAGAGATGTGGCAGGGCTTCCTTACAGTCCCATAATTAATAAATAGTAGAACCTAGACCAGAATTCAGGTGTGCACATTAGTTTCACACAGTTCTTAAGAACTCCTGTGGAATCATTTATTGTGAAATTTTGCTAGCACTGTACATTTTTCATTATTAAAAGCTTTGACCTTTTGTCTTTCTTAAGTTAAACGAATTGTTAAATAAATATTTATTTTAGACCTCATGCAAAGAGAAAACTGAATATCTAGAGAAGATGATTCAGAGGAATGAAAGATATAAACAAGATGTGGAGAGGTTCTATGAACGTAAGCGACATTTAGATTTGATTGAGATGCTTGAAGCAAAAAGGCCATGGGTGGTAAGTGTGAGTTATTAAAGGTGAAAATAGTGATTCTTTAATTAGCAGAAAAGTTATAAAGAAGGCACTAATTACTGTGTATTCAAATTAGGTGCTTTTGTTCATTTTTGCTTTGTATATCATACATAGTAACATTTATCTCTTTCTTTGTGTTATTATATAACTGTGTGCTATGTTGTTGTTATTGCATAACAGATAACAGTTGATTAAGTCTGCCCTTAATTTTTCTAGATTTGAGTCAACAGATAGTTTTGTTTTATAAAATGTTAATGAGCTAAAAGTGGTTACATATGTAAAAATTAAATCTTTGAGTGTCCTCAGGTCACTGAGAATTTACTTTGAGTGTGCTACTAATATCAGCTTCAGCTAGAGAGAAAGCTGAAGGATATTAATTGTAATCTTCTACTCATTATGCTTCATAAGCTTACTGAGGCTACTGTTTTTAATCACTCTGTGATGTATACTGTTTAAAACCACAGTTTGGGCCAAAGATTCATTTCCCTCAATACATTACTTTTCAGTGGGTGGAACAAAATAAGAAAGTTTAATAATGTTTTTAAGGCTAGGATGGAAATAATTATTAGATTGGAGAAATATGTGGCTTTATTTGTGACCTTCTCCCACCCACCCTAACCCCACCACCCCTACTTCACCCTATCCTTTCCCATAATTCCATTTTCTTAAACTTTTTTCTTCAGCTCATTTTGATTAGGTTTATCCTATGTCCATTCTTCTTCTTCTTTTTTTTTTTTAACATCTTTATTGGGGTATAATTGCTTTACAATGGTGTGTTAGTTTCTGCTTTACAACAAAGTGACTCAGTTATACATATACATATGTTCCCATATCTCTTCCCTCTTGCATCTCCCTCCATCCCATCCTCCCTATCCCACCCCTCTATGTGGTCACAAACCACCTAGCTGATATCCCTGTGCCATGCGGCTGCATCCCACTAGCTATCCACCCTACGTTTCGTAGTGTATATATGTCCATGCCACTCTCTTACTTCGTCACAGCTTACCCTTCCCCCTCCCCATATCCTCAAGGCCATGCTCTAGTAGGTCTGTGTTTTATTCCCGTCCTACCCCTAGGATCTTTGTGACATTTTTTTTTCTTATATTCCATATATATATGTTAGCATACGGTATTTGTTTTTCTCCTTCTGACTTACTTCACTCTGTATGACAGACTCCAGGTCTATCCACCTCATTACAAATAACTCAGTTTCATTTCTTTTTATGGCTGAGTAATATTCCATTGTATATATGTGCCACATCTCCTTTATCCATTCATCTGTTGATGGACACTTAGGTTGCTTCCATGTCCTGCCTATTGTAAATAGAGCTGCAATGAACATTGGGGTGCATGTGTCTTTTTGAATTATGGTTTTCTCTGGGTATATGC
>NC_041222.1:41488342-41488875 GCF_002837175.3 Physeter macrocephalus | reverse complement strand
AATTTTGGAGATTAATCCTTTGTCGGTTGCTTCATTTGCAACTATTTTCTCCCATTCTGAGGGTTGTCTTTTGGTCTTGTTTATGGTATCCTTTGCTGTGCAAAAGCTTTTAAGTTTCATTAGGTCCCATTTGTTTATTTTTGTTTTTATTTCCATTTCTCTAGGAGATGGGTCAAAAAGGATCTTGCTGTGATTTATGTCATAGAGTGTTCTGCCTGTGTTTTCCTCTAAGAGTTTGATAGTGTCTGGCCTTACATGTAGGTCTTTAACCCATTTTGAGTTTATTTTTGTGTATGGTGTTAGGGAGTGTTCTAATTTCATACTTTTACATGTACAAGTCCAGTTTTCCCAGCACCATTTATTGAAGAGGCTGTCTTTTCTCGTATATTCTTGCCTCCTTTATCAAAGATAAGGTGACCCTATATGTGTGGGTTTATCTCTGGACTTTCTATCCTGTTCCATTGATCTATATTTCTGTTCTTGTGCCAGTACCATACTGTCTTGATTACTGTAGCTTTGTAGTATAGTCTGAA
>NC_041222.1:41487674-41487863 GCF_002837175.3 Physeter macrocephalus | reverse complement strand
TTTGTATCCTGCTACTTTACCAAATTCATTGATTAGCTCTAGTAGTTTTCTGGTAGCATCCTTAGGATTCTCTGTGTATAGTGTCATGTACATTCTTTCTGTATAGTCATCTTCAAACAGTGACAGCTTTACTTCTTTTCCGATTTGGATTCCTTTTATTTCTTTTTCTTCTCTGATTGCTGTGGCTAG
>NC_041222.1:41485870-41486806 GCF_002837175.3 Physeter macrocephalus | reverse complement strand
GTTGTTACGTCTCCTTTTTCATTTCTAATTCTATTGATTTGAGTCTTCTCCCTTTTATTCTTGATGAGTCTGGCTAATGGTTTATCAATTTTATTTATCTTCTCAAAGAACCAGCTTTTAGTTTTATTGATCTTTGCTATTGTTTCCTTCATTTCTTTTTCATTTATTTCTGATCTGATCTTTATGATTTCTTTCCTTCTGCTAAATTTGGGGTTTTTTTGTTCTTCTTTCTCTAGTTGCTTTAGGTGCAAAGTTAGGTTGTTTATACGAGATGTTTCCTGTTTCTTAAGGTAGGATTGTATTGCTATAAACTTCCCTCTTAGAACTGCTTTTGCTGCATCCCATAGGTTTTGGGTCGTCGTGTCTCCATTGTCATTTGTTTCTAAGTATTTTTTGATTTCCTCTTTGATTTCTTCAGTGATCACTTCGTTATTAAGTAGTGTATTGTTTAGCCTCCATGTGTTTGTATTTTTTATAGATCTTTTCCTGTAATTGATATCTAGTCTCATAGCGTTGTGGTCAGAAAAGATACTTGATATGATTTCAATTTTCTTAAATTTGCCAAGGCTAGATTTGTGACCCAATATATGATCTATCCTGGAGAATGTTCCATGAGCACTTGAGAAAAATGTGTATTCTGTTGTTTTTGGATGGAATGTCCTATAAATATCCATTAAGTCCATCTTGTGTAATGTATCATTTAAAGCTTGTGTTTCTTTATTTATTTTCATTTTGGATGATCTGTCCATTGGTGAAAGTGGGGTGTTAAAGTCCCCTACTATGATTGTGTTACTGTCAATTTCCCCTTTTATGGCTGTTAGTATTTGCCTTATGTATTGAGATGCTCCTATGTTGGGTGCATAAATATTTACAATTATTATATCTTATTCTTGGATTGATCCCTTGATCATTATGTAGTGTCCTTCTTTGTTTCTT
>NC_041222.1:41485065-41485370 GCF_002837175.3 Physeter macrocephalus | reverse complement strand
CCATCTGGTCCTGGACTTCTGTTTGTTGGAAGATTTTTAATCACACTTTCGATTTCAGTGCTTGTGATTGGTCTGTTCATATTTTCTATTTCTTCCTGGTTCGGCCTCGGCAGGTTGTGCATTTTTAAGAATTTGTCCGTTTCTTCCAGGTTGTCCGTTTTACTGGCATACAGTTGCTGGTAGTAATCTCTAATAATCTTTTGTATTTCTGTAGTGTCCATTGTTACCTCTCCTTTTTCATTTCTAATTCTGTTGATTTGAGTCTTCTCCCTTTTTTTCTTGATGAGTCTGGCTAATGGTTTATC
>NC_041222.1:41415052-41483894 GCF_002837175.3 Physeter macrocephalus | reverse complement strand
TATTCTTGGACTGATCCCTTGATCATTATGTAGTGTCCTTCTTTGTTTCTTGTAATAGTCTTTATTTTGAAGTCTGTTTTGTCTGGTATGAGAATTGCTACTCCAGCTTTCTTCTGGTTTCCATTTGCATGGAATATCTTTTTCCATCCCCTCACTTTCAGTCTGTATGTGTCCCTAGGTCTGAAGTGGGTCTCTTGTAGACAGCATATATATGGGTCTTGTTTTTGTATCCATTCAGCCAGTCTGTGTCTTTTGGTGGGAGCATTTAATCCATTTACATTTAAGGTAATTATCGATATATATGTTCCTATTACCATTTACTAATTGTTTCGAGTTTGTTCTTGTAGGTCTTTTCCTTCCTTGCGTTTCTTGCCTAGAGAAGTTCTTTTAGCATTTGTTGTAAAGGTGGTTTGGTGGTGCTGAACTCTCTCAGCTTTTGCTTGTCTGTAAAGGTTTTAATTTCTCCATCAAATCTGAATGAGATCCTTGCTGGGTAGAGTAATCTTGGTTGTAGGTTGTTTTCCTTCATCACTTTAAATATGTCCTGCCACTCCCTTCTGGCTTGGAGAGTTTCTGCTGAAAGATCCGATGTTAACCTTATGGGGATTCCTTTGTGTGTTATTTGTTGTTTTTCCCTTGCTGCTTTTAATATGTTTTCTTTGTATTTAATTTTTGACAGTTTGATTATTATGTGTCTTGGCGTGTTTATCCTTGGGTTTATCCTGTATGGGACTCTCTGTGCTTCCTGGACTTGATTGACTATTTCCTTTCCTATATTAGGGAAGTTTTCAACTATAATCTCTTCAAATATTTTCTCAGTCCCTTTCTTTTTCTCTTCTTCTTCTGGGACCCCTATAATTCGAATGTTGGTGCATTTAATGTTGTCCCAGAGGTCTCTGAGACTGTCCTCAGTTCTTTTCATTCTTTTTTCTTTATTCTGCTCTGCAGTAGTTATTTCCACTATTGTATCTATTTTCTCCATTCTATTTCCACGATTTTGGATCATCTTTACTATCATTATTCTGAATTCTTTTTCAGGTAGACTGCCTATTTCCTCTTCATTTGTTAGGTCTGGTGGGTTTTTACCTTGCTTCTTGGTCTGCTGTGTGTTTTTTTGTCTTTTCATTTTGCTTACTGTGTTTGGGGTCTCCTTTTTGCAGGTTGCAGGTTCGTAGTTCCCGTTGTTTTGGTGTCTGTCCCCAGTGGCTAAGCTTGGTTCAGTGGCTTGAGTAGGTTTCCTGGTTGGGGGTACTAGTGCCTGTGTTCTGGTGGATGAGGCTGGATATTGTCTTTCTGGTGGGCAGGTCCACGTCTGGGGGTGAGTTTTGGGGTGTCTGTGGCCTTATTATGATTTTAGGCAGCCTCTCTGCTAATGGATGGGGCTGTAGTCCTGTCTTGCTACTTGTTGGGCATAGGGTGTCCAGCACTGTAGCTTGCTGGTCGTTGAGTGAAGCTGGGTCTTGGTGTTGAGATGGAGATCTCTGGGAGATTTTCGCCGTTTGATATTACGTGGGGCTGTGAGGTCTCTTGTGGACCAGTGTCCACCTCAGAGACACAGCCCTGACGCCTGGCTGGAGCACCAAGAGCTTTTAATCTGTACGGCTCAGAATAAAAGGGAGAAAAAATAGAAAGGAAAGAAAGGAAGGAAGGAAGAAAGGAAGGAAGGGAGGAAGGAAGGAAGAAAGAAACGAGGAAAGGAAGGAAGGAAGGAAGAAAGAAGATGAAGTAGGATAAAATAAAGTTATTAAAATAAAAAATAATTATTAAGAAGAAAAATTTTTTAAAGTAAAAAAAAAAAAAAAACGGGTCAGTCAGAACCCTAGGACAAACGGTGAAAGCAAAGCTATACAGACAAAATCTCACACAGCAGCACACACATACACACTCACAAAAAGAAAAAAGGGGAAAATAATAGTATATCTTGCTCCCAAAGTCCACCTCCTCAACTTGGGATATTTCGCTGTCTATTCAGGTTTTCCACAGATGCAGGGCACTTCAAGTTGATTGTGGAGCTTTAATCCGCTGCTTCTGAGGCTGCTGGGAGAGACCTCCCCCTCTCCTCTTTGTTCGCACAGCTCCTGGGGTTCAGCTTTGGACTTGGCCCCGCCTCTGCGAGTAGGTCGCCTGAGGGCGTCTGCTCTTCGCTCAGACAGGACAGGGTTAAAGGAGCAGCTGATTCAGGGTTTCTGGCTCACTCGGGCCAGGGGGAGAGAGGGGTACGGATGCGGGGCGAACCTGCGGCAGCAGAGGCCAGCGTGATGTTGCACCAGCCTGAGGCGTGCCGTGCGTTCTCCCGTGGAAGTTGTCCCTGGATCCCGGGACCCTGGCAGTGGCGGGCTGCACACGCTCCCGGCAGGGGAGGTGTGGATAGTGACCTGTGCTTGCACACAGGTTTCTTGGTGGCAGCAGCAGCAACCTCAGCGTCTCATACACATCTCTGGGGTCTGCGCCAATAGCCGCAGCTCGTGCCCGTCTCTGGAGCTCCTTTAAGCAGCGCTCTGAATCCCCTCTCCTCGCACACCAGGAAACAAAGAGGCAAGAAAAAGTCTCTTGTCTCTTTGGCAGCTCCAGACTTTTTCCCGGACTCCCTCCTAGCTAGCTGTGGTACACTAGCCCCCTTCAGGCTGTGTTCACGCCGCCAACCCCATTCCTCTCCCTGGGGTCTGACCTCCGAAGCCTGAGCCTCAGCTCCCAGCCCCCGCCCTTCCTGGCGGGTGAGCAGATAAGCGTCTCGGGCTGGTGAGTGCTGGTCGGCACTGATCCTGTGCGGGAATCTCTCCACTTTGCCCTCTGCACCCTGTTACTGCACTCTCTTCCGTGGCTCTGGAGCTTCCCCCTCTGCCACCCACAGTCTCCGCCCGTGAAGGGGCTTCTAGTGTGTGGGAACCTTTCCTCCTTCACAGCTCCCTCCCACTGGTGCAGGTCCTGTCCCTATTCCTTTGTCTCTGTTTACTCTTTTTTCTTTTGCCCTACCCAGGTACGTGGGGAGTTTCTTGCCTTTTGGAAGGTCTGAGGTCTTCTGCCAGCGTTCAGTGGGTGTTCTATATAGTAGCAATTCTACGTGTAGATGTATTTCTGATGTATCTGTGGGGAGGAAGGTGATCTCCGCATCTTAGTCTTCCGCCATCTTCTCTCCTCTGCTCCATTATTATTCTTGTACCTCCTTTATGTTTGTCTTGAAGTCTTTTGATTTCTCCCTTTTCTTTCAAGATTGATTTCAATCTTTTTTCATTTTTTCCTTTTTTTGATTTACTGTAATGTTAATTTGTATTCTTTTCTTACCTTTCTTCATCCCATTCATTCTTACGCACTCCCCTTAATTTTTTTTTAGCAAATATTTATTAATTCCTTTGACGTGACAAGCATCATTTTCACCTGGATGCTACATTTTGTTTTTCTCTTGAGCCATTTTACTTTTGTTTTTTCATTTTTATTTTTCATAACTGAGTTTCTTTTGGTTCTCTATATGTTTTTGAATTCCTTCTTTATTGAGAGACTAGAGGAGGTCCTACTGTTAGAAGCCATTAGGATGCAAGTTTCAATAACAGGAAGGGATGGAAGACAGAGAGTCTGGCCTAGTGATAGAGATAAGTGCTCAGTGAGTATCACTGAGTTAATCATTATGTTGGTATTTACTATTTCTGAAGTTGTTTCAGAGGGCAAATTTTTTATTAATAGACCTGCCAAAGGGATTCAAAACTGTCTTTTCCATAGATTTGATTTCTGCCTGTACCTTGATTTTAGTATTTGTGTTACGTTAAGCTAGGAGTGCATTAACTTCTCTTTCTTGAATTCATTACAAGGAATATGAAAATGTTCGTCAGGAATATGAAGAAGTAAAACTAGCTCGGGACCAAGCGAAGGATGAGGTCAGAAAACTTAAAGAAGGGCAGATTCCTATAACACGACGCATTGAAGAAACTGAAAGGCAGCGTCACAATTTGGAGGCTCGAATCAGAGAGAAGGTACTTTTCTGGCTCAATTTTGGATTTCCTGTATTTTATTTTAGCAAATACAAAAAATATTTTGCAGGTCTTTTAAAATGCTTTGTAGATTTACTTGTTAACTTTAGTTCCTTAAGTTCTTTTACTAGGAATTCTACTACCACAGGTCTTTCAAGGTCCTAATCATCACTTCCTACTTTATAGGAGCTTGCTACTCTATAGAAATTCCAAGATATAAAAAGAGAAAAATGAAATGTAATTGTTTTAATAACAGGAGGATTCAGAGTAGTATTCCTAGAAACATTTAACTCCTTTTGTGAATTTATTATACATGCTTTGTAACTATATACCCTTTTGGAGAAATGTAATATAAAAATCCTGATGTTTCTTGGAATAAATAATATAATGGCATATGGAATATTCTTGATATTTTGAAAATGTAAATTTAAATTTTTTGTGATCATGGCTTTTAACCTTAGGTGAGATTTTGGAGTCAGATACTGTTTTGAGAATGGACCCTGCAATTCTATATAATCGTTTCTAGGATAAAATAACATAAGGAAATAAATGTGAAGAGATACAGAAACATATGTATGCATATTGCTGCAGCTATTTTTAATATCTATAGGAATAATCCTTCATAGATTTTCAAATAATTGTTGGTATTTTGGGTGATAATTATGAATTTAGTTTGAAAGAAATCATGGAAAATCATTGTGGGTAAACTTACATAGCAACTTAATATTTGGATGAGTGGGGTCACATAATTGCCTTGCTTGAATTTTTAACTAACTGCCCCTCTTCTGGTTCAATCTTACAGGCAACAGATATTAAGGAGACATCTCAAAAATGCAAACAAAAGCAAGATGTTATAGAAAGGAAAGATAAACATGTAAGATCTTGTATTGAAATTTTTGTTATGTTAATTTGCCGTAACTTGTGTTCAGGTGTAGATTATGAGACACCTTCTTGTTTTTTGAACTGTCTGAGATCCTCCTCATTCTCTGTTTCTTATCGTAATCTGTGAGGGGAACTAAGCTTTGGAAGTATAGCACTTGCACAGAGGATAAATTGGGAAAATGGCTCTAAACTACTCATAGATATGCATTATAGGGTGCAATAGATATGTATTTAATAGGGTGATGGTAAAATTGGATTTAGTTATCTTAATAGAAGAAATTAAATTATAAGGGATTTATTCTGTTGTTTGTTTATATTAAGAGTTGGGTATTAAAAAAACTGATTATAAATTCATTGTGTACGGATGGGACTTGATGACAAAATTATTTTAGGATAATTGGGCAAGAAAGTGGGCTTTTTAGCTAACGGATCCCCAAATGTATTTGAGGTTCTGTTCTCCAGGACCATTCAGAAACTAAAGTTTGAATTACCTTTCTTAGGGATAGATGCATGTCTTGAAGCATTCCTGGTGTTTAAAGCATCACATTAATCTCTCAGTTTTCAGCCTTACCCCTTTTCCTATGCCTTGATTTTCAAGTTCCAATCCTCTCTCATTTAACTTCTCCAGAGAATAAACCTCACATTTTCATGACAGAAGCTTGCTTCCTAGCATTAGTACTCAAGGTGTGTGCATAGAGGTGGTGTGAAGGCATTGGGGTAGGAGGATAGTGTAGGGTTGGTAGCGGTAATTCTCTGTGTGGGGTGTGTGTGTGTGTCTCTCTTTTTTTAAAATTTACTTTGGAAGGTTCAACAATAATGTATTTATAGCAAAATCTCCTTTCTCTAAATCCCTCTAAAGTATGTACAGGGCAGTCACCATTGTATCCAAATACCTGGTGGAGAAATAGAGACTCAACAAAATTAAATGACTTGCAGAACTCAGAAGTAGCTCCCAGTGCCGCACTCTACTTTCCCCAATATAAAATAACATTTTCCATAAAAATCTTACTTAATATGTAATGTCTTTTTTCTTTCTTTTTTTTTTTTTTTGTTTTTTTTGGCGATACACGGGCCTCTCACTGTTGTGGCCTCTCCCGTTGCGGAGAACAGGCTCCGGATGCGCAGGCTCAGCGGCCATGGCTCACGGGCCTAGCCGCTCCACGGCATGAGGGTTCTTCCCGGACCGGGGCACGAACCCGAGTCCCCTGCATCAGCAGGCAGACTCTCAACCACTGCGCCACCAGGGAAGCCCTGTAATGTCTTTTTATTTGACATTTCCTAGTTCTAAGAGTCTCCAGGATATTATTTTTTAAGTAGAGTCAGTTCTTTTCTTGTTTCTTTCTCTTTCACTCACCCTTTACACTGTGGTTCCTATAGTAGGCTGCTGAATTAGTTGTCCCTCTACTACATTTACTCTTCTGAATATTTATTGAAATCTCCAGTTATTAATGTCTCCTCCCTTACTCCTTTTGTCCTTGTGAGATTGAGCCCTTTTTGCTCCATTTCTGTTATTTAGTTAGAGTTTAGAAGGAAAAAGGCACAAAGATTACCTTTAAAACCCCAAACGGGAATACTAGGTTGATAGGTTGTCTAACATTGAACCATCCTTGCATTTTGTCATAAATTTTACTTGGTATTTTAATACGTTCCTGGATTCAAATAGAAAATCTTGTTTATAGGATTGTTTTGCACCATCTGAGATTGACCTAAAATTTTATTTTATTCCATCCTTAACTGGTTTTTTTTAGCGTTATGCCAACCTTTTAAGTAGTTTAGTACTCCTAAAACCAATGTTTTCTTTTTTTCCTTTATCATAATTGCCAGTTTGTCACTTTTGTAAGTTCTTGAGTTTTTAGCCTTTCTTAATTTTTAATACATATCAGGGTATACATTTTTTTTTCTGGTTATCATTTGGTTATATGTCTTATATGTGTGATATGTACTGTTTTTCTGTTTAAGATTTTTATAATTCTCATTTAAATGTTTTTGTTTAAGCTTACATAGGAGTTCTTACTGTTTCAATTTACATGGATATGGAATTTTTAAGCTTTTTAAAAAATGTGTAGTTCCAGTTATATTGCTTTATGGTTAATAAATGTGGCCTTTATGACTTGATTTTAGAATTTTTGGAAACCTCTTGGACTTTTATATTTGGTTTTGTATGTGTTCTTCATATATTCAAAAAGAATGTATTCTATCTTTAGGGGTGGTTTTTTATGCATATAAATATAGATATATAGCTATGTACATATCAGGCTTACTATAATTATGCAAATGTTCTACTTATTTTTTTTTTCTTACCAACCTGACATTCATTTTAGAGTATCAATACCTTCTTCTGTGAATGTAGATTTGTCTATTTTTTCTTGTAATTGTATTAGTTCTTGCTTTCTAGATTTTAAAGCTTTATTATTTGTTCTTTCTGCATCATGTTTTTATTTTATCTGCTGTAAATAACATATACTGGGTTTTGCTTTGTAATTTTTTCAGTTTGATGTGAGAGACACTTTTTCATACAGTAAAGGAGTTTAACCAGTTCACATTTACCATTGTTTTCTACTTCCTATGCTTTTTGTTTGATTCTTCCTATTCCCCTTTCTACTATCTGTTGCTGTTGATCAAGGTTTTCTTATTCCATTTTTTTTTCCTAAAGTTATATATCCTAAGCCTATTCTACTGATTACTCTTAAAGTTTAAACTAAGTAACATATTTTTCTTAATAAAAAAAGTTAATCAATATTTTCATTCTACTTAATTAAGATCAGAATCTTAGCAAGCTTTTATTTCTTTTTCCTCCACTTCATGCCAGTGTTATCAGAAATTTTACTTGTCAGTTATTTAAGATGTTATTTTCTACTATCTGTATTTATTTAGACTTAATAATATATTTATTGGCTTATTTGATCATGTTACTGCTTATATCACACTTCTTATGATTCTTTCTTTTGAAGAGGTAGGAATTTTGGGGGTTTCTTTCTTACTGGCTATCTTCTGTAGGTGTTTTAGAGACGTTCTTTGGGTGATAAACTTTCTGAGTCCCTGTATGTTGCAAACTATCTTTTTTGCAGTCACTATGGAATATTAATATGGCTAGATATTGGATTCTAAATTACACATTTTTTTTTCCTTAGCACTTTGACAGTCTGCCTCAGTGTCTTCCTGGGTCTAATATAGTTGGCCCTCCATGTCCATGGATTTTGCATTCATGGATTCAACCAACCACTGAGCAAAAATATTTGGGAAAAAAAATATATTCCAGAAAGTTCCAAAAAGCAAAATTTGTTATACACCAGCAACGTTTTACATAGCATTTACATTGTACTAGAGATGATTTTTTTTAATTTTTTACATTTAATCTAATTTTGTTCATGTTTGCTTTGGGATGGGGAATAGATCACTCAGTAAAAGCATACAGTAAAAACAAAGTATGTCTTACGTACAGCTTTAAAACTACAGTAATGATGTACCTTTGCATCCCATAATGATGTGTGTAGGTTGTATGCAAATACTATGCCATTTTATGTAAGAGACTTGAGCATCTGTGGATATTGGTAGCTGTAGAGGGTGGGGGGAATGGAGTGGTGCTGGAACTAATCCTCTGAGGATACCAGGAGAAAAGTGTATTGTTCCTGAAAAGTAGCAGATATGAGAGGTAGGCAGAGACTATGTTAGGTAGACCCTTGAAGAAAAAAGAAAGCAATTTGAATTTGATTGTAAATGCAGTGAGAAACTATAAGAAGGCTTTGAAAGTTTTTAAGCCATAGAGAAACAGTATTTCATATATTCTGTTTATTTGTGCATTTATTTATTTTTGGCTGTGTTGGGTCTTCATTGCTGTGTGTAGGCTTTCTCTAATTGCGGCGAGCAGGGGCTACTCTTGTGTTAAATATTTTCTATTGTACCATTTTAATTCCCTTGTTCTTTTGCGTGTATTCTTTGAGTTATTTTCTTAGTGACTGCCTTTAGAATTATAAATAACATCTTAATTTATGATAATCTATTTCATATTAATATGAACTTGAGTAGTATACAAACTTTGTTCCCATATAGCTCCATTCCCTTCTCCTTCCTTTGTGTTATTGTTCTACCAGTTAACATATTTAATCATTATAAGCCTATCACGTAGTTTTATAATTACTTCTTTATATAGTTTCATTTTTGTGGCAATAATTGTGTGATTCTCTGACACCAACTTTGTGTCCTAAAGTTCAATTCAGTTCTGATACTAACTACTTGGAATTAAAGCAGTTTCTACAATTTCATGGCTCAGTCTCACAAGGCAGTCCTGGCTTTACATGCCAGTCTCAATTCCCCAGACCTCAGATTTCCTACTCTTCTCTCTGACTTCGCTACAAATTCAGGGATTCCCACAACCCCCCTCCACCGCCAACTTCAGGTTCAGTATTTGCTAGAACGACTCACAGAACTCAGGAAAATATTATGCTTAACAATTACCCGTTTATTATAAAAGATACAACTCATGAACAGCCAAATGAAAGAGGTGCATAGCACAAGGTATGGGGGGTTAAAGTGGTGCAGAGCTTCTAATCCCTTTCTGGGTGCACCACCTTCCCAGCATATGGACATGTTCACTAACCCAGAAGCTCCGTAACCATGTTGTTCCAGAGTTTTATTGAGTTTCATTACCTGGATATGATTGATTAAATTATTGGCTGTTGGTGAGTGAGGTCAATCTCCAGCCTCTCGCTACTCCTTGAGGGCAGGGGGTGAGGCTGAAAGTTCCAACCCCTTAATCATGTGGTTGGTTCTTTTGGCAATCAGTCTCTATTCTGAAGCTGTATAGGGACCCTGCCAAGAGTCATCTTATTAGTATAAAATCAGGTATCTGCAAAAGGGGCTTAGTGTGAATAACAAAAGACACTTCTGTCACTCCGGAAATTCTAAGGTTTTTAAGACCTCTGAGCCAGGAACTGGGGACAAAGACCAAATATATATTTTTTATTATACCATAACAGTTGTCTTTTATATCAGATAGGAGAAAAGAAGAGTTACAAACAACAGATACATTTTTACTATCTCTTATTTACGTATGTAGTTACCTTTACTGGTGCTCTTTATTTCTTTGTGTAGATTCAAGTTACTGTCTAGTGTCCTTTCTTTTCATTCTGAAAGACTTGCATTAGTATTTCTTGTAGGGCAGGTCTGCTAATGATGAATTCTACCAATATTTGTTTATCTGGGAATGTCTTAAGTTTTTCTTTCTTTTGGAGTGATAGTTTAGCTGGGTATAGAATTCTTGGATTTCTTTCAGTACTTTGAATATAGCATCCCACTGCCTACTGACCTCCATGGTTTTTGATGGGGAAATCAGCTGTTAATCTTATTGAGGATCCCTTGTACATGATGAGTTACTTGTTTCTTGCTTTCAAAATTCTCTCCCTTTCTTTCAGCAGTTAACTATGAAATTTCTAGATGTGAGTCGCCTTTGGTTTATCCTGCGTGGAATTAATGGAGCTTCTTGGATGTGTAGATTAACGTTCTTCATCACAATTGGGAAGCTTAGGGTCATTATTCTTCAGATATTCTTCCTGCTTCTTTCTTTTTCTTCTCTCCTTCTGAGACTCCTATCACACATATTTTGATGTATTTAATGGTGTCTTACATTCTATTTATTTTTCTTTCTCCTTTTTTCTGTTCCTCACACTGAATACTTTCAATTGACTTATCTTCATGCTCACTTAATCTTTGCTTTGCATGTTCAAATCTGCCATTGAGCTCCACTAGTGAATCTTTTATTTCAGTTACTGAACTTTTCAACTGAGAATTTCTACTTGACTCTTTTTTTATAATTTTTCTCTCTATTGGTATTCTCTATTCAATAAGACATTGTTCTCTTACTTTCTTTTCCTTAGACATGTTTTCCTTTAGTTCGTTGAACATATTTAAAATAGCTGTCTTAAAGTCATTATTTTGTAACTATTTCTGGGCTTCCTCAGGGACATTTTTTGTTGACTGCTTTTTTTTCCTGTGTATGGGTTATACTTTCTTGTTTTGTTGACTGTGTTTTAATTTTTTGTTGAAACTGTAAAGTTTAAATAGCAGGATGTGGCAACTCTGAAATCAGTTGTCCTCCTTTAACCCAGGCTGTGTTATTTTTGTTTGCTGATGATGTTGTTGCTGGTTTTTTTTTAAATTACTTTCCTAACTCTGTGACTTCTGTATTCTTTGTCATATGTGACTACTGAAGTCTCTGTTCAGTTAGTTAGTGGTCAGCTAATTATTGGACAGGTATTTTCTCAAATGACTATAATGTCTCCCAATCTAGTATATTTCCCAGTCTTTGTTGAGGGTCTCTGAATGCATGTTGGTTCACACCTTCAACACTCAGCCAGGCATTGTTTTCACTTTCCACCAAGATTCTGTCCTCAAATACTCCCTGAATTGTTGAAAGCTTTGGTTAAGTTCCAGTGCTAGTTTACAACTCTGTTTCAGCTTTCACTTCCTGTTTGCACAGAATGTTGTGAGAGATAAGGGCCTCCTCAGGTCTTTCTAGAGCATGCATACAGCCGTGGGCATGCACAGTCCTAACTCAAGCATGCATATGGCCTTCTAGATTCCCAGGAGCTACCACAACTTCCTATGGGCATCGTATTCTCCAGCTTTTTCTTTTAAATTTTTTGGTTAGCTTATTGTTTGCCACACTGTTATCTCACACCAGGCATCTCTGTTGTTAAACAATTGCCACTGATTGTTTTTGGCAGCTTCCTCCAAGGAAAAGGGTCTTTTGCAGTGTGCAAGCTATGGAGTCAGGTCAAATGAAGACAAGCCTTGCAAGTAAGGTTTTCCTGGAAACTGCCAGACAGATCAGATAATGATAGTTCTCTGAGATTGAGAATGTGAAAGTTCTCTACCTTTGTGATCTCTCCCATAGCTCCTAGGCTGCTGATTTCACTATGACTGTGGGCTGTTGGTTTTCAAGGCTGCCAAGGAACTGAGGAGAGGGGAATAGGAATAGGGCATGTTCAAAACACCACAAAGCTTGTTGTTTTTACCAAAATTCGAGCATTTTTCTTGAGTAAATGCTCTCCGGCTTGTTGAAAATGAAAAGCCTTTGGTTAAATTCCAGAGTTCCGAAAGAGTTAATTTTGATAATTTTTGTCAATGTTTTCATTACTTTTCTGGAGGAGAGGATTTTCAGAGTTCCTTTGCCATTCCTGTTGACAGCGAAATCTTTTCTAGATCTACAGAAGAATGTTGCTAGGATTTTAAATGGACTTGCATTAAACGTATGTCAATTTGGGGAGAATTGAAATCTTTACTATGTTGAATCTTCCAAACTATGAACACGGTGTGTCTCCATTTATTTAGATCTTTGATTTTTTTCCATCAGCATTTTGTAGTTTTCAGCATATAAGTTCTCTATGTTTTGTTGGATTATACCCAAGTTTTTCTTTTGATTTTTCTTTTTCTCTGTTCCTTATTTTTTTAATGGTTTACTTGGGGTGTTTCTTTATAAGCAGTCATGTCATCTGCAAATGGAGACAGCTTTATTTCTTCCATTCTGATTTTTATGCCCTTTATTTCCTTTCTTGCCTATTGCACCGACTAGAAGTTCCAGCACTGTGTTGAATAAGAATGGTTAGAGTGGACATCCTTGCCTTGTTCCTGGTCTTAGGAGGAAAGCATTCATTTTTTCACTATCGAGTATGATGTTAGCTGTAGGGTTTTTTATAGATCGGGAAGTTCAGGAAGTTCTGCTCTATTCCTGTGTTTCTGAGAATATCATGAGTGAGTGTTGGATTTTGTCGGATGCTTTTTCTGCATATCTATTGATATGATCATGCACATGTTCATTTTTAGCTTGTGAAAATGATGGATTACATTGATTTTTGAATATCAAATCAACCTTGCATTTCTGAAATAAACCTGCTTGGTTATGTTGTATAAATTTATAACTCCTTTTCCATATTGTTGAATCCTGTTAGTGAACATTTAAAGGATTTTTGTGTCTATCTTCAGAAGTGATATTCTGTGGTTTTCTTTTCATACTTGCCTGCTTTTGGTATCAAGATAATAACTAGCTTTTTAAAATGAACTGGGAAGTGTTCTCTCCTATTCTTCAGTTTTGGAAGAGGTTGTGTAGAATTTGTATTAATTCTTCTTTATATATTCTGAATAATTCTCAGATAACACTAACAGGGTCTGGAGATTTTGGAGTTTTAAAATTATGAATTCAGTTTACTTAATAGTTACAGGGCAATTCAAATAATCTATTTCATATTGGTTGAGTTGTGGTAATTAGTGGGTTTTGTTAGGAATTGGTCCATTTTGTCTAAATTGTTAAATTTATTTGTGCATAAATTCTCTTATTATCCTTTGGATGTCAGTAGGTTCTGTAGTGATACTGTTAACCCTGTTTCATTCCTGATGTTGGTAATTTGTGTCTACTTTGTCTTTTTTTTTTTCTTTTGGTGGGGTTTGAGGGTGGGGATCATTCTTGCTAGAGGTGTGTTAATTTTATTGTTTTTTACAAAGAACTAGCTCTTTGTTTCATTGGCTTTTCTCTGTTATTTTTCTAATTTCATTAAAGTTGTTCATATTTTTATTACTTCCTTTCTTCTGCTTGATGTGGGTTTGTTTTGCTCTTTTTCCAGGTTCTACTCAGGTTATTGATTTGAGACTTTTCCTCTTTTCTTGTGTATATGCACTTAATGCTATAAGTTTTCCTCTCATCACTGCTTTACCTGTGTCCTGCAAATTTGGATATGTTGTATTTTTATCTTTGTTCACTTTTTTTTTTCCACTTTTCTTGAGATCACAATTTGTTTATCCATTCATCTGTTGATGGACGTTTAGGTTGTTTCTAGTTTAGGGCTATTACCAAAAAATGCCGTGAGTATTCTTGTACAAGTTCTTATGTAATATAACATGTGCTCTCATTTCTTTTGGATAATTTCCTGGAAGTGACTATCATAAGTGTACATATAACTTTTGAAGGAATTGCCAAACTGTTTTATTAGCAATTGATTATTGCTAATTGACCAAAATGATTATTAGCAATTTTTTGTAGTTGTAATTGATAAAAGTTGACTTGTGATTACTTAGAATTATTTTAATGATTCTTCACCGTAAATAATTTGAGAAACACTGCTTGGAGTAGCCCTGGAGGGGTAGATTTAGGTAGCTACAAGAACTCTCCTTACATTTTATAAGATAAAGCAGAGTAAGTACAGATGGAGGTAGGTTGATGGTTTTGAAAGGAGGAAAAGTACTCTGATCAGAGTACTCTGATTTTAACACTGCTGTTAATGAAATATGAGACAGGGTCATTAGCTGGGTGAGTAGAGAGCCTTTAGCAATATACGATTGAGGAAGGAGGAAAAGATGTGAATTCATCTCAGAATGAGAGCATACATTTATTAGAAAAATGTAGTAGGTTTTTCTGAGAGTTCTGAGTGCCTGTAAGTTTTGTGGCCATAAATTTGAAGTAAGACCTGTTTTCAAGAGTTTCTCCAATTAGTTCAGTTGTTTAGATACAGATAAATAGAAAGTATATATTTAGGTTTAATAAGGACTAAGCTTTTTCCTTGCTAATGTGACATAGGAATGGTGGAGGGTCAAGAGGCTTTTGCAAGGGAGTGATTCTAGAGTTGTGGAACCTCAGCCAGTTAAGGAAAGAAATGAGGGGGATGGTGGATTGTGAAAAGATAGTAGGGTCAGTGGATTACAGGACCCTGTGCAGTCAAAGGATAGTTGCAGTAGGAAGACCATAGTAAGTAAAATGTAAGGAAAGGAGATGGTGATCAAAGAGTAGGATTCTGGAAATAGTTTTCAGAGGTGGTATGATTTTTGGTGATCTACATGATCTAGTCAGAGATATAACTATAGATATAATCTAATATAACTGTAGGAGAAGGTGGCTGAGGTAGTGTTTAGGAAAAGACAGTTGAAGACGTCAAGGAACACAGAGGCCAAAGAGTTAGACTGGTTTTCTGTATGTATGTTGGAGTTCCGTTATGGCCAGCATAATGATGGAGAGAAAGACAGTGAGTCAGGTGCTAAAGGCATCGATGAATGAAGAGGGTGAGGACAGACTTTGAGGGGGGTAGTTAACATAGCAAAGATAATGGGTGTTAAAATCTGATCGTATGATCTTCAAAGATCTGAAGTGGGGCTCAATTAATGGAGGAAGTAGTATAGTGGAGATTGATGAGGACACCCTCCCCACTTCTGAGTTCTGAAGTGCTCTGAAGAATTATGGCGGGAAAAGGTCACCATTTGAAAGGTCTCTAGGGAGAGGTATCTTCCAGGAATAGCCAAGTTTTAGCTAGAACAAGAAGAGAGAACATTCAGAGAAATTGAAGATACAGAGCAGTAATGGGGATGGTATCCTAGCGAACATGCATGATCCAAGAGGCTTGGACTTACTGTGCCTGAGCTAAACATGGGTGTGATGGAATTAGTTAGTTATGGTAGTTTCTTGGATGAAGGTGGCAAATGAGTTAAAGTTAGAACTCAGAAAATTTAGCTAGAAGGACATGGGACCATCAAGCTGCTTTTCAGTTTTTCAGGTCAATGTCAGACAAAGACCTCTTGGTATAAAATTTCTTCAGCAGCCCAGTGATTTTTAGTAGCTTGGTGGTCTCTATTTTGCTGGGATTGTAGAGGTTATATTTGTTAAATTTCTTGTCCCTTTTTGATGGACTTGGACTTCCTCATGTGTTTGGTGATTCTTAATTCTCTCTGTGTCTCCCATGACATGGCAGTTTATTCTTCTAAAAGCCTTGGACTTCATGGGTTTCCTGGCTGAACACTGTGGCTTCTTGTCTGCTTACTTCTTTTGGGTCCATTGAACACTGTTAATTTTCAGTCACACACACACACACACACACACACACACAAAATCTTAATTTTTTCAAACATAATATTTTATCTTTCACTTCTGCATGTTTGTTATAGGAGAGGGGATTTTGGCATGTATTCAGTTCATTATCTTGACGCTGTCAAAGCTAAACTTTTAGAAAAGAAAATTGATTATAACCCAAATTTCCAACAGTAGGGAATGGGATAAAATGTGGTATATCTATATAAAAGAACATTATGCAAGTATTAAATTTTTGTTTTGCAAGGACATGGAGGTAATGAGGAACTGCTCTCAATAAATTTTTAGTGATGCCATTTGCTAAAACGTATATGCTCTATTGATGGATATAGGCTGGCATTAAAATGTAAATGTTTAAGGACCTTAAGATTTTAGGTGTTTTTTATTTGTTTAAAGTTTCTATATTTTCCATATTTTCTATATTGAATATGTTGTAAATATACATTTACAGTGGGGAGGAAGAGGGAGTAAATTTGACTTGGAAAGAAAGGTAACTAATAAGCAAATTATGTGATATGTTAACCTTATCTAATTTAACACAGAATTCTATTTTTGCAAAAAATAAATTGGGTGTATGTGTCTGTGTCTTGAAGAAAATCATAACTCTGTCTTTGGTAGACCATGTATGGTTTTGATAAAAATTCCACTGGCAAATTGCGTGATCTGGTTTTTTTTAATGACTTACCCTGAATATAAACATACAGATTGAGGATTAAAATCTTAAAATACTAATTTGAAGTGCTAGTAGAAAATAATTTAATGGAAAGAAAATAGTTTATTGTGGTTTTAAATTAGTAGGGTGACATAATCTTCATCATCATTTCTGTTGCTGCTTTATTGAAAGTCTGTGGTATACCGTGTGGCTGTTTTCAGTTTTATGATGTATAGTATGTGAAATCTTCCTATAAATATTTAGAAATCTGCTGATTGGCCTTATAAATATTTTGTTTATTTAGCAAATATTTACTGAATGCTAACTGTATGCTAACCACTGCTCTAGGTACTTGGAATGTATTGCTGAACAAATAAAGAGACAGGTAGTCTGGTAGGAGTAACAGTTTAATTCTAATAGGATACCTTTTAGTGAGGAAAAAACCCATGTTCTTAGAGTGTTTGCATTTTTAAAACTGTTTTACTATAAAAGCCTAATAAACCAGGAGAAAAATCAATCTCCAGTGCTAACCTGCTTTTGTTTTGTTAGATTGAGGAGCTTCAGCAGGCTTTAACAGTAAAACAAAATGAAGAGCATGATCGACAGAGGAGAATAAGTAATACCCGCAAAATGATAGAAGATTTGCAAAATGAACTGAAGACCAAAGAAAACTGTGAGAACCTTCAACCCGAAATTGATGCCATTACAAATGATCTGAGACGAGTTCAAGATGAAAAGGCATTATGTGAAGGCGAGATAATTGATAAGCGTAGAGAGAGGGAAACTCTAGAGAAGGAGAAGAAGAGTAAGTTTTTTTAAAACTTATAGTGAAGACATGTTTATAAAATGGAGATATGTCTCTGTTGATGGGCTTTCTTCTTCCCCTGATCATGTCTCTAAGTGTTCATGTCTGCTTGTTGAGGAAGCTCAGTTCAGTTCTTCCATTTTAGTGTCTTAATTACCTATATCTATTGTGTAATGATTTGCCGTGAGCAGACCGTTGTCTTATGTCAGATTATGGCAGTTGATTTAATTCTCTAAAAAAACTTTGCTTTATTTTCTTTACAGTCACTCACTTTTCTGTTATTTCTCAGGTCAAATTTAAGCTCTTCATTCTAGCCTTCATAATCTTCCATTAGCTTTGCTCCTTGAAGCCTGTCCAATTTCATCTTTTTTCTTCTTTGCTATAGACCATGTGGCTAGATCTATAGCATTATTCAGTTAGAGGAGATCTTACATTCTGTCTGCTCAATATGACTAAGGTCAGTTATTAAAAAAATTTGTTTATGTGTTTAACAAAATGCTAGGTGTATGGTTTAAAAAAATAATAACACTATACAAGAAGGGTGGCCCAGTGCCTTTCCAACTTCCAGACCCAGTGTCAAGAGTAAGCACTCTTAACTATTTCAGTAATTTTTTCTAATAGTCTTTCATATATCTTAATCATATTTTTATTTCACCATGGCTTGGTTAATCAACTTTAGATATCATCTTTTAATATTTTGTTGCTTCAGATGTGGATTTCAACTCATGACACCTCCCCTACCTATTATTGTAATTCCCCAAATGGGATTATTATATTAATATTAGTAATCATTAACATTTATTAATGTTGATTTATTACCAATAATATTCTTACTTTTTTTTGTCATTTAACATTTGTTGATAATGCTTGAATGCACATTTATAAGCTAAAAATACTGGTACTCCTAGCCTTTCTTTTTACTTTCCTCCCTTTAATTCTTTAATACGTACTCTGGTTTTTATAGTTTAAAGGCTGAAAACATATTTTATTGAGAACCGTAATTAAGTTTTATATGGTCTGTTTATGGATTAACTCTAATAGCTGGAAATAGTAAATATTATTTATGTTATTACAACAATAAAACTTGCTCACAGCAGAACCAGGTAGTGCATTATGATCTAATTTCTGTTCATTGATAATTTTTATTTAGGATTTTAGTTTACCATTTTTTAGAAACACCATTTACTTTAGCATTTCCTTAAATTGGGAAAAAAAATTATCAGGCATTCTCTTGAGTTCTGAGACCTTCCATCTTCCTCCCATCTAAACTGATTGTTGTCAAGGTCTCCTGTATGGCTGTTAGCTGGGACTTGTCTCACACCTTTTCTGTGTTGGATAAAAAACTATTCCTGAATTCTGTGTCTTCATTTTTCTTAAATTACTTCCTTGTTTTGTAAGAGTACATCTTCACATAACCTCCTAAGAAGAGATATTTGGGAATTAATTTGAGTCTTTGCATCCCTGAAAAATCTTTACTTCATTATCCCCTTTTTTCATTTTCATTTTATAAAAATCTAGCTTGAAAATAATTTTTCTTTCAGAATTCTGAAGGCCTATTTCCATTGTCTTTTTTTTTTTTAATTAATTAATTTATTTATTTTATTTTTGGCTGCGTTGAGTCTTCGTTGCTGCACATGGGCTTCCTCTAGTTGCAGAGAGCAGGGGCTCTTTGTTGCGGTGCACAGGCTTCTCATTACGGTGGCTTCTCTTGTTGCGGAGGACGGGCTCTAGGCTCACGGGCTTTAGGCTCACGGGCTTCAGTAGTTGTGGCGCACGGGCTTAGTTGCTCTGCAGCATGTGGGATCTTCCCAGACCAGGGCTCGAACCCATGTCCCCTGCATTAGCAGGCGGATTCTCAACCACTGTGCCACCAGGGAAGCCCGCCATTGTCTTTTGATAGGAAATCTAGTGTTTTCTCATTATTTTATATGTGACCTATTTATTTTTGGTAGTTTAAAGATCATCTTTTATCCCAGGTGTTTAAAAACGTAAGAATGATTTGTCCAGGGTGGGTCTTTTTCACTGTGTTGGGTACTTGCTGAGTGGTGTTTATAACCTTTAGATCTAAGATATTCTTTTATGTTATTAATAGATTATTTCGCTAATTAAAGTTTTCAGAGGAATAATGCTTTATTTTCCAATTTTAGGTGTGGATGATCATATTGTACGTTTTGACAATCTTATGAATCAAAAGGAAGATAAGCTGAGACAGAGATACCGTGATACATATGATGCTGTTTTATGGCTGAGAAATAACAGAGACAAATTTAAGCAAAGAGTCTTTGAACCCATAATGCTCACAGTAAGAAATTTGTTCATCTTAGTAGTATCTGTTAGTTTTATTATTGTAATCATTGTAGGTTTTGTTGTTTTAAGACTTCTTAGTCTTGTTAACACCCTGCTTTTCCATTAGTAGACTTGTGGCATCTGGTATGCTGCTGAATCCATACATGAGCTTTTTAAAGGGTCCTTGATAATAAACCTATGAACTTTTTCTTGATAGAAGTATGAAACTGGCAACTTATTGACCAAGAATCATGTGTAAACTTGGTTAGCTGGTTTCCTTCTGGCAATTGCTATTCTTCGGTTATAACAGGCAATATATTAAATGCTGCCAAAGGGGTAGAAAACTGCTGTAAATAAATACAGTTGATATGGAACACCTGACAGGATAGACAACAAAATCATCTGCTACAAAAATAAAGCATTCTGAGGATTCTGAGAATGAAACCAACAATTTATTGACCTTATAAACATTTGATAAGTCTTATTAATGATTGTGAGTCATCAAGAATAGGGCAAGCTGTATTTAGTAAATCATTTAATGAAATGTGGGTGTGGATTTACTAGGAAGATTTCCATCTAAAATATTTTAAATGGTTAGTTGGGCCATGAGAAGGAATGAAAAAGTAAAACCCACATTCTTTGCTAATGACATGTTTTATACACACACACACAAAACTTACTCCAAAATGATAAAAGGATTATTTTTGCTAGATGATTTTTTTTGGGGGTGGGGAGAATTCACTGTAGATCCTTGTAGGATTCATGAAAAGTTCTATATTCTGTAACTCCTGTTTATATTATGCTTTATTCAAAATCATCTCATATCGTTTGCATTATATTAGCAAAATTAGTGTGCATAAAACTGTATTCTCTTCTTGCTCAGGTATGAATTATTAGAATATTTTTTCTCGATCAAGAAGGGAATACCTATTTTGGATGCAGACATTACTGTTTTGATTAATCCAGTAAGGATTGAAAGAAAACACAAGAAGAAATACTATGACCCTTAGTATTATAAATTAGAATGCAAGTGTGATTTTCAAGATTCTTATTAAAATGCCAACCTCAAAACAATACTTCTGGACTTTATTAGATTTGTCATCCTCTTGTCACTTGATTTCCTGAGAGTAGCCTATCACCAAGTCAGATTACTAGCTGGCATATATTTACTTTTTAAATTACATTTGAGTCTGAGATAAAGGGAGATACTCTGTTATCTTACCCTTCCTGGAACAACCTTTTACTTTTCCTACCACCTTCTTCCAACTGTATCCTGCCCATACACTTACCTAACCCTTCAAAATCTAGTTGAAATGCATTGTACCACCTCCATAGGCCTTTAAAATGTTGCCATAGGTCTCTATTTACTAATATAAAGGGACATTTATGATATGTTAATGACCTATAAAACAGATTACAGGATAGGATATATAGAAAGATTTCATTTTTAAAAATTGTGAAACAGGAGTCTGCCATCAACCACCAGAACATCTTGGAAAGCTACACCTCCTATGTCTACCTGTCTATGTCTTACTACCTTGTAAAGACGTGGCTCTGAAGAACTTTGCCAGATATTTTCTTCACCAATTGCATAAGGAGAAGGAGCTTGCTAAGAAGCTGATGAAGGTTCAGAACCAACAAGGGGCCAAATCTTCCTTCAGGATATCAGGAAACCAGACAATGAATGCAATGGAGTGTGTATTACACTTGGAAAAAATTGTGAATCAGTCACTACTGTAAATGCACAAACTGACCAATGACAAAAATGACCCCTACTTGTGTGACTTCTCTGAGACTCATTACCTAAACTAGCAGGTGAAATTCATCAAAAAATTAGATGACCGTGTAACCAACTTATACAAGATATGGGCCCCAGAATCTGATACGGCAGAATGTCTCTGATAAATGCACCCTGGGGGAGAGTGATAATGAGAGCTAAGTCCTATGCTGGCTTATCCATAACTATAAAAAAAGATGACTTCCTATGGTGATATTGGGGTTACTTTACCCTTTGTGTAAGTTGTAGCAAACACCCACTTTATTTTTTTTTTCATTTGTACCATTCCTTACAACAAAGTATTGGGTTGGCCAAAAAGTTCCTTTGGGTTTTAAGTAAAAATAAAAGACACATTTTTCATTTTCACCAATAACATTATTGAACAACGTATTCACCCTTTTGTTCCACTACCTTCTGCTATTTTTCAGGCGACTTCATAATTCCGTCTTCCCAAAACTTTCTATCTTTTTGAGCAAAGAACTGTTCTAGGTGCCTTTTACAGTCTCCCAGGGAATTGAAAATTTTTCCATTAAGAGAATTTTGTAAAGACTGAAATAAATGGAAATCCAAAGGTGCAATGGCTGGTGAATATGGTGGATGAATCAGAACTTCCCAGCCAAGCAATAAGCATTTTTGCCTGGTCATCAAAGAAACATGCCGTCTTGCATTATCCTGATGGAAGATTATGCATTTTCTGTTGACTAACTCCGGACGCTTTTCGTCAAGTGCCGCTTTCATTTGGTTGAATTAGGGGCAGTACTTGTTGGAATTAATTGTGTGGTTTTCTGGAAGGAGCTCATAATAGAGGACTCCCTTCCAATCCCACCATATACACAACATCACCTTCTCTGGATGAAGACCGGCCTTTCGTGTGGTTGGTGGTGGTTCATTTCACTTGCCCCACAGTCTCTCCTATTCCACATTATTGTACAGTATCCACTTTTCATGGCCCATCACAATTTTTTTAAAAAACAACGTTTTCATCACGTATAAGTAGAGAATCATATGCAGAAGGTTTTTTTCACTTAACTTATGTGGAACCCCAAACATCAAAGCAATTAACATAACCAAGCTGATGAAAATGATTTTCAACACTTGATTTGGATACTTTGAGTATGTCGGCTATCTCCTGCTTGGTGTAAAGAGAGTTGTTCTCAATTAATGTCTCGATTTGATAGCTGTCGACTTCAACTGGTCTACCCGACTGTGGAGCATTGTCCAGCGAGAAATCTCCAGCACGAAACTTCGCACACCACTTTTGACACGTTCAATCAGTCATAGCACCTTTTCCATATGCTGCACAAATCTTTTTTTGCATTTCAGTTGGGTTTTTAACCTTTCTTAAAATAATAAAGAATAATATGCCAAAAATGTTGCTTTTTTCTTCCATCTTCAGTATTAAAATGGCTACACAAAAATTCACCACTTTTGATTTTTTTTTTTAATTCACGCTGATATGACAGCTGTCACAATATAGTCTAACAAAGTTGTTTTGAACGAAGTTAAAGACAACTAAGTGCTAGAGCCATCTTATGGAAAAACCAAATGAACTTTCTGGCCAGCCCAATAACTTGGTACCAAAAAAATTGTGAAACAGTAGACATCTAACGTCTGTAGTGTTTATGTCTGGGTGATGGTATTTTATATGGCTTTGATTTTGTTATTTATTTGCTTGTTTATTAATTTTCCCATCTTTCTATACTGATCAATATTCTGTAATTTAAAATAATACCAACATTTATGTGATAAGCAGTCTACTGATTTTTTTTGTTGTATTATTTCTTTTAATCCACATTTAGTCCTTTGAGATATAGACTGTTTTACTCTACCCATTTTAGGATGAAGTAACTAAAGCTTTCAGAGATTTAGGTGGTACTTGATTAAGGTCATACATAGGAATGGAAGTGACATCTGTCTGATCCCAGAGCCCTAGATCTTGAACTATCTTAGTATCTTCCATAGCACTGAGCCTCAAGTGCAAAAATGTCTAATTAGTTAGTATTTTTTGAGTAAGTAATTAAGTTTATGCTCTAGTAGTACAAACCTAGGGTTTCTCTTGAAAGCACCAATTGTTATAATTAATCCATAGCAAGTTTTTTTCATTAGTTTCATAAAGTTTTATTTAGGCCTTTGTATTTTTATACTAATTAGTTTTTGCCATGGATAGCATAAATTCCTCTTAAAGATTAAGAAGAAAAATATTAAAAGTTTGGGGACAGATGAGAAATGTTTATACTCAGGTTACAAATCTAACCCTGTTTCAAATGTTTTCAGTGAGTTGGCCAAAAAGGAACTTTTTATTTCTTAGATGGTATCAAAATCAATATGCGTTAGGTGCTGTTAAAGTCTTGGCTTTTGTTTTACTATGTCTTGGACAGTAAATTAAATAGATGTTTTAAAATGTTGACTCTTCAATACCAAACTGTTCTTTTCTGGTCTGCTTTTTTCTCGAGGATTTATTTAACCTAATTAAATAAATGTAAGTTAAGTATAATTATGTTCTAGTAGTCAGTTTGGGTTTCATGAAAATCAACTTTTATTTTCTTTTTGTTTTGTTTAGATCAATATGAAAGATAACAAAAATGCCAAATATATTGAAAATCATATTCCATCAAATGACTTGAGAGCTTTTGTGTTTGAAAGTCAAGAAGATATGGAGGTTTTCCTCAAAGAGGCAAGTACTGTAATATTTTAACTCACTTCACACTTAGCTTCCAGTGCTTGAGTTTCCAGCCTCAATCTAGAGCAAAAAATGATAATGACCTATTTTACCAGCAGTAACTCTTATGTAATATCATTCAAATTTGCTAATTTCCTTTTTGTCTATACCACTGAGGATTGAATTAGTTTTATAAGAGGAACAACAGCCCATAATTCCATCTTTAACATTTTTTGAAATTACCATGGGGAATTAATATGAAGAGTATTCTGTCACATTGTTTTAAGAGAAACATCATAATGATGAGACTTTGGTCTTGGACATCCTTTTTGGAAATGTATTGGAATGAACTCAGTTTTTCTTTGGAGGGGAATATAATGTTGTTGCTTATTATAAATAAAAAACTTTAAAAAGAATGAGAATTCTATATCTGACTAGAAAAACACCACTGACCAAGAATATAAGCCACTGGAAGACAGCATGGCTTAGTTAAGAGTATAGACTCTACAGATAGGCTACCAGGCTTTGAATTCCGACTTTACTGCTGATTTCAGCAAGTTGACTAAATGTTCTGTGTCTTAATTTCTTCACTATAAAATGGAGATAATATCTACTTCAAAAGATGGTTGTGATGATTAAATAATTTATTAAATGAAAAAGTTTAGAACAGTGTTTGTTGGGTACTGTTGTTTTTATTATATATTGTTATATATCTATATAATACATATTGTTAGCTATGTATGTTACTGTCCTTGCCAGTAAGGTTTCTTTTTTCTTTTGCAATACGCCTTCTACTTTTTTAAAAGCCCTGGAAAGATGAGGTTTAGATTTTGTTTTGTTTGAACTTTTTCTAGTAAGTCTAAGTGAGGACAGGACCATGAATTGGCTTAAGTAGTCCAATGTTTATCTGGTACACAAGTGATTGGAAAGAATCTTTACTTTCTTTGACTTTTACTGTATTGCCTTCCTTCTGGTTTGGAGTTGACGGGGAATGTGAATAAAAGATGACTGGATAAAAATGTTGAATCTGAAGAATTATAAAATGGTCTCCAAAAAGTTAAGCATTTGTGTTATTTAGAACTATTTAAGCCTAAACAGTGAGTTCTTGAACTGATGTCACTGAAGAAGTAGGTTACTTGGATTACAAGTCTGTGAGACATGGCACAGTGTGAAGGACCTGGAGTCAGGTGTAATTAGATGATTTCTGTTTTGCAAATGGCCAGCTTAGCCTACACTGAGTAACTGGATTTGCCTCAAAAACTCATGCTTCCTCCTCTGTGCTAAGCGTTTGAACCATATATTAATAATACGACAGGTTCCTGGAAATGTGACCTTTCTTTTTTTTCTTGTACTGTGACAACTTTCCATAGGGGCTCATCATTAGGACTAGAACTTCCTCTTACATGTATCACTTTTTGTGTGTATATTTTAAATTTTGAAATATATTGTATATAACCTCCTCCTGTAATTATATCTACTAGAGTACCATTTCCCATCCTTCAGTAACTTACAAACCTTCTTCATGGTGTTTGCCATTTCTGCATACTACCGTGTACTACCATCACAATTTTTGCCATATCTGGGTACTAACTGTATTATTATTTAAAATTTTTCTTTAAATCACTTCACTTCTTGTTACTGAAATGAAATATTCTGAAAGGAAGTATAATGTCATTACCAAATTATAAAAACAAATAATTTACATTACAGTAAAGACAATAAAAGCAGTATTAGTAAATCCTAGATCCGTACTGTTGCTTCTCGAAAGCAGATGATATGATTTTTTTAAAAGGAGGTAATGAGTTAAAGACATGATGACACCATATGTAACTTACTCATTGGTATGATTAGAAATATTGAAAGGGAATTGAAAAGGAAATTACTTTTTCATTGTATAATTCAATTTTATTTAGTGTAGCCACTAAAACAATAGATTTTTAAAACTTAAATGAATTCTGCATACTAGTATCATTGATAGATTGACTCATGGGCAATATTGTTTCATCTATACCTCCACTCTATTTTTTTTAATATCTTATTTTGATATAACTTCAAACTTGTAGAAAAGTTGCAAGAGTCATACATATGATTCCTATATACCTTTTACCCAGATTTACAATAATTATTTATATTTTGCCCTATTTGCTTTATTTATTTTTTCATTTTTTAAATTTTTAATTTATATTGGAGTATAGTTGATTAACAATGTTGTGTTAGTTTCAGGTATATAGCAAAGTGATTCGGTTATGCATATACATGTATCTATTCTTTTTCAAATTCTTTTCCCACTTAGGTTATCACAGAGTATTGAGTAGAGTTCCCTGGGCTATACAGTAGGTCCTTGTTGGTTGTGTATTTTAAATATAGCAGTGTGTACATGTCAATCCCAAACTGCTAATCTATCCTTCCCCCCCACCCGTCCCCCCTGGTAACCATAAATTCATTCTCTAAGTCTGTAAGTCTGTTTCTGTTTTGTAAATAAATTCATATGTATCAATTTTTTTAGATTCTGCATAAAGCCATATCATATGATATTTGTCTTTCTCTGTCTGACTTACTTCACTTAGTATGATAATCTCCAGGTCCATCCATGTTGTTGCAAATGGCATTATTTCATTCTTTTTAATGGCTGAATAATATTCCATTGTATATATGTACCACATCTTCTTTATCCATTCATCTGTCGATGGACATTTAGGTTGCTTCCATGTCTTGCCTATTGTAAGTAGTGCTGCAGTGAACATTGGGGTGCATGTATCCTTTCGAACCATGGTTTTCTCTGGATGTATGCCCAGGAGTGGGATTGCTGAATCATATGATAGCTCTAATTTTAGTTTCTTAAGGAACCTCCATACAGTTCTCCATAGTGGCTGTACCAATTTACATTCCCACCAACAGTGCAAAAGGGTTCCCTTTTTTCCACACCCTCTCCAGCATTTATTGTTTGTTGACTTTTTGATGATGGCCATTCTGACTGGTGTGAGGTGATGTTTCTTTTTTTTAAATATATTTATTTGTTTATTTTTGGCTGCATTGGGTCTTTGTTGCTGCATGCGGGCTTTTCTCTAGTTGGGGCACGCGGGGGCTACTCTTCTTTGCGGTGCACGGGCTTCTCATTGCAGTGGCTTCTCTTGTTGTGGAGCTTGGGCCTGACTGGTGTGAGGTGATGTTTCTTTTTTTTAAATATATTTATTTGTTTATTTTTGGCTGCATTGGGTCTTTGTTGCTGCATGCGGGCTTTTCTCTAGTTGGGGCACGCGGGGGCTACTCTTCTTTGCGGTGCACGGGCTTCTCATTGCAGTGGCTTCTCTTGTTGTGGAGCATGGGCTCTAGGCACGCAGGCTTCAGTACTTATGGCACGCGGGCTCAGTAGTTGTGGCTCGTGGGCTGTAGAGTGCAGGCTCAGTAGTTGTGCCACATGGACTTAGTTGCTCCACAGCATGTGGGATCTTCCTGGACCAGGGCTTGAACCCAGGTCCCCTGCATTGGCAGGCGGATTCTTAACCACTGCAGCACCAGGGAAGTCTGTTTGTTTGTTTTTTTTTTTTTTGGTTTTTGTTTTTTTTTTTTAGGTGATATTTCATTGTAGTTTTGATTTGCATTTCTCTAATAATGAGCAATGTTGAGCATCTTTTTGTGTACCTCTTGGCCATCTGCAAGTCTTCTTTGGAGAAATGTCTATTTAGGTCTTCTGCCCATTTTTTCATTGGGTTGTTTGTTTTTTTGATATTGAGCCGCATGAGCTGTTTGTAAATTTTGGAAATCAATCCCTTGTTAATCTCTTTGTTTGCAGATATTTTCTCCCATTCTGTGGGTTGTCTTTTCATTTTGTTTATGGTTTCGTTTGCTGTGCAAAAGCTTTTGAGTTTGATTAGGTCCCATGCTTATTTTTGTTTTTATTTCTGGGCTTTCTATCCTGTTCCATTGATCTGTATTTCTGTTTTTGTGCCAGTACCGTACTGTTTTGATGACTGTAGCTTCTTATTGCCATTTTGTTAATTGTTTTGGATTTGTTTTGGTAGGTGTTTTTCCTTCCCTTCTTCTTTTTTTCTCTTGTGATTTGATGACTAACTGTAGTGTTGTGTTTGGATTCCTTATTCTTTTCTGCATGTGTATCTATTGTAGATTTTCAGTGTGCAATTACCATGAGGTTTTGGTATAGCATTCTATATATAAACAATTTCGCTTTCATTTGCTGATCTTTTAATTTAAAATGCATTTCCAATATCCTGCCTTTGTGCTCTCCTCATAATTGCTGGTTTTGATATCATATTTGTATGCAGATGATTTCCTACCTTTACTGTATGTTTGCCTTTACCAGTGAGCTTTTCCATTCATAATTTTCTTGTTTCTAGTTGTGGCCTTTTCTTTTCCACCTAGAGAAGTTCCTTTAGCATTTGTTGCAGAGCTGGTCTGGTGGTGCTGAATTCTCTTAGCTTTTTCTTGTCTGGGAAGCTTTTGATTTCTCCATCGAATCTGAATGAGAGCCTTGCTGGGTAGAGTATCCTTGGTTGTAGGTTCTTCCTTTTCATCGCTTTAAATATATTGTGCCACTCCGTTCTGGCTTGCAGAGTTTCTGCTGAGAAGTTAGCTGATAACCTTATGGGAGTTCCCTTGTACATTATTTGTTACTTTTCCCTCTTCTGCCCATTTTTTCATTGGGTTGTTTGTTTTTTTGATATTGAGCCGCATGAGCTGTTTGTAAATTTTGGAAATCAATCCCTTGTTAATCTCTTTGTTTGCAGATATTTTCTCCCATTCTGTGGGTTGTCTTTTCATTTTGTTTATGGTTTCGTTTGCTGTGCAAAAGCTTTTGAGTTTGATTAGGTCCCATGCTTATTTTTGTTTTTATTTCTATTATTCTAGGAGACAGATTGAAAAAGATATTGCTGCGGTTTATGTCAGAGTGATCTGCCTATATTTTCCTCTAAGAGTTTTATAGTATCTGGTCTTATATTTAGGTCTTTAATCCATTTTGAGTTTATTTATATGTATCTTGTTAAAGAATGTTCTAATTTCATTTTTTCATGTGTAACTGTCCAGTTTTCCCAGCACCATTTATTGAAGATACTGTCTTTTCTCCATTGTATAGTCTTGCCTCCTTTGTCTTTTCTCCATTGTATAGTCTTGAGATGATTTCCTACCTTTACTGTATGTTTGCCTTTACCAGTGAGCTTTTCCATTCATAATTTTCTTGTTTCTAGTTGTGGCCTTTTCTTTTCCACCTAGAGAAGTTCCTTTAGCATTTGTTGCAGAGCTGGTCTGGTGGTGCTGAATTCTCTTAGCTTTTTCTTGTCTGGGAAGCTTTTGATTTCTCCATCGAATCTGAATGAGAGCCTTGCTGGGTAGAGTATCCTTGGTTGTAGGTTCTTCCTTTTCATCGCTTTAAATATATTGTGCCACTCCGTTCTGGCTTGCAGAGTTTCTGCTGAGAAGTTAGCTGATAACCTTATGGGAGTTCCCTTGTACATTATTTGTTACTTTTCCCTTATTGCTTTTAATATTTTTTCTTTGTCTTTAATTTTTGTCATTTTGATACCATGTATCTTGGCATGTTCCTCCTTGGGTTTATCCTGCCTGGGACTCTGTGCTTCCTCTGTGCTTCCTGGACTTGGGTGACTGTTTCCTTTCATATATTAGGGAAGTTTTCAGCCATTATCTCTTCTAATATTTTCTCAGGTCCTTTCCATCTCTCTTCTCCTTCTGGGACCCCTATAATGTGACTGTTGGTGTGTTTAATGTTGCCCCAGAGGTCTCGTAGACTGTCTTCATTTCTTTTCATTCTTTTTTCTTTATTCTGTTCCGCAGCAGTGATTTCCACCATTCTGTCTTCCAGCTCACTTATCAGTTCTGCCGCAGTTACTCTGCTATTGATTCCTTCTAGTGTATTTTTCATTTCAGTTATTGTATTGTTCATCTCCGTTTGTTGTTTAGTTCTTCTAGGTCTTTGTTAAACATTTCTTGTGTCTTCTTCATCTGTGTCTCCATTCTTTTTCCAAGATCTTGGGTCGTCCTTATTGTCGTTACTCTGAATTCTTTTTCAGGTAGATTGCCTATCTCCACTTTACTTAGTTGTTCTTCTGGGGTTTTATCTTGTTCCTTCATCTGGAACATATTCCTCTGCTGTCTCATTTTGTCTAACTTTCTGTGATTACAGTTTCCATTCTGCAGGCTGCAGGCTTATAGTTCTTCTTGCTTCTGCTGTCTGCCCTCTGGTGGATGAGGCTGTCTAAGAGGCTTGTGCAGGCTTCCTGGTGGGAGGGACTGGTACCTGCCCACTGGTGGGTGGAGCTGGGTCTTGCCTCTCTGGTGGGCAGGGCTGTGTCAATGGATGTGTTTATCGGGCAGCTGTTTGCTCAGGAAGGCTTTAAGCAGCTGGTCTGCTGATTGGTGGGGCTGTGTTCACACCCTGTTGTTTGTTTGGCCTGAGGCATCCCAGCCCTGGAGCCTACAGGCTGTTGGGTGGAGCCAGGTCTTGGTGAGAAAATGGCAGCCTCCAAGAGGGCTCATGCCAATGAGTACACCCCAGAACTACCATCACCAGTGTCCTCGTCCGCACAGTGCCACAGACACCCCCCCCCACCACCTCTGCAGGAGACCCTCCAATACTAGCAGGTAAGTTTCTTACGAGGTCACTGCATTTTTACCTGGGTCCTGTTGCACGCATGCCCGGTGTGTGCCCTCCAAGAATGGAGTTTGTTTCCCCCAGTGCTGTGGAATTCCTGCAATCAAACCCCACTGGCCTTCAAAGCCACATTCTCTGGGGGCTCCTCCTCCTGTTGCCAGACCCCCAGGCTGGGGAGCCTGACGTGGGGCTCAGAACTTTCACTCCTGTGGGAGAACTTCTGTAGTATAATTATTTTCCAGTTTGTGGGTCGCCCACCCGGCATGTATGGGATTTGATTTTATCACCATTGCACTGCTCCTACCATCTCGTTGTGGCTTCTTCTTTGTCTTTTCATACAGGGTATCTTTTTTGGTAGGTTCCAGCATTTTTTTGTCAGAGGTAGTTCAGCAGTTAGTTGTGATTTTGGTGTTTCCGTAAGAGGGGGTGAGCTCACATCCTTCTACTCCTCTGTCTTGTCTCCTCCTGCTTTATTATTTCTCCATAGCAAAGTACAGGTGGTTTTGTTATACCCAATGTATAATTCCTAAAAATTACTATGCAAAATTGTATAATGAAACCCCACAGGGACTATGGTGAGGGGGGGGAAGCACAGTTTTACATATGTTAAATTATTAAGAAATATGCAGATACAGTAAATGTGCTTTTTCATTTTTATTTGTTTATTGAAGTATGGTTGACTTATAAGTTTCAGGTGTACAGCATAGTAATTCAATGTTTTATGGATTACACACTGTACAAAATTAGTATGAACTATTGACTATATTCCCTGTACTGTACGTTACAACCCTGTGCCTTATTGAAAGACCTGAAGTTGGCTTGTGGAAGTAGGCGTTGGAAGGGTTCTGTATGTGAATTGTGTAGTAGGTAAAACAATTATAAAGCACTTATCTGAAATTGGATGTAAAGTTGTAACACCAGATGTGGTTGAGGGGTGGCTCATAATATGTAGTGAGCTCAGGCAGCTGGTAGATGTTTGAGAGGGATGTGTGTGTGTCTGTGTATTTGTGCACAGATTATGTCTATTCCTACACAGCTCCATTCAGTTGGGTGCAATTTTTTGCATTCACCTAGAGAAAACCTTATATTTGTTATGGATGTAATTGTACCTAAGCAAATGTGAGAGTCACATAATGTTTAAATTGTCCCCTAATATATAAATTGCTTGGAATAAATTGTCCTCAAAACAAGCATTACAGTAAAACTATTTTTCTGTTTGTAATTATGTGTGAGGAAATACTTTGAGCCTTTAAAAATATCCTGTTGCTCATGTAACTGCCTAGTAGGTTTAAGAACCATTAATGATTCTCATCATTCTTTCTATATTTATTATTTGGTATCCTACAAGGAAGAGCTCTTTCTTCTCCATTTATTTACTCATTTATTATATCATATAAAATTCATAGAATTTTATGTTTTATGGATTTTAATCCATTACTCTCATTATTTATTTTAATGTTCAAATTGTCCCACATTTGGCCAGTGAGACCTTCAGCTTGACCGCTGTATGTTATTTTACCAACATATTTTGAGCACTACTAACTTTGGGGGAGAGCAAGGTGTTGACTTATACCTTTACCTTGCTGTGTCTGGGCCTTACAATCAGCCTTTTCCCCAAAGAACCCTCGTTTTTAGAAACCAAGATCTGTGTGCTAGATGTGTGCATTGCTGCTAGTGTCTCATTGCTTCTTAGCCCTTGCATGCACACCCTTATATCTATATTTATTTCTATATTTATCTGGAGAACAAGAGTGCGTAAGGGCACCATGAATTCACACTGATGCTTCCAATTACAGTCGAACACAACAGGGTACCTTCTACTCTTTCTCCTTTGCATATCTGTAATTTCCTACTGTAGCAGTGAAAAACACCTCCCTCTCCCCCTTATCATCAATTTAATTTGTTCAAGTGTAGAATGCTGTGAAAGTAGTCACAGCATTCTAGGCTGTGAAAGTAGTTTAAACATTGCTAATCTGTGCCACCATGAAATTCCTCCATTCCACCATCCCATCTTGTCTCAGCAGTGGTTTTTTTTTTTCTGTGTTTATGTCTTGCACATCTTTTGTTAAATGTGTTCCTAAGTATTTTATGGATTTTTGACACTCTTAGAAATGGATTTCTCAAATTCATTTTTCAGTTGTTAACTGCTAGTACATAGATATAATTTGATTTTTTTTCATTTGATCTGTATCTTGTGACATGATTGAATTTACTTCCTGAATTCTAGTAGTTGCTTTATAGATTCCACAGGACTTTCTGTGTAGAAAATCATACCCTTGCAAATAGATCTTTTTACTTGTTCCTTTTCAATCTTTTACCTCTTTATTGTGCTTCACTACATTGTCTAGTACCTCTAGGACAATGTTGAAAAGAAATGGTGTGATTTGATACCCCTGCTTGTTCCCAGGCTTATGGGGAAAGCACTCCAGCAATATACACGACCAAGTAGAATTTATCCCAGGAATGTGAGATTGGTTGATTTTGAATGCTACATCAATCCAAGTTATTGTATTATCAGAATAAAGTACAAAAGCCATATGATTTTCAGCAAACTAGGAATAGAAAGAAATTTCCTCCATCTGGTAAAGGGCATCTGTGATACAGCAGACATAATACTTAATTGTAGAATATTTGATTCTGTTTACTAATATTTTGTTAAGGTTTTTTGTATATGTGTTCATGAGGGATATTGTAATACTTTTGTCAGGATTATACTGGAATCATAAAATGACTTGTCCCTTCCTTCTTGTTCTGAAAAGGGTTTTTGGTATTACTGCTTCCTTATCTGTTTGATAGAATTTATCAGTGGAAATTAAAAAAGAAATGTACTCTTTGTGAAAATACATAGCTACAATATCATCACACTAAAAAATTTTCTTATAAGTACCATTAAATAGCTAGTCCGTGTTCAAATTTCTGATCATTCCATGAATGCCAGTAAGAATACCATAACTTTAAAAATCATTTTTATTGATAGTATATAGTAATTAAAGTAATATTTTCTTTTCCTTATATCAAGGTTCGTGACCATAAAAAATTAAGAGTGAATGCTGTTATTGCTCCTAAGAGTTCATATGCAGACAAAGCACCTTCAAGACCATTGAATGAACTCAAGTAAGTCTTGAAAATATTATTAGAACTAAGCTGTTACTTTGAATATTGAATAATCATTTCTCTCAAATATATTTTAATTATTTCTTTGTCACATAAATATGCTTCTTATAGGCTGTATTATTCCCTTTTAGGATCTCTACTTAAGTCTAAAATAAGGAAAATTCTAGGCCCAGGAACAAACCATGGTATCAGTTAGTATATGATGGTGATTTTTTAAATCAGTGGAATAATATTGGACTACTTAGTAAAAGCTACTGAAATAGTTGGTTAGTTATTAGGAAAATAAAAGGGTAAATCATCACTTCATAATATCAAAATAATTTCCAGAAGGGTCAAATGGAAAAACTGCAATTATAAAACAGCTATAAGTAAATAAAGTCTTAATTCTGTATAAAAGCAATGGTAGAAACAACAAAAGAAGAGATTAATAGTTTGTAATTATAAATATTAAACTTTTCTGACAAGGAAATAAATCTGAATATTAATCACTTAATATTAAGTGACTAAACTATACAAAGAAAATACTTTCTGTACTGTCGTTAATTTATATTTTATTTATTGTTTAGTCACCACATGTCAACTAGGATTTTTTTTTTAATATTTTAAGAAGAAAAACCTAATAGTTGCTTTTCCTTTCAGACAATATGGATTTTTCTCTTACTTGCGAGAGTTATTTGATGCACCTGATCCTGTCATGAGTTACCTTTGCTGCCAGTATCACATTCATGAAGTTCCTGTAGGAACTGAAAGAACCAGAGAAAGAATTGAACGGGTAAGAAAGTACTGAATCAGTACCAAAAATGTAGTTTTGTTAAAACTTCTTAGCTTAAAGTCAAGGAAAACTTGTAATTTAAAGAAACATGTCATTGTTTTTAACCATACAGAAATTATCTTGGTATTTTCCATTTTTAATATGACATAGGACAGTGAATGTTGACTAATACTTTATGACAGGAGTGGTGTGGAGTTACCTAGAGCAGGGGTCCCCGACCCCCAGGCCGCACACACAGCAGGAGGTGAGCGGTGGGCAACCGAGCAAAGCTTCATCTGCTGCTCCCCATTTCTCCCCATCGCTCGCATTACTGCCTGAATCATTCCCCCCACCCACCCAGCCCGGGTCTGTGAAAAATTGTCTTCCATGAAACTGATCCCTGGTGTCAAAAAGGTTGGGGACCGGCTGACCTAGAGTAAATAAAGAACTTAATACCTGTAGGGTAGTTAAGTTAAAACCTGAAGAGACACCTGGCTCTCTTATGTGATTCTGCCTTGCTTGACAAACATTTGTTCAAACATTAATGGTTTAGTCATTTAAATTCTTGTATTCTATTTTTCAGACAGATTATACTTTAGGATGGTAGGCTAGGATATGGAACTGCTTTGGTAAGCCCTCCCCTTAAAGTTTCCATTTAAGATTATCTCATGTGAATGACCACCCTTAATAGGATTTCATTTTCCTGTCTAGTACAGCTACATAAACTCTTAGGTTCCTGTATTCTGCTAATGCTGCTTGGAGTTTTCTTCTCCTTACAAGTAATCTCTAAGACTCCAAACCACCTTCATTGCTCTTATCAAAGGGAGAAACAGGGAAAGAAGTCTCCTCTAGAACAGATTTTTCCTTAATACCAAGTTGCCATATTAATACTGCTTGTAGGACCCAATTACGGACCTAACTGCCATTTATAATAATGAATTTATTAGAGAATGTGTTTTAATTTTTTTAACAACCATTCTACAAGTATCCCTAGGATATTCATTTGTAATTTTGGGGCCTCTATATACCTCATTAACAGAAGATAGAAATGGGGGCTCATTACTAACCCATTTTGCACAGATAAGCCAATTATTAATTATGGTAAGTTGCCTATGTCTTTGATTAAAAATTATATTATGGTGACCATTTGGGGAAACCAAAAATACAACTCTCCATGTGGGTGTACCTCTCTCTTTGGTCTTCATAGATGGGGTTTTAAAAAAAGAGGACAAGACTATATACATAGACCAATCCAATTTCTGTCATAACTTCAGGAGTAGGTAGGGTGCCACCTCTGAAGCTTAGGATAGTAGGTATTCTTTACTATTGCAGAAAGACTATAGAAAATTTGGTAAGGGCTTTCATAGCTTTACTTTGGGGCAGAAAGGAGCAGTACTGCACTCGGAAAATCCTTTCACTTTTTGAACAGTGCTTCAAGGTGAATTATTTTTATGCACTTTTTTAACATTTTGGTTGTCATCTAGAGAGCTTTAACTCTACTGTCTGTACTAGAAAAATAACATTGTATATAGTAAAGCAAAGTCAGACACCTAATAAAGCCCTTGACATTGTCTTAGCCATCTTTCAGAAGATACAAACCTTCATTGAGGAAATTCACTGTCTTAATGTTTCATGTCTACCTAATGACAATAATGGCTATATTTCTTCCTCAGAATAAAAATAACATTCTTTCTTTAGTGTAAGTTTTGCTTTATTATCAAGTCCTGACATTTTAGATTCTGTAAATGATTATACTCTATTTATGCAGTTGTTCTCGTTAATTTCCAAGACTGGTCTCTGGTTAAATTGTCTGCTGACCTCCTTAGCTTAACGATGTTCTTTTTGCTGAGAGCACTCCCACCATCTCTGTCAGTTTCAATGTGCTTAAAACTTATTTTCATGAAACATGGGTAGGCTAACCTCATCTAGGCTTTCCCTTCATTTCAAATTATTCAGCATTTGTGGATGCCAGTTTATACCCTGTTAAACTAAGTATGCTTAAATATGTCTTATCTCTTCACTTAAACTTCTAGAGAGAAACAAGCCACAAGAGTACTGGTAATAAACCTTTAGAGACTGGAAAAAACTACAGCAGCCTATTCTTTATAAATAACAGTAACAGATCCAATGTTAGGGTGTTTAGATTGTGCATTAGTTAATGAAACTCCTTAAAGAAATTCTTGAGAGGAAAGATCTCCAAAAAATGTGAAGTCTTTGAAGTCCTTGAAAAGTGTGTGCATTAAGTATTCCCCAGATATACAGGAATTAAATATAAGATTATGTATCTTTGAACAATATAACTGAGGGGAGGGGAGAGTAAATGTGTTAGTTGAGATAACACAGTTCAGTCTACTGGGAAGTTGACTCCTGCTATCTCTTCTGTAGATAAAACAAAGTCCCAAAAGTACACTTACTTGGGAGAGATTGTATAGTGAAGTAGAAGTATAGCCAACTTTGGTTGTTGTTTTGGTTTTCTCCCAGTTCTCTCTCTTCCTTAGTGTTGTTTTCCAAAATAATAACCTGAATTTTATCACTCACCTTTTTAGAGATGTTGGGTACATTTTTTAACAAATAAATCAAAGTATATCTAGTATATTTTGATCTTCTAAAATTCATGAGATCTGTATTTTTAATTAGTCCTTTTAAAAATATATCATAATTATTCTTAAATGTGCACTGAATGCGTATTTTACATTATAGGTAATACAAGAAACCCGATTAAAACAAATTTATACAGCAGAAGAAAAGTTTGTGATGAAAACTTCTTTTTATTCAAACAAAGTTATTTCTAGTAACACATCCCTAAAAGTAGCCCAGTTTCTCACAGTCACTGTGGATCTAGAGCAAAGACGACACTTAGAAGAACAGCTAAAGGTTGGTCATTTAAAAAAAAAATTTTTTTTTAATTGAAGTACAAGTTGATTTATAATGTTGCATTAGTTTCTGGGGTACAGCAAAGTGATTCAGTTATAGATATATACTTTTTCATATTCTTTTCCATTGTGGTTTATTATAGGATATTGAATATAGTTCCCTGTGCTATACATTAGGACCTTGTTGTTTATACATTCTATATATAATAGTTTGCATCTGTTAATCCCAAACTCCCAATCCATCCATCCCCTGGCTACCCCTTTCCCTTGGCAATCGCATATCTGTTCTCTATGTCTATGAGTGTGTTTTGTAAATTAATTTGTGTCATATTTTAGATTCCACATATAAGTGATATATGGTATTTATCTTTCTGACTTACTTCACTTATAATCTCTAGGTCCATCCATGTTGCTGCAAATGGCATTATTTTGTTCTTTTTTATGGCTGAGTAGTATTCCAGTGTATGTATGTACCACATCTTCCTTATCCATTCATCTGTTGATGGACATTTAGGTTGTTTCCATGTCTTGGCCATTGTAAATAGTGCTCCTGTGAACACTGGGGTGCATGTATCTTTTCAAATTATAGTTTTGTCTGGATATATGCCCAGCAGTGGGATTGCTGGATCATATGGTAACTCCTCTATTTTTAGTTTTTTGAAGAACCTCCATACTGTTTTCCATGGTGGCTGCACCAAGTTACATTCCCACCAACAGTGTAGGAGGGTTCCCTTTGCTCCACACCCTCTCCAGCATTTGTTATTTATTTGTAAAGTTTTTAATGATGACCATCCTGACTGGTATGTGGTGTGGTACCTTGTTGTGGTTTCAATTTGCAGTTCTCTAATAATTAGCAATGTTGAACATCTTTTCATGTGCCTATTGGCCATCTGTTTATCTTCTTTGGAGAATACCTATTTAGGTCTTCTGCCCATTTCTTGATTGGATTATTTTTGAGTTACATGAGCTGTTTGTATATTTTGGAAATTAAGCTCTTGTCAGTTGCATCCTTTGCAGATATTTTCCCCTAGTCCGTAGGTTGTCTTTTCATTTTGTTTATGGTTTCCTTTCATGTGCAAAAGCTTGTAAGTTTAAGTCCCATTTGCTTATTTTTGCTTTTATTTCTTATTGCCTTTGGTATGATTTATGTCAGAGAATGTATGGTGTTACGTCTTACATCTAAGTTAAAGATTGGTTATTTTGATTTGAGTATTAATAAAGAATATTAACTGGAGTTATAATATGTTAGCCTGTGTTTTAAATATACTAACACTATTGTATATTCCATAGGAAATTAATAGAAAATTGCAAGCAGTAGAATCAGGGTTGATTGCCTTACGTGAGACAAACAAACATCTAGAACACAAAGATAATGAACTTAGACAAAAGAAGAAGGAGCTTCTTGAAAGGAAAACCAAGAAAAGACAACTGGAACAAAAAATTAGTTCCAAACTAGGAAGGTATCTTTCAGCCTATTTTGGGGTAAGGGGGTTGGGTGGGTGGTACAAAAGCACTATAAGGATATTGTTAGTTATACATTGTAATGACCACACAATTCCTACCAGCACTCTGTGTACAATTTCTCTCTCAAACTTACACCCTCCTCCTACCCAAAACATGGGACAAAGGGAGGTGAATCTTAAGTGTTGTGAGTTTTTCTGTTCCCTGATCTGCTGTTCTCATCCCTGGACCCCTTTCTGTTCTTAAAAATTATTAAGGACCTTGAGGAAGTTTTGTTTCTATGGATTATATCTATTGATATTTACCAAATTAGAAATTCATTAAAATGATAATAAAGCCATACATTAACATATTTATGAAAAACAGTTTTCCAAACAAAATACATTTAGCAAGAAGAATGACATTGTTTTTACATTTTTGTAAATCTCTTTAGATGAAGTCATTTGTTTTTCATATGTGCTTCTGCATTCACTTGGTTGTGAGATGTTTTGGTTGAAGTATATGAAGAAAATCTGGCCTCACATAGATATGCTGCTGGAAAAGGGAGAAGTGCTTTAATAGACTTTTCAGTGTATGTATTCTTTAATCTTACATCAAAACTTGCCAAGGTGTGGTTTGTGAAAGTTTAAGTGCAACATGGAATGTGAACTCATCAGTGAAGTTGTGCACTCTTAACTTTAAGTGCATCATTCACCCATGAATGACTTTGTTGCATTATGCTAGCTTACTGTGAGATCCCAGGCAATTGTTCTCAGAACTTATTGTTTTATTTTGAATTTAGATATTTTATAGAAACTTGGAATATATAAGATGGGATAAAAGCTATTAGAGTGTTCAGTCTAGGGGAAAGGAACTGTGGCTTCCAGTTTCAAGGCTTTTCCCATGTCCTGTCATGACACAGCACGGACCTTTCTGCTGTGATTGTTCTTTTATGCTTCTTTGCTATAGAATAGAGATATAGATATTAATAACATAATAAATGACAGCTCATTACCTTGAATAAGGTACAAGTTTACCTTGATCTAATATAATAGTGTTTCTAAACCCATTCATAAATTAAATCATATTTAAAATGCTTTAAGAAAAAAAAAATTTTTAAGCAAACAGTTGCCCATTAACTTTTGTTTAAAAAGTCAGTAATGTACCTTGGTTGCTTAAAGCAAGATATAGCTATTTAGTCTAACTGCCTAGAATTTTTTTCTACTTTAACCCTTCACTTCTATCTTCAGTCATCTACAAGACATTTACTGTTGGACTGCTGTATTGAACTCATTGTCTAAAGCTAAACTTTCTCCTCGTAAAGTAATGTTGATTTTTGTAGTGCAGCAACCTTTCATATCCATTGTCATCCTGCTGTCTCATACCTCCAGTTACTCATTTAGGAATACTGCAGTGGTGACATAGTTAGTGGTCTCTACTTGACTAGTCTCCTTCTCCATTCAGTGCATCCAGAATACTGTCATCCAGTTTATCTTCTTTTCACGTTCCTACACCCTTCAAGAATATCTGTTATAGCTCCCTACCTTTACTCCATGAAATTTAATACTGCTTTCCTTTAGATTGGCTTTCAAGTTTTTCAAAATCTTATTTCACTCCACCCATTCTAATTTCCTCCCTGTCTTCCCCACAGTCTCTTCATGTACCATTCAGTCCACTCTCTACAGCATCCACTGAACTTACTCATTCTTGTTTGTTATTGCTTCCATCGTTTGTTCTTGATTTTTCCCTTGAGGCAACATGATGTAGTGGAAAGACTTGGACTTTGATGTCAAACACATCTTACAACTTAGTATCTGGGATCTTAGGTAACAACTTCTGAGCCTTAGATTCTTCATCTTAAAGAGCAAAGTATTAACCTTTAGGATTGTTGTATTGCCTTTTCATTATATATTTTTACCTGTTAATCAGATCTCCACAGTTCAGCTCCTTAAGGGAAGGAACTGTATGTATAAACAATGTTTATCAGTTATGGGCCAGACACTATACTAAGTGTGTTGCATAATTTGCTTTTTTAGTATTCACCAGAGCCCTGTAAGAGAAGTACTATTATTATTTACAGTTTATAGATGAGGAAACTGAAGCTCAGAAGAGTAAGTTGTTCAGTTATATTGTTCATTAGTGGCAAAGAAAGAGGACATTTAAATCCATCTTTCTGATTCCAGATCCTATACCATTAGCCACTAGCATTACCTAGACTATGCTGG
Source organism: Physeter macrocephalus (assembly GCF_002837175.3). Classification (NCBI taxonomy): domain Eukaryota; kingdom Metazoa; phylum Chordata; class Mammalia; order Artiodactyla; family Physeteridae; genus Physeter; species Physeter macrocephalus. The sequence goes on along the minus strand of NC_041222.1, from coordinate 41,443,000 downwards.
GCACATACTCTATCTCAAAAAATACTTTTCAATCTTGAGTGGTTGCATAAAATGATTGTTTAATCTAGAAGCTAGCACTTAACATCTGAGTAGCATTGCTAAATGGCCCACCCATAAAGCAGCAGGGGGCCTAAGAATTTGGGCTCAATCCTTGTGTTTTCTCTGATTTCCACATCATTATGCATTTCATATAGTTTAAAGCTGATGGAACAGGATACTTGCAACCTTGAAGAGGAAGAACGAAAAGCAAGTACCAAAATCAAAGAAATAAATGTTCAAAAAGCCAAACTTGTTACTGAATTAACAGAACTGTTAAAGGTAAGCCATTTTCTTAATTTTAGTCATATTTTTTTGGTTGCAAGTCGACAGCAAAATCTTAGCAAGAGATTTTCATCAGTAATTTCAGCTCTCTGTTGTTTGACATTTCTCATTATAGATCAGTAAATTGGTTTAAAGCACCCATTAAGCTAAATTATTTTATTCCAGATGACTCAAATATACAAGAAAACTTTAAAATTCTCTTAGAATAAAATTATAAAAAGAATTATTTGAGAGAGGTTATCAGTCACATTAGAAAAATGTTATTTTTTTCATGGTTTAGAATTTTGTTTTTTAAAAGAAACTGTATTGTTTTTCTTAGTTGTAAAACAAACTCATAGGGGTTTTTATTCCTAGATTTGTACTTCTTTGCATATACAAAAAGTAGATTTAATTCTTCACAATACTACAGTGATCTCCGAGAAGAACAAATTAGAATCAGATTATATGGCTGCTGCATCACAGCTACGTCTCACAGAGGTAAAATGTTTGCTTTTATTTTTATTTTGGGGCTTCACACCAGTTTGAAAATGTGTGTGTGGTGGGGGATGTGTGTGTGTGTATATATATACGTATATGTGTGTGTATATATATAATCTATATATATATATATATATATCATGCCTTGCAATATGCAGTTTTTTTATGCTCTTTAATTTACAAATGTAATGGGTGGTAATAATCAAAAAAGAGAATTAGAGTCCCTGATTTAGTCACTTGAAAACCAGAGTCTCATGTCTGCTTTCTTAACCAATATAAATTATAGTTGTTACTGTTACCAAGCAGCAACTAGTAGCTTTTATTGCAGTTTGTATCCCATAAAGTAAACTGCAGATGAGTTCTAATCAACACTACGAGTGGCCTTAGTGTGTAATCTTGGTGATTTAATCTTGTGTTAATATCTGTGAAACGATGATAAATATTGAAATAGTGGGGGGTCGGGGGTGATGTACTAAGTTAACATAAATTCCAAAGAAGAACTAGCAACAAAATGAGTTAGTGTAACAGTGGCATAGTTTTTGAGTCTTCCAAATCCTTTCCCCAAAATAGAAGAGCAACTAGGATAACATAACAGTTAACAAACAACCCATGGACAACATATACAACAAACCAAGCTTTAAGGTATCCCTATAGGTGTACTGCAGTATATTCTCACACTTAACCACCCAGGGTTAACATCAGGCTAGTTAAGGGCTTAGTCCCCAATAAAACTACCCTTACTTCAAATGCTAGCTGCAAGTTCAGAGGTCCCCAGGCCACCTGCACTTCTAACTGGCTACAAATTCAAGGGTTCTTATGACTCCCCCAGGTTCTGTAATCAACTAGAGTGACTCACAGAACTGAGGAAAAGGTTATATTTAACAATTACAGTTTTATTATAAACGATACAAATCCCTACTAGTCAAATGAAGAGACATGTAGGGTGAGGTCTGGGAGGGTCCTGAACACAGTTTCTGTACACTTTTCTGGTGAAATCAGGATGTGTCACCGTCCTAGCATCAGTGTGTTCACTAACCAAGAAGCTCTATGGAGCTTCAGTGTTCAGGATATTTATTGGGGTTGCATTACCTAGGCATGATTGATTGGATCATTGGCCATGTGGTTGAACTCAATCTCCAGCCCTCCTCCCTGGAATTCAAGAGATTGGGAGGACAATAATAAGACTCAAAGCCCCGGCCCTCCCCTCTAGTCACATGATTTGTCTTTCTGGCGTTGCCTTCCCCCATCCTGAGTCACTCTTTAGCATAGTAAAGTCAGGTGTGATCCTAGTAGGGGCCCATGAATAACAAAGACAGACACTCCTATCACTCAGACAATTCCTAGGGTTTTAGAGTCTTCCTCCCAAGAACCAGGGACAAACATCAGTCAAATTCTATATTTTACAATACCCTTGAACTCCAAAATATAGGTGGGTAAGATCAAATCAGCAGCAGCATCAAGACTGGTGTGGTATCAGAAAGTATATGGTAAGAAGTAGAGGCAAGGCTCCAAGAATCCAAAAATCAAGTCACCAACAGGTACTCATCTCTAAAGAAAAGAGGCCCCATTTGTTGTGGAAAGTTCAGCAGACCAATTTGAGAGCAGCTGAAACTGGGAGGTGACTGTAGACTCAAGAAAGGTCAGGTGGTGCTGGGGTGGTGGTTCAGGCCCTGTGAACTCTCAAATTAACTGAAACTGCTTTGCAGAATAAAGCTGCTTACTGAGGAGAACTAGAACTACAGGATAGACTAAGGAGATAGTAAGCATGTATCATGTGATTATGAGGCTGACACAGTAGCTAAAGGCACAACATTCTAAACATGGGAGAAGGGAGACAGTGTAAGTAAAATGGAATATTGCTGATTGTCCTATAGGTACTCTTAGGAAATAAAAGGATACTACTTCAGATTAGATGCTTTGGGAGAGGGAAATGAGGGGAGGGAGAATTTCAATATTGTTTAGAGTAGGAACCAGTATCTCAAAAAAGATATTAAGGCCATAAGGATATTGTATAAGATATTTTGCACATAAATAATCTTTCAAATAAAAATAGCTTTCCTAAATGCCAAAAATAGATGAAAAAGGGAGAAGGGGACAATATAAAACAGATTACATCACTGAAGATTAGCTATTTAATTTATATACATATTAAGACAAAACAATGGCAGAACTTAGGCCAAACATCAATCAATCGTATCATTAAATATAAATGGAGACAATTTATCTTTATAAAAAAATTTTTGAAGTAAATTCTCATACTATGCATAATATGAGAGGCACATCTAAAAGAAAGAGATTCAAGAAGGTTTAAAATGAAAGGACAATGAGCACAAGGGATCTTTTGGGGTCAAAAAGACTCAAAATATTAATCAAAAATATATGATAAACCTATGAATTTCATAATTGATACTTAAAATAATAATGGTCACCTTTGGAGGATATTAGGGAACAAGCTCATGATTTTGAAAAATGGCAAAGAAAGAATCTAGCATTTATGCTGTCTTTTTTGTGTGAACTATTTAGGATAAACAAATGAGATGGGGAAGTTTTTCTTTACAGAAGTATTTCAGTTAATAAATGCAGAAGGAATTATACTGTTAGAATATCACCACCTTGTAGCTGCTAATGAATCAGTGGATCACATTAGCTGCTAACATCACAAAAAGATAGCCAGATATTTATTTATATGTATCCTGATGGAAGGACATAACACACCACCACCTATGAACTAATCTTGTGAAAAAATCAAATTTCAATCCGATTAAGCCTCTAGAACAAGGTTTCTCAATCTCAGCACTATGAATATTTTGAACTGGATAATTCTTTTTGTGGGGGGCTGTCTTTACCAGCATCCCTGGCCTCTATTTGCTAGATGCCAGTAGTACACCGTTCCCTCAGCTGTGACAACCGAAAATATTTCCAGACACTGCCCTGGGGAGCAGAATTGCCCCCATTTCAGAACCATTGCTCTAAAACTACCAGTTTCCAGGAAATACAGGAGAGCAAAAAATATGCTAAATGACGCCACAGGAATACAGTCAGCAAAATCTAGAACATAAGGTACTATACAGGGACAAATCATTCACTTTAGCACTGTCCAATAGGAATATAGTACAAGCTGTATGTCATTATAAAGTCTCTAGTGACCGAATTTTAAAAAGTAAAAAGAAATAAGTAAAATATCTATCCATTTAATAGTAATTTAACTCAGTAAATTAAAATGTTATTTCAACATGTAATCAATATCGGAAAATTGAGATATTTTACAATTTTATAATAAGCCTTCAAAATACTGTAATAAATACTTATATCTGAATTCAGTTGATACATTTTCATCAGAAATATTAGATTTTATAAAAATTAAGAGTCGCAAAAGTAAATTCGTATACTCAGATTATGCTAAACATTTTCCAGTGGCTAAAGTGAGTATTGATTTTAAATTTTAAATTATTTTAAATTAAAAATTTAGTCTCTCAGAACTCTAGTCACATATGACTTGTGCCTTACTTTATTGGGCAGTGCAGTACTGTAACTAAGATAAAAAGGGGAGAGGAAATGTATAAGCTAAAAGGGACCTAAAAAACGTTCTAACCGGGCTTCCTTGGTGGCGCAGTGGTTGAGAGTCCGCCTGCCGATGCAGGGTACACGGGTTCGTGCCCCGGTCCGGGAAGATCCCACATGCCACGGGGCGGCTGGGCCCGTGAGCCACGGCTGCTGAGCCTGCGTGTCCAGAGCCTGTGCTCTGCAAAGGGAGAGGCCGCAACAGAGAGAGGCCCGCGTACCGCAAAAAAAAAAAAAAAAAAAAACAAGTGCTAACCAAATACTATGTGTGGACATTATTTTGATCCTGATTTGAGCAAAGCAACTACTTAAAAAAGAAGTTCTAAGAAATGGAATTTTGAATATTGACTCAATATTTGATAATATTAGAGTCTACTGATATTATTTTTTAAGTTTGATAATGTGGTTATGGATTTTTTTTATCTTTTAGAAATACATTGCCGTAATATTTACAAAGAAAATAATGTTTGGAATTGCTTCAAAATAATCCAGGGAGGGGGCCATGTGGGGAGGGAGTATAGATGAAACTGTGATGGTCATGAGCTGAGAATTGTTGAAGAAGCTGGATGGTAGATACATAAAGGTTTATTATACTGTTCTCTCTCCTGTTTCATATATTTCTACATTTCCCATAATAAAAAGTAAATGTTTCCATTCTTGGCCATGATGAAACAGGGGCTCAGTTTACCCTCTTATTTTAAACCACTAAAAGATGGGACAAAGTATATAAAACAAAGATTTTCAGACATTGAATAACAGGCAGCACAGGGCAGTGATTCCCTAACAGGAGAAGGGAAAACAGAACCAGGTGAGCTCTACGATTGCCTTAGCTTATTGCCTGGAGAGTTTCTAGGCCACAATGTAGGGAAGAGGGATTTAATAGGAGAGAGCATAACAGTACAGATCCTACAGACATTAAAAGGATTTATTCATTGAAATGAACAAATTTCTTAGCTACAAGCTATCAAAGATCACTGAAGAAGGAGCTAATTAGAATAGCCCTATATTTACTAAAGAAATCATATTTGTAGTTAAAAGCCTTCCCATAAAGAAAACTACAGGCCCAGAGGCTTCACTGGTGAATTCTACCAAGCATTTAAAAGAATTAATATCAATTCTACCTAAAGTCTAGAAAAGGTGAAAAGGAAGGGAATCCTTGACACATTATATGAGGCCAGCCTTAGATATCAAAACCAGACAAAAGAAAACTACAGACCAATATCTCTCATGAACATAGATGAAGAAATTCTTAATAAAATGTTAGCAAATCAAATTCAGCAGTATATAAGAGTAGTATATCCTAACCAAATGAGTTTATCCCAGAAATACAAGGTTGATTTAACATGTGGAAATTCCTAAGTGTAAATTCACCACATTAACTAGAGAACCACATCATCTCATCTCAGTATATGCAGAAAAAATATTTGATAAAAAATCCAGTATCCTTGTATGATAAAAACTTTCTGCATCTAGAAATAGAAGGAAACTTCATCCTCCTGATACTCAGTGGTGGAAACAAGGAAAATGCTCACTCTCACCAATTTTATTTCACATTGTGCTGGAGGTTCTAGCCAGTGCAACAAGCCAAGAAAAAGAGAAGGCTTACATATTGAAAAGGGAGAAGAAACTTGCCCATTTCAGACAAATATGATCATTTCTGTGGAAAATATTAAGGAATGTACAGAAACACTTCTAGTTGATTTAGCAAGGTTGCAGGATACAAGTTCAATATGTAGAAATTAGTTGTGGTTCCGTCTGTTAGCAATGAACAATTTGAAACTGAAATTTAAAAATACTGTGTACAATAGCATCAAAAATATTAAGTACATAGGGATGTATATATATTGGCTTGGCCAAAAAGTTCATTCGGGTTTATTTGTAAGATGTTACAAAAACCCGAACGAACTTTTTGGCCAGCCCAATATATATGACCTATACACTAAAAACTATAAAAGTAAATGGAATTGATTGTGTTCATGGATCAGTGATTCAAGATTTGTTAGAATGTCAGTGCTCCTCCAAATCTGTAGATTCAGTAAAATTCCTAGCAGGGTTTTTGGAAGGGTTTTAGTCTTTGGAAGTTGACAAGCTTATTCTAGAATGCAGTGGGCTTAGAAGAACTTTGAAAAAGAACAAATTGTATGACAGAAACTACCTAATTTTAAGACTTATTACAAAGCTACAGTAATGAAGAAACCATTGTATTGGTGTAAAAATAGACATATGGATCAGTGGAACAGAGAATCCAGAAATAGATACACATATATACAGTCAGTTGTTTTTTGGCAAAGATACTGAGGCAATTTAATGTAGAAAGAATAGTTTAACAAATAGTGCTGGGACAATTGAATAGTCACATACAAAAAATGAACTACAACCCTTACCTCATACCATATACAAATGGATCATAGACTTAAACGTAAGAACTAAAGCTATAAAACTTCTTGAAGAAAACATAAGAGAAAATCTTAGTGACCTTAGTTTTGACAAAATAGAATAAATAGAACACTAAAAGCATGAATTATAAAGGGAAAGAAATCAGAAGTTGTACTTCCTCAAAATTAAAAATTTTTCAGTAGACACTGTTAAGAAAAGGCAGGCTACACACTGGGGAAATGTATTTGCAAAACATACATCTGACAGAGGACTTGTATTTAGATGAAGGGCTCTTACTATGGGCCAAATCTAGCCTAAGGTCTGTTTATGTAAAGTCCCTGCAAGCTAAGAATAGCTTTTGCATTTTTAAAAGCCTCCACCCAAAAAAGAATATGTGACAGACTGTATGTGGCCCTCAAAACCTAAAATATTTACTTAGTGGCTCTAGATAGAAGAAGTTTGCTGACCCCCGATAGATACTATAAAAAGAACTCTTAACAATCATCAATATAAGGAAAGCAATTCAGTCAAAAGAGCAGGCCAAAGATTTAAACATATTCTTCACTAAAGTATACAGAGAGCAAATGAGCACATGAAAAGGTGCCCAACCTTATTAGTCAGTAGGGAAATGTGAATTAAAGCCATAATGAGCTATCACCACAGACCTACTAGAATGATTTAAAATTTTAAGACTGACCAAACCAAAGTGCTGGTGAGCGTGTGGAGCATCTGCAACTTGCATACATTTCTAGTAGAGATTTAAAGTGAATAACCACTTTGGAAGACCATTTGAGAGATTCTTAAATGCTAAACATATACCTGGCCTGTGATCCAGCCATTCCTCTCCCAGTATTTACCCAAGAGAAATAAAAGCATACGTCCATGAAAGACTGGTACACAAATGTTTAGCAACTTTCTTTGTAATAGCTAAAAAATATGAAATTCAACAAAATGCAGAATGCTTAGTGACTGAAATAAATCAGTGTGGTTGCCTGTGAAGGGTACAGTGGGATGGATTACAGAGGGATACACAGTTGTTGAAGGCAATAGATATGTTCGGTATTGGTGGTGATGGTTTCACTGATGTACATATTTGTCAAAATTCATCAAGTTGTACACTTTATATATGTGCAGGTTATTTATTCATTAGTTACACTTCAGAACTGAAAAATTTAAGGAAAAAACTTAAGATTTTATCACTTGTTTCACTGAAGTTTTTTTTCTAGTATGAAATTTTATATACAAGAGTAAAAAGAGTAATATAACATCCATGTGTCCACTGTCCCTTCCAGCAGATGTAACGCTTCGCCATATTTGTTGCAGGGTTTTAAGACTATTCATGTATTCAGAGTCCCCTTGTACCCTTTCCTATCCGTTCTTCTACTTTGCTAGAATATACTCCTTTCTAGAAGTGGTCTGTACATGATTCACTTTACACTTACCAGAAACAAACGTGTTGTGTAAAAGTGAACTATAGTAGTATCTTTCAGTGGAAAGAGTCTTTAGAGGCTGGGTAGCCATAGGATTGCATAGATGAATGGAAAGATTAAATCAGAGTAGAAGAACAGCTTCATTATTTTGAAGCCAGCTTCTTCAAACTCTCTGGCTTCTTGAAAAAGCTTATGGCTAGAAGAAATGAGAAAAAAAACAAGAATTTTGCTAGCAGGTAAGCATCTTAAAGTACGCAGGCACAAACACACCTAGCCAAAAGGAGCTGAAGGTCAGGTTCATTATCCTGGGGTTGGGTAGTTCAGTTGGAGCAAAAACCGGAGGGTTGGAAGAGGGGAAAGTTCCTTCCCTCTCCCTACCCCACCCAAAGAAAAGGGGTGGAGGAAGACAGGAAGGCAGCGGATGTGTAGCAGTAGTCACTCTGAATATGCAGAAGAGATACGGCAAAGAAACTTGGGTGTGGGGTGTGGGGGTGGGTGCTGGATGTAGAACAAGTTTCCAACGGAGAGCTCATCAATGTTTACTTCGTGGGAGCATAAGGGAAGTCATCTGCAGCCTGTGTGTTCTCTTGGTAAATAATGATAGAGCCCATGCCGAAGTTTCTTCATTGATTGAGCCTGTGAACCTGGTTGTTGAGTATGGTGCTTTATAGAAGAGATTTCATGAAGGACTTGACCCCTTATGCAGATATATGGAGCTTTCTGTCCAGTCACACGAGACAGTATTTGATCCTGCTGCCTGAAGTTTTGTTTTTGAATTGTCAATGAGAACTTAAGAAAATTATGGGTGTCGTGTTACAGAAGTATCACAAAATCATGTTAACTTTGGAGTAAGCCCTCTCCCAGACTTCAGCCGCTGTTGACATGGTTAGAGATACTCTTCAGCAGCCTTAGTTCACATAGATGTACTAAGATTAGGTGCAAACTGTGACTCATCCATTTTGTTAGTAGTAGCAGAAATAGTAATATTTTGAGTTGAGCTGACTACTCTGGAGAGTAGGAAAGTTCTTGTGAGGAGGTTTTGTTTTCAATCTTTGAGTCACTAATTTTTTACAAAGATGGCCACATTATACTGTCTAGAGAAATAATCTGATTAGCTGCGTGTCACTCTAGATTTTGTTACCTGGAAATAATACCCACTCAGTTCTCAGCCTCTTACCATACTCACACACACCTTTGTCAGGTTCTTCCATACTAATCTTACTTGATACTACCCCTGGCTTTATTTTGTATTTCCTCAACAATATTTTGCAGCATGGTTTCCCTTTTTTATATGTTGATCTGAAAGTTATTAAATGCTTTTTATTCATAATTGTCTTACCAACCCTTTTGTAAGGTTCTTTTATTTCCTACACTATGTTTTGATAAGTTTTGTTACTGACTGATCATAGTCACCAACCACACATTTTAAACAGTCAAGAATGATGAGTAAAAGATACAGAGAAGAGTGTTTGGTAGCTCATTTTGTCTTTCATTTGCTCTTTTTCCTTCTCGTGTTTGCTGTCACTTACCCATATTTGCTCTTACCTATTCTTCTGCTGTCCTACTGCATTTGAAACAAAAAGAAATCATTTCCTTCCTTCCCTCCCTCCCCCCCCTCCCCCTTTGGACACACTGCAGGTTGTACTAAGGAACCATTACTGCCACTTCAGGGTTTGTCTTTTACCCTGATCATGAAAACAAGTTCACAAAAGAAGACTGACACAAAAATTCAGTAGGGACTGGTGAAGGAACCTAGGGATAACTAACCACCACTGAGTTTGAAACTTCCTCAAATTATTGGAAGGCAAATAGGGCAAAAAGGGTTCCAGACCCATAAAACATCTCCAGAGGTATGTCATTACCTTCTGGAATATTTTTACGACAATAAGCTGACTGAATCCAGATATGGAGTGGACAGATGGATGTACATGTTAGTTGGTTTTTACTTTGGGTAGCGTTCCTAACCACTCCAAGCCTACTGTCTTCATCCATAGGTATTATGATACCTAACTTGCAGGGATATTTGTGATAGTAAATTTAATAATATACATCATGATGCTTAGTGTGTGCCTAGCATGAAGCCCATATTTCCTTAAGAAGTATAGATTTACATCAGGATTAATATTACAAGAATTGGAAGTTGTTAAATTTATTTATCCTAATACTAAATTTAGAAATTCTGTGCTTTCATCTGATGTTCTTTCCTCTGCCGGCCTGCTTACTACTCTCCCACAAAAAACAACTTCAGAGGACTTTTTTTTTTTTTTCCAATTTAAATGAGATATATGTACTTGGCGGGAAAAAATCCTTTCCCAAGTAAATAGTATTATTGTCACTGCTTCACTGTTTACTATTAGATTGACTGAAATAGAATTTGTAAGCTTGTATATTAAAACGTCAGTGAAGACCACTGATTTCTAAACTTCAAATTCGACGTTAAAATTTTAAGCTGCTTAAAAAAAAGATTAAACACTTTTCATATTTCTAAAATATATATGCAGTCCAGTATGAATGAAAACTTATGGTTAACATTTGAATTTGAAATCAATTACATTGGAATGAAATTTGGTTCTTTTCTTTATATGAAAGGAAAATTGAGGAAGAAATGTTTTGATCTACAACCAGTTTTTAAGTAAAAGTTTATGCTACCTAGAACATAGTTTAATTCCTTTCACACCAAAATGGCTTTCATTTTGTTTCACTCTTATTTTAATAAATTAAGTAGAATATTTACTGTGTTAAGTTTATGTGCAACATATATTTAGTAAGAAGTTTTGTGAACAATCTGATTTTTTCCACTAGAGGGCCCTCTTAAGAGAAGGTTTTTCTTGTTTAGTGTCAAGGTATTTCTGTACAACTTTCATAACAATTGAACTTTATCAAAAGACTTTCACACAAAAGATAATACGTATTCATTTCTTTCAGGATATGTACCTACAGAGTAATCTTTTCTGAGATGGTGGGGGGTATTTTGTAAGTTTGCCATTTTCTCCCCTTATGTTTTACACAGATGAACTGTTTCTGTGGCCTTTTAACTGTTAAAAGCTAGATTCTATGAAGAAATGTAAATAAGCCCTTTTCACTAGCCTGAATTTACAGTGTTATCTTATATAATTGAACTCTTTCTGCACCCCACCCCCGCAGAAAAACTCAGTAAGAATTACGGGGTGGGGGAAGAACAGGTGCTATGTGAATAGTGTTACAAACATGTATGTATAGAAACAACATTGTCTTTTTTTTTTTTTTTAATTTATTTTTGGCTGCATTGGGTCTTCATTGCTGCACACAGGCTTTTCTCTCATTGCGGCGAGCAGGGGCTGCTCTTCGTTGTGGTGCGCGGGCTTCTCATCGTGGTGGCTTCTCTTGTTGCGAAGCACGGGCTCTAGGCGCAAGGGCTTCAGTAGTTGTGGCTCGCGGGCTCTAGAGCGCAGGCTCAGTAGATGTAGATGCGCACGGGCTTAGTTGCTCTGTGGCATGTGGGATCTTCCCGGACCAGGGCTCGAACCCGTGTCCCCTGCATTGGCAGGCAGATTCTTAACCACTGTGCCACCAGGGAAGCCCTCTGATAAAGATTTTATTAGACATATGCCACCAAACAGAAGGAAACTATTGCATTAGCTTTTGTCCTAAGCCCAGAGCCCCAGATATTCAGCTTGGGAATATTTCTTTCCCATAATGTTCTAATACTTCATTTTAGCAAGATCCAGAGGAATAGGAAGCAGGAAGAGAAGACTTTAGGAGTGTTTAGTTCTGTCTAGCTGTCCCATGTTTTGCATCTGCCTGAGTATAATAGGCTCTAGAGAGCAGAGTAAGGGTGACTGGGAGTCTAATTTTCTTTTATTTCTCTTGATGTGTAGGGGCCAAGGAATCCATTCAAGGAAACTTTATATTGATACTAACTGATCAGTATAAAGGCTTGCTTTCATTTTCAGATCAGTCCAGTATATATATACTTTTACTTTTTATAACTTTTGTCTTAGTTTACTTTCTTTGCTGTCAAACTTGCATGCATAAAAATTACCTCAGGACATTATTAATAATACAAATGTCCAGGCCTTGTTCCCAGAGGTCTTAATTGAACAGATCTGGCTTGTGGCTGGGACATCAATACTGTTTAACAAATCTTCCCTCTATCTCACCCCTGCCCTGGTACTTTTTGTGCAGACCGAAGTCTGATGGAAAGAGCAAACTAAGACCTGTTTTCTTTTTCAGGAACCTAATCATTTGCTATTTCCATCTTAATATCTTTGAACCACATATAAAAAAGGAGATAATACATTTCTTTAGGATGGTAATGAGGATTATATTAATTACCATATAGGATGGGGGAGATAACCATCGTTGGCACACAGAAGGCATCCCATGATGCCTTTTTTTCTTTTTCATTTTTAACATCTTCATTAGAGTATAATTGCTTTACAATGGTGTGTTAGTTTCTGCTTTATAACAAAGTGAATCAGTTATATGTACACATATATCCCCATATCTCTTCCCTCTTGCATCTCCCTCCCTCCATCCCACCCTCCCTATCCCACCCCTCTAGTGGTCACAAAGCACAGAGCTGATCTTCCATGTCCTCCACGATGCCCTTCTTGTTACACATGAAACTTTCGCCACCTGGCTCTTGCCCACCTTGCCACTCTCATCTTTTACATCCTTACCTCTCCTCCAGCCACACTGAATTTCTTGTTCCCTAAATAAGCAGGCCCTGGAGGCTTCCGTGGCCTGTACATTTTAAATCACCCATCCTGGGAATGCCTTCTGCTGCTCCCTCTTTAGTAATTTCTTATTTGTCCTTTAAGTTCATTCACTTGTCATAGCTTCTGTGGCCGCTCTGACCTTCCTCCATCCCTTGCCCGCACCACACACATACTCTCTTTGCGTAATTCCTTTCTTTTTTAATGTGCAAAATGGGGATAATAATACTGTACAGTGCTGTGAGAAATAAGGGAATGTGTGTGAAGCACCTAGCACATAAGCTTTCAGTAAATAGTAGCTGTTTCTTGTATGGTAATGACTTTGTGTATCTTTTTTCTTATTCACCTTTCTATGCTCAGTGCATAATAAAATACTGACATTTGATAGGTTCTCAGTAATTATTTGGTGAAGGAACAAATGGGTCCATGAATAAATGATAGCTACATGAAAGGTGCTTGGAAAACTATCAAACATTATTTAAAGGTTCTGCTTACATTTGAATGCTGAGTGTTTGGATATGAAGCCTACATACTGTATATATCAAATTTTATTAGAGTGTAATTATACATAGCTAAATTAAACTTTCAGAAAAAGGCAGTTAAATTTAAATTTCAGAGCTCTTATGGATTCAAGAAATGCCATATTAATGTCCCAGTATATTTTGAAGTTTAAGTTCAAATGTAACCTTTACAATAAAATCAGCCATGGTTTGAGTTATGTTTTCAGAAGATTTGCTTATCACAATAAAAATTCAATAATATATTTGATATAATGTGGTGGTTTAATAAAATAGCCCTCTGATTTAACAGTAACATACAAATTTTCAAAATATTTTTCTTGTATTAGCAACATTTCATCGAGTTGGATGAAAGTAGACAGAGATTATTGCAGAAATGCAAGGAACTTATGAAGAGAGCCAGGCAAGTATGTAACCTGGGTGCAGAGCAGACCGTTCCTCAAGAATATCAGACAGTAAGTATAAAAAGTATATAACGCTACAAGCTAACATTTAAGACAGTTATTTTTAAGCTTAAAGTGTGTTAGGCATTGTACTGGGCCATGAAAAACACAATGTGCCATAAAATATGAGATCCCCCCACCCCCCTGCCACCATTTTTAAACTGAGTATGTATGTAAAGTAATTTTGCTCACCGAATTTCACTATACTCGGACTTGGACACCAGTCAGTCTTATTGCTTCATACTAAAGTTATTAAAACATGGGTGTTATTTTGAAAAATTATTAATGCCATAACATTCATTCTTCCAGTAAAAAGCTTTTTTCCCCAAGCACCCTTTTAAGAGGTAGGGTCAGGAGATGGGTTATAGCTTTTCATGGAAACATAGTACCAGTAATTGATATATAAGGAACGGTAAACAGAGGTGATATTTAGACAAACGAAGGCAAAATGAAAATATTTTCCTGGAAATTAGGGTGTTTATTTACGGTTGAGTGGGAGCTGAATCTTTATGGCTGACATCTGTTGCTAAGGAAAAAAAGAGCCTTTCTTTCTTTACATTATGCGTATTTTATATTCTGACATATCATTCAGTTAGTAAAATGAGAAGATGCTGCCCTTTCTTCCAAGTTCCACCATTAAATAGGTAGCCCTGTGACCCACAGCTTTATCTGACAGGTAGGAATACCTTACCTACATACTTACTCTCCCAGAATAATGTCAAAGTAAAATTAGAAATAAAATTTTAAATATCTGGTATTTGTGTGGCTTTTTTAATTTTTAATTTCAAATGTTATCTATTTCAGTAGATAATGAAGTGTCTGCTAAAGATATAAATAGAACTAGAAATAAAACTTTTGGATTATAATTTTCATATCCTCAAAGATTGTGTTTTATGCTATCAGACCCAGAAACTAGGGAGAATGGATCTGTTTGGATACATAGTAGGAATTTAGTAGATATTTGTAAGACAATTGAGGGGCTATTGTTTCTAAAAATAAAACTTCTCCAGAATACATTGTGTTATAAAATAAGTAAATATTAGTACAATATCTGTACTAATTTTTTCTTTCAGAAAGTAGCATGATTCTATCCTTGATACATGGTAGTGTTTTTGAAAGGAACAAGATTAGAACATAGTTCATGAGTTCATTAAAAATGTATTGATTACCTTCTATATATCATGCACTGAACAAAATACACATACCTCTCTCTTGAAATTTATATTCTGGTCTGGAGGGTGGGGAAGACAAATCAAAAAGCAAACAGATTATGTCGGGGATAGCAAGAGGTACTAAGAAGAAGAATAAAACAAGGTAAGGGGCTAGAGTGTCAGGGAAGGCTCCTTTGAGAAGATACTATTTTAGATGAGTCCTGAAGGAAGAGAAGAAATCAGTCAAGTGAAGGTTTGAAGGAAAAGCATTCCAGGCAGAGGAAACAGCTCATACAAAGCTCCTGAGGCAGAAGTATACTTGGCCTGTTTCAAAATAGAAAGAATCTCAGTGGGGCTACAATTTATAATCCAAGCAGAAAGGAGGGCAGAAGCCAGATCCTGTAGGGCCTTATAGACCATAGAAGGAATTTGGGCTCTATTTTGAGATGGAATCCGCTGGAGAATTTTAAACAGAAGAGTTATAGAGGTAGGACAACTTCAGTTTGTAAAAGAGCACTCCAACTGCTATATGGAAAATAAAGTAGGGATACCAGAATGGAAGCACAAAGACCATTTAGAAGATTATTGCTTTGGACCAGGCAAGAGATTTTTGTGGCATGGATTTGGGTGGAAGCATTAGAGACAGAGCAGTTTACAGACTTGAGGTGTCTTTTAATGACAGAACCAGCAGGACTTGCTAGTGGATTTGAGTTGAAGGGTAAGAGAGAGAACCCCTAAATTTGTTCATTTACTGAGATGGAAAAGATTGAAGGACAAATCAGTTTGCTCAAATTGGTGGGGAAGGTGAGGAAGTTGAAGATTTGTGTTTCACCATCTTAAATTTGTCTATTAAAGAGTCAAATGAAGATACCAAGTGTTTGGCGCATGAGTTCAAATCTCAATGGAGAGGTCAGATTCAGCAAAATACACTTAAATATCTGACGGCCTATAGAAGTTGAACTACTTTCCAAAAGGTTAGGGAAAAAAAGACAGGTTAAGATATTAGATTAATACAGTGTGTTAGGATCTTTTTCAAGGTTTCCATATTCGTTTTGTACATTGTAGTACATAAACTTTTGCAGGTTGTGCTGAGAAAACAATGTACTGCTTTGCCTCGCCCCACAATAAAGTATCTCTTCTAATTTGTCTCTGTGGCATGGTCTCAGAAGATAGTACTGTGGTGAAATTCTACTGTCAAAGTAATTGGATTCTTAGGATGCTTTTGTAGTTCTTCACAAGTACAGTATAAAGTTCTAACTTCTTGCTCTCTTTCAATGCCCCACATATTCTGGACCCATTCTACCAATTCAGCAAGTACCCACCATTCCAAATGGACACAACTCCTCACCCCCCATGGTATGCAGTGCTCATTCTTTTTTCCAAGCTCCTGTCTCCCCTCTGCCTTACTTTTCCCTAGCCATTTGCTTTAAGTCCCAGAGATGGAATCTGGGTCTGAATTCTCTTACTCTCTTGTAGCTCCTGTAGCATGAACTGATACTTCCTTTCTCTGAATTCCATTAACCTGTATGAT
This sequence comes from Physeter macrocephalus, assembly GCF_002837175.3. Classification (NCBI taxonomy): domain Eukaryota; kingdom Metazoa; phylum Chordata; class Mammalia; order Artiodactyla; family Physeteridae; genus Physeter; species Physeter macrocephalus. The sequence goes on along the minus strand of NC_041222.1, from coordinate 41,426,495 downwards.
ATGTACTGCTTATTTTAATACTCAACATCAATACATTGCCTTAAGGTGTTAGCCCATGTTATTAAGTATATAAATTTTGTTTTCTTTTAAAGCATAAGCTTTTTGAAAGCAAAAAGCCGTGTTTATAATTCCTTTGATTCCTTAATGTGTGCTAGCATGCTGTTCAACACATGGTAGATACTACTTACTCAGAATATTTTTCTTTTAACTATTTGAATTGAACTATTTTCACCGTACTATCTATAATAATGGACAATTTTTTTCTTCTTTAGGCTTTCCAAGATCTTCCAAACACCTTGGATGAAATTGATGCTTTATTAACCGAAGAAAGATCAAGAGCTTCTTGCTTCACAGGACTGAATCCTACAGTATGCCTCTTTCCCAAATGCCCACTGCAGCCGCCACCGTCACCACACCCTCCCCCAAACACAAACATGCGCGCGCGCGCGCGCGCGCGCGCGCACACACACACACACACACACACACACACACACACACACACACACTTCCCTCCAGTACTTGCCTCCCACTCTGTACTGGAGCTCTTGGTAATAATAAGCTAGACAGCAGGAACAATGTGCTTTTAAATGCCAGATTCTGAATCTATTATAATTTTAAATAGATTCTTCCTAAGGAACACAGTGTTCTGTGCCTTTTCTTTATAAAAAGATTACTTGGGCTAACCTGAAATACTGCAATGTCTATTTTTTCAAGGATAAAAAATGGCATTTTCAGTATGTTACAAGAACATAAATTAACTGCATACAAACAATGCAACAAAAGTGGCATTTTCAGTTAATGTTTTAATTGATGCAAAATTGTCTATAATTTTATCCTTTGGTAGATTAATCTTAAAGATTTTTTTTCTGCCAGGTTGTTGAGGAGTACACAAAAAGAGAAGAAGAAATAGAGCAATTAACTGAGGAACTAAAGATAAAGAAAGTTGAACTGGATAAATATAGGGAAAACATTTCACAGGTAATTATTCAACCATTTTCTTTTTCTCATGTGCTTACCATTAATCATATGGGAATGTAGAATAATGCAAAATGAAATGATACATTGCATTTTTTCTTAGAAGCGTATGTTCTCATGACCAGATTGAGATTGATATTAAGTTTGTTTTATATAAAGTTTTGTATCAATGCAATAACACTTCTTTTAAATTGTGTTTTAATATTGCCTTTACTTACAGGTAAAAGAAAGGTGGCTGAATCCTTTAAAAGAGCTGGTAGAAAAAATTAATGAAAAATTTAGCAATTTTTTTAGTTCCATGCAGTGTGCTGGTGAAATTGATCTCCATACAGAAAATGAGGTAAAATTGCATTTGAAATGTTTCCTGGCAAGTAATTTTAATTATATGCTAAAAAGTGCATGTAAATTGTTTATTTACTCTAAAGTTATATCTGTGAAAATTTGGCTTACAAAAATTTGTCCAAAGGAAGGAAAAGACCATATATGGGATTCCATCAGGCTCACTTTTTTTTTTTTTGGTGACATTTGAGATTAGTGACTAATACCTTACAAAGTCTTTTCATATCCAGTCTAAGTAATGGTTATTCAGGTGTGGTAAGCAAATGCATTGCTTTTTGAATCTGCTACTCAAGTTTGAAGAGTCATAAACAAATTGGCAAACATAACTGAAATATAGTATAGTATCAGTGGTTTCCTTCTGATCAAAAATTTCAGTTCACAAGAATAAAAATATTTAGAAATTTGGTACCAATTTCTTGAGCTATACGTTCATGCATTGCAGTTGTGGGTAAAATAAGATTTCCATTAAGAAATGTGTAAAGAGGGACTTCCCTGGCAGTCCAGTGGTTAAGACTTCGCCTTACAGTATAGGGGGTGTGGGTTCAATCCCTGGTTGGGGAGCTAAGATCCCACATGCCTCTTGGCCAAAAAGCCAAAACATAGAATAGAAGCAATGTTGTAACAGACTCAATAAAGACTTCAAAAATGGTCCACATCAAAAAAATATATATATATATTTTTTTAAATGTGTAAAGAGATGAACTGGGATGTGCTTCAAAATAATTGGGAAAGAGGAGTGGGTGGAGTTATAGATGAAACAAGATTGGTCATGTATTGATCATAGTTGAGACTGGTTGATGGTAGATACATTAAGCTTATTTTAGGGTTCTAATTTTGTAAATGTTGAAATTTTTCCCTTATAAAGCAAGGTAACACCTTTATTTCCCCTCAGGAACTTTACCCCATGACTCCTGTATCTGCTTAGTGTGAGACATAAGGATAGCAAACATCATTTCACTTTAAGTTTTAGTAAGATATTAGACCTGCCATGAGAATTGTCATCTACTCTACATAGTGTGGGCTTGTTAGAAGGAAGGGATGTGTTATAACAAATATAATTTATAATATACTTTCTATGTACCAGACACTGCCAAGCACTTCTAGGTTTATCTTGTTTAATCCTCAGAACCATTCTATAAAGCAGAATGGTTTAAAACTGTATTTTATAAACAAACTGAAACAGTAAAATATTAGAACCACTTATTCTCTGCAAGCTCTAGAGGTCTCCAAGGATCTATTTAGATAAAACTAATATCATGAGGTTTTAAGTTCTTTACTCTTATAATTGATTTATTCAGTCTATTTTCAAAAAATTGTATGAAATTACCAGAGAAAACTCTCACCTTTCATCAACTTTTAAAATGTTTTATAGGAAGACTATGATAAATATGGAATTCGAATTAGAGTCAAATTTCGCAGTAGCACTCAACTGCATGAATTAACTCCTCATCATCAAAGTGGAGGTGAAAGAAGTGTTTCTACCATGTTATACTTGATGGCACTTCAGGAGCTTAATAGATGTCCATTCAGAGTAGTTGATGAAATCAATCAGGTATAGCTTATTCTTTTATTGGGTTTCACTGTATCTTGTAATAGATTTAAATCTAATCATCATTATTGTCATTGTTTAGGGAATGGATCCAATCAATGAACGGAGAGTGTTTGAAATGGTTGTAAATACTGCTTGTAAAGAAAACACATCTCAGTACTTCTTTATTACACCAAAGGTAGGTAATAAGTAACCTAAAAATACTCATACTCAGAAGTCCCTCGTGGCTAAAACATGTAGCAGATTTTGGCCCAGTATGTAAATATGAGCAGGAACACTCCCAAAGTAGAACTAAAAAGATTATAGTAATATTTATATTATTAAAGGGGACAAGTTCCAGTGACATACTTAATCAGAAACCTTGTTATCAGAGGAAGAAACGTAGGAGGCATAGCATTATGTTCTAGAACTGAGATTTCCTCCATGCTTTTGGCACTTATTCTTCCTCTAAAGAAGTTCCTCTTTTAGCACTAAAAAATGACAGGAGAATATAAACCCTAAAACGCTGGTCCTTCTCATTTCCCCAGAAAAGTCTGTTTTGGTGGTGTGCTCTGCCCTTTTTTAATTCACCAGTGCCACTGACTTGGCCCAGAGGCAGTCCTGAGTACCCCATGATCTTCTGTTCATATATTAACTTTGGGGGAAAAAAAAGAAAGCATTATCTTCACAGAGAATTTTCCATAAGCTAGGACCATTACAATGGGAAATTTTCTTTTGTGGGTCAATTATAAAACTGATGTACAGTAATCAAAGATGTATTTATTAATGTAACAGATTTTTTTGAACTAAAGTGTTCAATGAAAAATTTCATTGGAAATCCTATCTTAAATTCAATTATTTATTGAATAGTATAATCTGTCTTCTTTTTCCAGCAGATACCCTGTGGAGTAGCTAGATCTGTTAATTCCCTATTGTTTACCAAACATGTTGGCCTATAAACCAAACCTCCCTGTTATATACACTTTTCAGGCTACCAGTGTATTACAGTGCCTCACCATAGAAGTTGCTTGAGAAGTGTTTTGTGGATAAAAGAGTGAAAGTATCCTAGGAAAATTCTGGAGGACACACTTTTCCAGGGTCAACCTAAGAAGTTGTATGATCCCATTTGGCCTATGAATATAGAGGGCTCCCAAGGCATGTTGATGATTCCTTAGGCGACGCTTCAGATGTGCTAATTCAAATGAGGATACAGTCGGGCAGGGTGTATATTGAATTGAGAACTTAAGAGTTTCATTCATATTACAAATAAAATAATATATTTGACTATACACATGTAAGGTGGGAAAGTTGTGCTTCTTAACGGAAAGCATTATATGAGAGTTTGTTTGAACACTTACAGCTCCTGCAAAATCTTCCTTATAATGAAAAGATGACGGTGTTATTTGTCTACAATGGTCCTCATATGCTAGAACCAAACAGATGGAATTTAAAGGCTTTCCAAAGGAGGCGGCGCCGTATTACATTCACTCAGCCTTCTCAATAGAAGTAAAGGGCAAGAACTTTGGGACTTTTCTGTTAAATCTTGTATACAAGTGTGGCTCAACTGAATAAAAGTTAGGAGATTCATTAAGACTAAAAGATCAGTTATTTTTGGAAACCTGCTATTAGATACAAATGGGTCGATGAAAAGAGACCATAATAACTTCTTTCTGTGGAACATCATCTGGTAGTAAAAATTAAGTCTTCTTGAGTCCTTAGCACTCTGACCGTAAGTCATTGGGTCCCCATTTTTAAAAGTATTTGCTACTCAAATCAAAGGTACAGTGGAAGGGCTTATCAATTACAAGAAGTTTAGTTGACATGGTAACCCTGAGCTTTACTTGCAAAGTAATTTTAACTACTTTTAGAGTCTAAAGATGACTCCACAGCTTAAGTCATAGTTTCTCCCAGTGTTATATTTAATTTTTAAAATTTGATATGGAAATGTCTAGTCTAATGTATAGTAATAATTTATGGCAAATCTATTCATTTCTTCCTATTAAAAAGATTACCTTATCTCCACTAGGAAATGGAATTTTATGAGCCTTTAAAAAAAGTTTTATGAAACTTGATACTATAATTATATTGGTATCTCAAAGGAGGGAAAAGTATTGGGGTTCAAAAATGGTAGCACGACTTCTTTGAAATGCCACAAGGTGGCCACTAGATGATGCAAAAAATGCAACCAAAAGATTGACAGAGAGTAAAATCAAGTGCCAAGGGTTTTTAAAGAATAACCCTGTAAAATGTGGGTGAGGTTTTTTGGGTTATGGTGGTTTTTTCCTTTTTTTAATTTAAAGTCATTTGTATTTTACATCTTAAATTTCTAAAGCATTTTCATAATTTTTTTAGTAAGATTTTTCTTAATATTTCTTATACTGGTTTCTACAATTTATATTTGAAATTTCTCAGTGTTATGTAAAGAGTGAGGAAAAGCATTGATTTGTTCAAAACCATAATGTTTTTAGAATCTAAGCTTATATAGGTCCTAAAACTGTTTTGATCCTACCCCATTATCTTAGAAAATCTAGTTTAAACTGTTCTTTCAACATGAAAGAATTAGATGAGAAAATCATTTGTTTATCTCTGCGTTATACTAATTAACAGTGCCAAAACAAATTCTGTTCTTTTAAATATTGTAAAATAACGGACTAGATCAAGGACATATCTTTGAACAATGGACTGGATCTGTGCCGGTAATAACAGAATTATTTTTTTGACTTGGCAGCTTGACTAAATTGAAGAATTGCAGTCAATTTGGGTTTTGTATGTTCTTAAATAGCCACTGAAATTTATATTCTTGTTAGGTCAAAAAATAAACCTCTTACTTGGACATTTTCTCTTTAAAAAGCTATTTTTTTCTTCATAAAAATGTAAAAGAGCCTTCCCCTCTTAAACTAAGTCTAATGCATATACTATGAAAATATTTTAAAATAACATTTTTACTAGTGCAAACAACTCATGTAAACCTTGAAAACCTTAGTAACATATTAGTAAATGGATGTTGTTACCGAATGTTTTTGTTATTTAATGCTTCATTTTCCACCAAAGTATCTTTACTAATATGTGCTTGGTGTAGTTTGTTTATTGTCTGAGTTAGTGCCAGTCATCTTATTTCTGCAAAATGATTATCAATGTGAAAAAGAAGTTTGAAGATTAGGTGTGTTTGAAAATAAAATGGTCAACTACCTTTCAGTTTACATATGCCAATAATTATTCCATAGCTTGTTTATAAGCATTTCTCTCTTTCTAGTGGACAAATATTTGGTTTTACATTGAATGTTGAGGTGTGAAGAATAGTAAGTCTAGCACATTAGTCTCAGCCACTTGAAGCTTCACATATTTTCTGTAAAAGTTGATTTTAATTACATACAAATTGTAAAAACTTCAAATAACAGTCGGATTTGATGAATAAAATATTTAAAACCCTAAGGTGACAAGCAGGTATTTTTAATGACAAAATCTTCATTGATTTGCCTAAGGAGAGAAATTAAAAGGTTTTTAGCATTAAGTAAAAGGAAAGATTTCTTGCTGCTTTCTAATTGTCTTTTGGACATGTGCTTATTTTCTTTGGAGTATGAATCTTCAGTGTGTAAAAAAATGTAATTTGAGGGAATTCCCTGGTTGTCCAGTGATTAGGACTCCACGGTTTCACTCCTGAGGTCCCGGGTTCAATCCCTGGTTGGGGAAGTAAGATCTTGTAAGCTGTGCAGTGCAGTGAAAAAAAAAAGTGTAATTTTGTCCTGCTATTGTGTGTGTGTGTGTGTGTGTGTAATGGGAAAAAAACTCGTTGTGGGAAATGCTACTTTGTTGGTAATAAATGCATATTTTCATATTCTTTCGTTGTATGTCATTTTAAATAAGAACTGTTTTTATATACTTTGAACCTTTGTAAGAGTCATTTTGGTTTTCAGATTTGCTGAAGTCTATTGAATGCCCACCATTTACAGAACAGTGTTTGGCAGTCCATGTTCAAAAGGATAGAAAATGTAGTCCCTTGTCTGCCTGCAAGGAAATTAGTCTAAATGAATCAAGAAATAAAAGAAAAAAAGGTTTAAACCACCTAAAGAAACCAGTTACAAGACAAGTATAAATATTTTTAGGTTGAAACCTTAGATGGCCTGCAAGAGAGCCTTGAATATGTCATCTTTACTTATGTGTCTAGGTACCTAGTTAAACTTCAGCCACTCTGTTACTCAAGAGGGGGAGGGTGAATACTGGGGACAAGCGGGAGTCTCTGCCACAGACCCAGAGATAACTGATTACCCTATGGCCTATTGACAGTGTTTTCAGAGAAAAGACTTGGTAGGTTTTCCATCACACTCATAAAAATGCAGTTGTTACAGCCTTCAAGAATTCTACATATCTCCCCACTCTACCCTGATCTAAAATAGCATCCCTAAGCTGCTCTGCTGTGCTCTTACCCTGGTTTCTCTTCATACCATTTATCACTACTTATCATTATGTATTTTGTTCCTTGTCTGTCTTCTTCACTAGAATATGAGTTCTCTGAAGACAGACTTTTTGTGTTGATTGCTACCTCCCCAGGACAAAGAAAAATGCTTATCAGTACATAGTAAGCACTCAGTAACTGTAGCATGAATGAATGCCCTTTCTCCCAACACTGACAGATATTTGAGCATATTTATTTCATTATTCATGTAGTCAATCCTTATTTACGTGTACCACTGGGAAAGCACTATGCTGTGTATTTTGAATAAAAAATAGAGCCTGCATATGATTCCACTGTCAAGAAACTTAGTTTAGGGTGGGGATTCCGGTTCAAGATGGCGAACCCCATCTTGAAGATCTTGAACTCACCTTTTCCCACAGACACACTGAGTCTACAGCTACATATGGGAAATTCCTCTTAAAAACAACCTAAAGGCTGGCTGAGTCATGACTACACATCAGGCAAGCAAGAAAATCACATCGAAGACGGTAGGAGAGGCTGGAACACAAACTCACCATAAACCGCACCCCTGGTGGGCCCCAAATTGGAAGAGAACTCAAAACCAGGAGCTTCTTGATGAGGAGTGAAGGGTTTGAACCCCACATCAGGCACCCCAACTTTTAAGACCTACACCTCGAAGACAAGCCACAATCTAATTTTGATAACCATTGGGGCTTATGTCCCGAGACCCAAGCTGTAGTGATCTGAAAAATGGCTCTTAAAAGGCTGGTGTGCTCAAACTCACCAACCCCAGGTCCCAGCTTAGAAGCAACATATCACACCCAGACATAAGTGAAGAAGGCTCACCTGCTTGAACTGAAGCATCAGCCTTCCTGAGGGCAGGTATCTACTTTGACATGCGCATCTGGGAGCTGGCTAGGACATTCTGGGGACAGAGACTGGCAAGTGCTATTCTCATGCTCTCCCTTTGCCATGCTCCAGAGCACAAGTGTCTCTCGGGTGAGAGCTTTCACATGCATCTGATGCCCTTTATTTTGCTGGCCGCTGCCTGGAGGACACCTCTTGATCGCCTAGCTCTTGAGGCCAGGGTAGCTTGTGTTCATGGTCCCATGGGACTATAAGAATCAGTGTCACCAGAAAAATCTGGTGCCCCAATTTTTGTGGCTACTGCTAGCGAGCACCTCTATACCACCTGACTCTGGTAACCATGGGGCCTATACCAGTGGGTCCCACAAGACAATAATCAATGGAGAAAGAGTTCTTAAATAGCTACCATCCCCAGAGAACAGCAAGAGGCAACAGACCCAGGAGCTCAGTCTGTGCAGAGGGCCTATTAAAAATCATGGCTGCAGCCTGAGGGACAGGCTTCTGATTAATCACACATCTGGGGGCTGTCAATATTTTCCAGAGGTCTGGGAGAGGGGGTACTATCTTCAAGTTCTCCCATTGCCATGCTCCAGAGTGCCAGTGTCTCCCAGAGGGGAGCTTTACACGTTTGGTATCCTGGTTTTTATATCCGGTCCTCACTTTTTGCAGCTTCTGCCCCAAGAGACAGCCCTTGATTGGTTGGCTGTGATGGCCAGCGGGGCTTGCATTCCTGGGCCCCACAGGACTGTGGCTATCACAGAGACAGTTCTTGGCAGAACACTGCACACAGAGCAGACTGAAGTATACCCTCACCCCAGTCTTTCTGTGAAGTAAGCCTCTTTACTTGTCCTGGAACTTTGGCCTGAGAAGCAGGCTTCAAATTTGGCACACATCGAGTGGCCTACACAAAATTCTCAAGGGATATAGGCTATGGATGCCATCCTGGTGCTCTCCCTCTGCCTTGCTCCAGCTTGCTGGTATCTCCCAAAAAAGAGCTTATACACTTGTCTGGAGCCACAGCTTTTTTGCCACCCAGGGATACCTCCAGATTTCCTGGCTCTGGTAGCCAACAGGGTTTACACTTGGAGTCCCACAGGACTACATATATTTCCATAGTGTTAAAAGCTGCTGCCTGAGGATCTGACTTCCTATCAGCCTGAATCTAGGTAGTGAGAACCTCCCCCTGGGACACGGACAGGTCATGGCACACCCTCAACTACTGGGAGCTATTAACAATATAATAGGTGCTTGGACAATCAAAAAGGTTTGAGAGAAAACCAAAGGCTAGGGCAGGGTTGAGCAACTTTCATCTGCTACACAAGGCCATTCCTTTAGGACTGAGAGAAGTGGTTTTATCTACTGCACACAGGGAGTCAAGAAAACGAAGGAACAGAGGAATATGTTCCAAACAAAATTACAAGATAAAAGCTCGGGGGAAAAAAGGCTTAATAAAATGGAGATAAGTAATTTATGTGATAAAGGGTTGAAAGTAATGATTATGAAGATGCTCAACAAATGGGAGGAGAATAAATGAACATAGAACTTCAACAAAGAGTTGGAAAACATAAGAAGGTATCAAATAGAAGTCACGGATCTGAAGAATATAATAACTGAACTGAAAAGTACACTAGAAGGTTCAGCAAGAGACTAAACAAAGTAGAAGAAATAATCAGCTAACTTGAAGACAAGGCAGTGGAATTCTCCCTATCAGAGTAGCACGAGGGGAAAAAAAATGAAAAAGAGAAGATAGTTTAAGGACTTAGGGAACCATCAAATAGGGTAACATTCACATTATAGGGTTCCCAGAAGGAGAAGAGAGAAAGGGGCAGAAAAATTATTTGAAGAAACAATAGCTGAAAAGTTCCCTAAATTGAGGAAGAAAACAGCAATCAGATACAAGAAGGCTAGAGAGTTCCAAATAAGAGGAACCCAAAGCAATCCACACCAAGACACATTTTCTTAAAATGTCAAAGGTTAAAGTTGAGGAGAGAATCTTAAAAGCAATAAGAGAAAGCCAACTTGCTACATACTATCAGCAGATTTTACAGCAGAAATTTTGTAGGCCAGAAGGGAATGGCACTCTTTCAAAGTGCTGAAAGAAAAAAAAAAAAAAAAGAACTTCCAACAAAGAATACTCTACCTGACAGTGTTATCATTCAGAATTAAAGGAGAGATAAGAGTTTTCCAGAGAAACAAAAACTAAAGGAGTTTATCACCACTAAACTGGTCTTATAAAAATGTTAGTGGGACTTCTTTAAGCTGAAAAGAAGGGGTATTAATTAGTAACAAGAAAATATATGAAAGAATAAATCTCACTGGAAAGATAAATATAGAAAAGGATTAATCACTGTTAAGGCTAGTATGAAGGTTAAAAGACAAAAGTGGTAAAAATAACTGATTACAATAATTAACAAAAGATAAAAAAGATATAAATGTAATATCAAAAACAGAAGTTGGTTGGTTGGAATAGAGTAAAAATGTAGAGCTTTAAAATGAGATCAGTCTTAAGTTGTTATTGACTTAAATAAGACTCCTACAGATATAAGTTGTTATATGTAAGCCTCATGGTAACACAAGGCAAAATTTTGTAGTAGATATATAAAAGATAAAGAGAAAGGAATTTAAGTCTACCAGTAAAGAAAGTCATCAAACCACAAAGGAGGAGAGGAAGAGAAGAAGATGAGAACAGAGGAACTACAGAACAACCAGAAAACAATGAACAATGGCCATAAGTTCCTACCTATCAATAATTAAGTGTAAATGAACTAAATTCTCCAATCAAAAGACATGGAGTGGATGAATGGATTAAGAAAAACAAGACCCATCTATATACTGTCTACAAGAGTCTCACTTCAGATTTATAGACACACACAGACTGAAAATGAATCAGTGGAAAAAGATATTCCATGCAAATGAAAACAACAAAAGCAGGGGTAGCTATACTTATATCAGGCAAAATAGACTTTAAAACAAAGAATGTAATGAGAGACAAGGGCATTCCAAAATGATAAAGAGGTCAATCCAACTAGGGGGCATAATATTTGTACACGCAACATAGTAGCACCTAAATGTAAAAAGCATATATTGGGGCTTCCCTGGTGGTGCAGTGGTTGAGAGTCCGCCTGCTGATGCAGGGGACACGAGTTTGTGCCCTGGTCCAGGAAGATCCCACATGCCGCGGAGCAGCTGGGCCCATGAGCCATGGGCCCGTGAGCCATGGCCGCTGAGCCTGTGCGTCCGGAGCCTATGCTCTGCAACGGGAGAGGCCACAACAGTGAGAGGCCCGCAAACCGCAAAAAAAAAAAAAAAAAAAAAAAGCA